>NC_043702.1:124101244-124169856 GCF_006229205.1 Suricata suricatta | reverse complement strand
GGCGGCGGCGTTGGCTGCCGCGGCGGTGGCGACGGTCGCGGGGACTCGGAGCTGAGAGGAGCTGCTGCTCGGACCAGCGCGGTGAGCGAGCGGTAGGCGGCGGCGTGGGGTGCGCGGCGGCCGCCACCCGGCCCCCGTCGGGAACAATAGGCGGCCGCGGCGGTGAAGGGGCCGTCCTCGCCCGCCCTCCGCCCCTGGGCGGTAGCGGCCACCCCTCCCACCCCCGGTCCCCGGTCTCAGCCCCGCCGGCGGCGGAGGGGCTTGTCAGCGGCCTGCGTCCTTAGGCCTCAGGCCTCCGAGTGCGGCCGGGAGGGCCTGCCGGGGTGGGTAGGCCGTGGGGAGGTGCGGACGCCGCCCTGGACGAGGGGAGGGCGCGGGAGACTTCGGCCCGAGGGAGGGGGCCCAAAGACCGTCCAGCTTGGCGGTTACTCCGAGGGCCTTGGAGGGTGCTGAGTGCGCGCAGGAAATGCTTTTTGGACCCCAGGTCTGTGGGGGGGGGGGGGTGGAGAGGTGAAGGCGTCTGTAAACTGGTACTGCCTCCTCCTCCCGGCACCCGGGGGTTGCTCCCCTCCCTAACCCCTGAAGCGCTCCCCTTCCTCGGCCAAGTGGGTTTTAAGGTGTCCGTTTCCCTGAACCTCCAGGAGATCGAGCCAGATGGTCTTATTTCCTGATGGCGATAGGGAAATCGTGTATGCGGGTGTCTTTTTAAAAAAATTAAGTGCAGCAACAAAAAACAAACAAGGTAAAATGTGATTATCGATTAGGGATGGGGAGAGATGGAGGATTAAGGGATGTTCTTAAAACATCTCTCGGTATCAGCTCTCTCTGAACATCAGTTATGCCCACGTCCCGGGTGAGAGTGAAACAAGGGCTCTTTTGAAGCAGTAATAATATAACTCTTGACATCCCAGAGTAGTCCATGAAACTGGAAACAAAGCCACTTACTGGCAACGCGAAGACAAATTGTAATGTTTGAATAGAACTTTTCCTCGAACGAACCGTTTTGAATTATTAATGTGCCGCATAAGAAACATTAGCATAGAATGGACCTAACCGAAGCATTTCTTCTGGAGAGAAGTGGTTCATCTGTCCAGGGTAGAACTTCTTGAGTCCTGTCTCCGGTTCCAGTTTTGCATTTCAGTAATTTGTTGTAAGACGAACCTTTCCTGTGTAAGTTTGATATTTGATTTCTGAAGCAGATTTTAATAAGGTTTCAGAACTCTTTTGGTAACTTTCAAAAACTAGAAACAACTGTTGTTCTCTTTTGAATGTTGAGGCTTATAGAGAGGCAGCTCTTCTTTGTATTTGCCCGGGAGCGGCGCCTGTAATTTCAACTGTTAACTACGACTACTCCTAAATTTAATTTTTTGAGGCTTTCCCCACGTCCATTTCCAAGTGGGGGCAGGGAGAATGATTCAAGTTATTTCTATTACAGTTTCTACCTAGGTGTGAAGAAATTTATGTTTAAATAGTTCGGATGCATCCCAGAAGATTGTTTTACACTGACTGTGTCAATCTAGTTTGTGTTCTTAAAAAGAAGATTGACCTGTGCAGAGAAAATGCCAGTTAGTAGTATCTTTCTTCTGTTTTTAGGTTAAATTTTTTATTAGAATTTGTGTCATAATTCAAAGTATTTTTAGGTTATATGAAGTTTAACTAGTGGTGCTAGTTGTTAATTCTTTCATGCGAATGGACAGTAAATAGACAAACACAGAGGCTGAACTGTCTTACTGTTTAGGATTGAAGTATAGTGGATTAACATGAATAACTTTGCTTTTATGCCTAGCATAAATAATGTGGATATTTTGATTTTCAAGTGATGGGGAAAGAACAACTTTCAAGTGGCTCCAGCTAATGTGACTTTTCTGGGAATAAGTTTTAGAAAGGACACTTTCTTTGAGTGCTTAAATTCATGATTTTTTTAATGCTGAATTTTGTTAGGTCGGTACAAAATGCCAGTAAAGACAAGTTTGAATCGTAAATGGTTAGTGTGTTTTGCTGTGAAAAAGAAAATCTCATCATGTTGTGCCAAGGACTGATTTGCCTCACACCTAATATTGTATTCTTTAAAACATTTTTAAATGTTAAGGTTTTGTGTTTGAAATTGGATGTTGATCCAACAATTTATGGGTTGAGTCTGGGTCCCTATTTCTGTTTAATATTGAAAAATCTTTTAGAGAGTTCTGGTTTTAAGAAGTGCCAAAACTCTTTTAAGATGTGGTCCCTGCATTGCGATATTTTATCGGTGTTTATTCTGATAATTTCAGTATCTCAAGTAATATTTAAGAATTTCCTTATATTTTCTTGGTAATATTAAAAGTTAAGGTATTTGATTCATTTTAAGGTAGTTGAAGGGATTTTTTATACATAAAAGTAAAAAGCTAGTTTTTCAAAGCATCTTTGTTAAAGGAGTAAAAACATTCTCATTTAATCCTGTTTAGGCTTTGATGTTGTTGGTATTGTTCTCACTTTACATTACACATGAAGTAGGAAAGGAGAAGCTATGTAAGTAGCACGAAAGGCCACATAATTAATAGGTAAAAGCTTACTCAAACCCAGGTCTTGTGGCACAGGTCAGATGCTTTACTACTGCCACCATGTGTCTCAAGGTTTACCTTTGAAGCCTCTCCTGTGTTGACAGATTCCTTGTTTTGGCTAAGAGCTATGCTTTGTGACACTGTACTTGCCTTTAGCCCTTAGAGCCTTTCTATTAACATTATTTGTATGCTGCCAGATATTCGCTTATAAGCTTGAGAAAGTATGTGTTCATGTGAATTACAAATGAAACACTTATTTTTACTTTTAGCAGATTTGAACGCTGTTGATAGAAATTCCTACCATTGTATAGGACAGATTTATAGTATCACTGTAATGGCTTCATGGCTTTAATTTGCTATGTAAACAAACAGTTACTAAATTGTGTCTTTGAAATACTGCATGGAAATTTAAAGATGACTTTAGAAACGTTCAGTGATGTTAAAGTTGGGTCAGCTGACATTTCGGATTCTTCATATATTCTTTTTTAAAAAGCCATAGACCATCTAGAATTCTGCTAGCATTTTTGTTTCACATCTTGGGGTTTGAAATGGAATTTTATGGGGATCTAATCAGTCTCTTCTTGGATAGATTTTGTAAGTTGTTGGCACCCAACAAAGTGAAGAGTACACTGATAAATGATCCTTGTTTGGTGGATACCTCAGAGCAAGATGTTCCTTGGCAGTGTATGCTGACCTGGTTTAGCTTTGGCCCTGACGCTCAGGAGTTCAGGTATTCTTTGGGATTAGATTCAAATGGATTCAAATTCTCACATTGGCCTGCATCAAAAACAGCCACAGTAGATTTAAGTACCAGCCCTTTCTATAGGACCTTCTTGAAGATCTCCTTCTCTTTTGTTTAATCCTGGAGTCTAGGCTACATTTAGACTAGCCTTGGAGGTTGTTAATTTTGTCTGGCATTATACTAAGGAATATTTCTTATTCCAAACTTTCTTCGGGTAGATTCCATACATTTTAAAGCATGCAGTTTACTAATCCCAAATAATGTCCCCTACATCCGCCAGTTAATAACACATTTATTTATATCCATTATTGGTCAAACTTGTGCCTGTTCACTTCTTATATAATATTCTTGTTCACTCCTTATGTAATATTAGGCACGTCTTACTAATTCAGTGTTTTCTTAATTGGTTGAGCTTTAGGAAAAGATAACTAGTAAAAATTTGAGTTCACCTTTTACGCACAGTTGAGTCGACTGAAATAGTGACCAGTTGTAAGAGGAATAAATATTTTAAGGTTCATTTATATTTTTCTTTGAGATTATTTACAAATGAATGTCATATTTCAGCAAAATTCTGATGTTTGTCAAGCATTTTAGCACCAATGTCAGTACTCACCTCACTGATTATTATTGTGCATATATGGTAATATTTAACTTGTAATGCATTTTATCTAAAAATCTCCAAGATCTAAATAGCATTTGAACATGGTATCAGTGTTTTTGAAGAAGAGTTCTAAAGGGGTCATTATTACAGATGTATCTTAACATAAAAATATTTTTAATGCTTAAAAAATTTTTTTAATGTTTTTTATTTATTTTTGAGAGACAGACATACAGCATGAGCAGGGGAGGGTCAGAGAGGGAGGGAGGTACAGAATCCGAAGCAGGCTCCAGGCTCTGAGCTAGCTGTCAGCACAGAGCCTGACGCGGGGCTCTAACCCATGAACTGTGAGATCATGACCTGAGCCGAAGTCAGACACTCGACCGACTGAGCCACCCAGGTGGTCCTTTTAATGCTTATTTTTGAGAGAGCGAGTGAGAGTGGGAGAGGAGCTGAGAAGGAGAGAGGGAAAGGGAGAATCTGCGCAGTTGATGCAGAGCCCAAGGCGGGGCTGGAAACCAGGGAGATCATGACCCGAGCCTAAACAAAGAGTCAGATGTTTAATCAACTGAGCTTCTCAGGTGCCCCTTAACATAAAACATTTTCTAATTAAGTTTCAGGTCATTTAATGTAAAACGAGTAATTTGAAAGTAAACAGTTCAGTGGCAGTATATCCATAATGTTGTGCAGACACCACTAATTCCAAAACTCTTTTATCACCCCCAAAGGAAACTGTACCTATTAGTCAGTTACTCCCCATTTTCCACTCCCCCTGGCCCCTAGCAGCCACCATTCTACTTTCTGCCTCTGTGGATTTAACATAAAATTATAGAGTCAAGATTAAGGACTACTACTTTGTATAGTTGAACGTGCAGAAGAAACTTTGGGATATGATTGTTAGGGATCAGAAACCATCTCATTCTTTGCATGCTTCCCTTGAGTACAGTAGGCAGACCGCCAGGGACTCTTTATGGAAGAAAAGTTGAAAGAGCGATGTGCAGTTTTTAGTTTTGATCATCCCGAAAGAGTTCTACTCAAATTCTCAGACTTGTTTATATTTCCTTATTGGGTTATGAGAATTAACCAAATTGTAATGTTCTAGACAAATGTGAGCAACTAATATTTAATTAGTTTGCTCTCTGCAATTTGCCTTCTGTTCTCTCTGTCTCTCTCTCTTTGGTTTTTCTTAATGTGTAAAAGAAACTTGGAATGTTAACAGGCAAGGACTTACTTGAGATGATACTAGAAAATGATTGTTAGGTTGAAATTCTTTGATCATGGGGCTCCTGAGTTGGCTCAGTTGGTTGGGTGTCTGAGCTCACATCATGATCTCATGGTTTACGAGTTCGAGCTTCATGTCGGCCTCTGAGCTGACAGCTCAGAGCCTGGGATCTGCTTAGTCGATTCTGTGTCTCCCTTTCTCTCTGCCCCTCCCCTGCTTGTACTCTGCCTGTCTCTCTCTCAAAAATAAATAAAACATTAAAAAAAATTATTTGATCTTTATGAATCTAACTTTATAATTATTTTATTCAGCTTATCTTTGAGAACATTTAGAGTTAAAATTGGTCTGACACAATGCTTTTAATCCCATGTTGAATAAATCCTAAAAGCCTACCTAGATTTTGGCTCTATACCTGACTCCCTCCAAAAACATAGACACTGTTACAAGAGCAATGGACTTGTAGCTTTTTTTGATTGGTTTAGTTCATAGATTCAGAGAGAAAACTGTTGGGCTTTTATTCTTTCTGGAATAAAGTGTAATAAAGTTGGACTTCCGTAATTTGGGTACATGTCTGTACCCAACATGGCACTTGAATTCACATCCCCAACATCAAGAATCACATGTTCCACCAACTGAGCCAGCCAGACACCCCTGACATCTGTAAATTTAGAATTTCTCTATTTGAAGTTTCAATTTTGGGCTTTGGAAATAGTCTTTTATCCTTACCTTAATTCAAAATGATACTCCTTCCTTCCCCACAGTTAAGTTGAAATCCTAAAACTTATAGTGTGAAGTGCAAAACAGATTTCATGTTATTAATAAGATTCTTTTAAAGTTTACTTATTTATTTTGAGGGAGAGAGAATCCAAGCAGGCTCCATGCTTTCAGTGCAGAGCCTGATGCAGGACTTTATCTCATGGAACCATGAGATCATGACCTGAGTTGAAATCAAGAGTTGGATGCTTAACCAACTGAATCACCCAGGTACCCCATTAAAGATTTATAATGAGTTTTAGGAGATTTATGTGGAGAAGGAAAATTCATTTTGATATGAATCCCCCCTTTAAAACATGATTTTAAATATCCTTATTTTCTTAGTTGTTTCCAAATGTCAGAGTTCTTGGTCAGACTTCAGAACACTTCAGAACAAGTCCTTTCTAACCTTCAAAGTTACCTTACTAATCTCTTTTTAAGGGAAAGTTCATTTAGTTGTAAGAACAACTAACTTAAAAAGCAATGAGACGAGGCGCCTGGGTGGCTCTGTTGGTTAAGAATCCGGCTTTGGCCCAGGTCATGATCTCACGGTTGTGGGTTCGAGCCCCGCGTCAGGCTCTGTGCTGACAGCTAGCTCAGAGCCTGGAGCCTGCTTCAGATTCTGTATCTCCCTCTCTCTCTCTCTCTCTCTGACCCTCCCCTGATCACACTGTCTCTGTCTCTCAAATATAAATAAAAAACATTAAAAATTTTTTTAAATAAAAAAAAGCAATGAGAAAGAATTACTTAAGAATATTTACAACTCATTGTAGTAATATTCTTGCTTTTCTTTCATAGAGATTTTTTCAGAAAAGTATTAACTAAATATTTCCATGTTTTTATATATACCTCATTAATTTTTGACAATAACATTTATTGAAAAGCTAGTATGGTAAGTTAAGATTTTATCATGAAATAACATCTTTAAGAGAGGTGATGTTTAGAGATCTATGTTTAGTGGGGAGCCTGGGTGGCTCAGTCATTTAAGCATCCGACTCTTGGTTTTGGCTCAGGTCATGATCTCACAGTAGTGAGTTTGAGCCCCATGTTGGCCTCTGTGTTGGCAGCATGGAAGCTGCTTGGGATTCTTTCTCCCTCTTTTCCTGCCCCTCTCCTTTTCATGCTGTCTCTGTTTCTCTCAAAATAAATAAAGTTTATATATATGTGGTTTAGTGGGCGATTTGTGAATGAAAGAGGATTATTGTATTCTTCATTTTATTATAGAACAGTATTTCATCTATCCACGTCCCAGTTTAAAATAAGAAGTATACGAAAAGACTTTTAATTGTCACAAGATAAATGAGCCAGAGCATTAAGGCACTGGTTTAGGAGCTCTCTTGGTTTGTACATAATTCTAATAGATTTTATTGTTTTCTGATCCCGCAGCTGATTAAAAGGTGCAAATTTATTGTGGGAGTAGAGGCACTATAGGTAAAATGGAGAGCAAGGGGAAGGATGACAGGGGAAAAAAACCACATTAGCTTGGGGCCATCTAATATAGATTCCAAGTATGTCGTTAGTTATTGTATTGTGCTAATAACCTGTTCCAGATGATAAATTCATTGTGGGAAAATTCAATTATGTTTTAATTTTGAGAGTCATTAAAATATGTACAGAGTGTATTTGGACACAGGCTTTGGAATCAGATATACCTAGGTTCTCCTGTCACTTAAGCTTTATGATTCTTCATAAAGCTTCATCTCTAAAAATAGAAATGGCAATCCCTTCTTTTAAAGATTTGTTTTGAAGTTTAAATGAGATATATCTTTAGTGTAGTATCTGATAAACTAGTATTCATTCAATAAATGTTATTTTCCTCTTTAAATTCTGTTTAACAAAAATCATTTTTAAAAAATATTCATCTAGAATATTTGAAAAAGTTTTGTATTTCAAGCTACATACATATTTTGTGTAAGTTAGGATTAAATGTATGTGTACATTTTTTTTAAAGATTTTACTATTAAACAGCCTCTCCACCTGATGTGGGACTTGAACTTACAACACTGAGATCAAGTCACATGGTCTAATGACTGAGCCAGCGAGGCACCCCTGTATGTGTACTTTTTTTTAAAAAAAATTTTATGTCTTTTTATTTATTTTTGAGAGTCAGAGAGAAAGAGCGCAAGCAGGGGAGGGTCAGAGAGAGAGGGAGACACAGAATCTGAAGCAGGCTCCAGGCTCTGAGCTAGCTGTCAGCATAGAGCTTTATGCGGGGCTCGAACCCACGAACTGTGAGATCATGACCTGAGCTGAAGCTGGACACTTAACCAACTGAGCCACCCAGGTGCCTCTGTGTGTGTACTTTTGAATATAGTGGTCAGGAATGGGATACCATTGTCATTTTTTCCCCACATCGGTCTTTGATTAATATGGATCTGTGCTGTTCAGTACCAACCACTAGCTACAAATGGCTACTTAAATTTAAAATTTTTTCATAGACTTAATTTTTTTGAGCAGCTTTAGGTTTACAGAAAATTGTCCTGAGGGTACAGAGTTTCCATATACATCTTCCTTCCACAGTTACTTCTGTTAACATCTTCTGTTATTGTGGTGCATTTGTTATAAGTGATGAGCCATTATTGATAAACGGTTATTAACTAAATTCCATAGTTTATATGAGGGTTCACTCTGAGTGTTGTCTAGTTCTGTGGGTGAGAATGTCTTCTTTCACTTAGTGTAACATTTAAGGTTCTAGCTTGTTTCTTTTTACTGTTAAGTAATATTCCATTTTATGGATATATCTAAGTTTTAATTAGTTAAAATAAAATGAAATTTAAAGTTTAGTTCCTCAGTTGTACCAACCACATTTCAGTGGCTCAGTAGCCACATGTGTTACCATATTGGGAAATGAACATCTAGAACATTTTCATCATCTCAGGAAGTTTTTTATTGAAGAATGCTGATATAAACTACCCTCCCAGGGTGCTTTGGGTGGCTCAGTCAGTTAAGCATCCAACTCTTGATTTCCGTTCAGCTCAAGTCATGATCTCGTGGTTCATGAGACTGACCCCCACATCAGGCTCTGTGCTAACTGCACAGACTCTCTCTCTCTCGCTCGCTCGCTCTCTCTCTCTCTCTCTCTCTCTCTCTCCCTCTCGCTCTCGCTCTCTGTCCCCCACCTCTCCCTCCCTCTCCCCTTTTCTGCTCAGGGATGCTTTCTCTCAACATAAATACACTTAAAAAAATCTATTCTTCCAGTGTCCAGTTCTCTGTTTATATTCACCTCACAGAAAGCTTACCTCTTTACATGATCTCAGTTTGTCCTCAAGCCTACATTTTCAGTGCTTGCTGCTTGTGTTGCTGGTAGCCCTAAACTATACATAATAAACTTGATTCCCGGAAAGAACCAGCCTCTACAAATAAATATGGTCCATTAACGGTTTCCTAGGTTTCCTGTCAGGGTATCATCTCTTATGGCATTCTTCTTTGTTCCTAAAATCTTATTTTTCTCTAAACCTTTTGAATATTTATCAAAGGTATACAGATCTCAGAGCTAAGAAATGGCAGATTGAGATTCGAATATAGATCTCCTTATTCTAGTTCTCTCTTGGGCTCCCCACCAATGGGGTTGCCTTTACAATCATGTTTGAAGTTACAATCACTTTTGAAGAGATCACTGGGGACCGTTTGATTATATACTATGTAATTTTAAAAAGTATATTTCTAGGTCAAAACTGTGAATTTAATAGTGATATTTTCATTCTAATTCTTTAAACAATCAGAATCTTAAATGAAGAAATTTATCCCATTTAGCTGATTTCTTTGTATAATTCAGCTCTGATGGTAAAAATTTTTTGCTTCCGGGAGTGTGAGTCATTTTAGGTAATAAAAATTAATTTCCAGGACTATTATGAATTGGCTGGTAAGGGTGAATGGAATACAACTGAACATTACTGACATCGAGAATTCTCTACTGACACCTGGATTTTACACTTGGATGCTATTAAAACTACATTTTAATTTGTAAAATCCAAATTGGTTACCACATTAACTTGAACTTGTATCTTTTTTAACTTATCATATTAAAGTTTCCAGAACTTGAAAAATGGAGAGCCTTGTGTCAGTCTCCTTTGTCTTTTTTTTTTTTTGAGATAAGTTGTACCTCTAATTTTACAGAAACTGTAGCCATATTGTGTTTGTCTTGATTTGACCTTCCCTGTATACTGATTATGCTTGCTCAAAAGTACATTTTTGTGGAGACATTGTTAAAGAGCAGTAGTCTTTCATATTTTAGTACTGTACTTAAAAAAACTTAGATTTTTACCTTCCTTTTGAAATGCTTTCCCTATAATTACTGCTTTTAAAACCCATGTTTTATATGTCAAATTTTATATTAATTACCCCGTTGAAAGCAGTTTTTGAACTGTTTTGATTAAATACTCTTTGCTGGAGTCTGGCTTTTCTTTAAATTTTCTAGAAAATTTTTTTAAAAACATAAGGCTTTTCATATATTTAGAAAAATTGAATTATAGGTTCTATGGATTCACTCATTATCTGAGGCAGTTTTTTACAGAAATGTCATTTTATTATGTAGGTATGCAGTTGATGAGAACCTGTTCATAAGGGCATAGAAGCCCCCTTCTAGTTTTTTTTCCTATTGCCATTAGAGAAAGAGATGGTTTTGTGAAATAAGAAAATCCTTATAATAGTAGATCTCTAAATGCATTTAAGAACAACTTGTGGGGTGGAGATGCCTGGGTGGCTCAGTTGGTTCAGTGCCCGACTTTGGCTTAGGTCAGGACCTCACAGTTAGTGGCTTTGTGCCCCACGGGCCCCACATCGGGCTCTGTGCTTACAGCTCAGAGCCGATAGCGTGAGGCCGATAGGATTCTGTGTCTCCCTCTCTCTCTGCCCCTTCCCCACTCATGCTGTCTCTTTTTCTCTCTCCAAAATAAATAAACAGTAAAAAAGTTTTTTTTAAAGAACAGCGTAGAATATCACAAAGCCCAAAATAGATTATGTTCTTATGAAAGCATCATTGAATATTGAAGTAGTAGCACCTAGTCTCCTAATGATTGACATGCATTAGTTAATCCATTATACTCAGTGTCAGTATAAAATTCAACAGCTTCTTAGATGCATAATGACAATGACAAAATGGTGAAGGGCGTGGAGGGGAAAGAATTAGGACGTAAAATCCTGTCAATAGATTCTCCATATTTAGGAAAGATTAAATTTATTTGTTTTGAGAGAAAGAGAGAGCACAAGCAGGGGAAGGGCAGCGAGGGAGAGAATCCCAAGCAGGATCTACACTGTCAGTGCGGAGCCTTACGCGGGACTCCAGCTCACCAACTGTAAATTAAGACAGGAGCTGAAATCAAGAGTTGGATACTTAACTGACTTTAGCTACCCAGGTTACCCTAAAAGACTTTTTAATAGCAGTTTTAGATTCATGGCAAAATTGAGAAGGTACTGAGATTTCCTGTATGTTCCTTGTTCCCACATTCACAGCATCTACCACCAGTGGTAAATGTATTACCAAATATATGTATTATTTAAAATTCATAGTTTACGTAGGGTTCATTCTTGGTGTGGTACATTCTATGGGTTTGGACAAATGGACGAATATGTAATGACCTGTATTCACAGTTGTAGTATCATACGGAGTATTTTTGTTGCCTGGAAAATCCTGTGTTCTGCCAGTTCATCCCTCTTCACCCCCCAGCTCCTTGCAACCAGTGATCTTTTTGTCTCACTAGTTTTGCCTTTTCCAGAGTGTCCTGTAGTTGGAATCATAGCCTTTTCAGATGGCTTCTTTTAGCATCATCTATGTTTTTACATACCCTAATACCTCATTTCTTCTTAACGCTGAATAATACTCCATCATCTGGATATACCACAGTTTATTTTTACATCTACTTACTAAAGCATATCTTGGTTGGTTGCTTCCAGGTTTTAGCAGTAAATGTCCGTTTGCAGGTTTTTGGGTAGACTTAAGTATTCATCTCCTCTGGGTAATTGGCAAGGAGAGTGATTGCTTGATTGAATGGTAAGAGTATGTTTAGTTTATAAGAAATACCAAACTGTCTTCCAAAGTGGCTTTCCCGTTTTGCATTCCTACCAACGATTAATGAGAGGTCCTGTTGCTCTGATTTTTGCCACCATTTAGTGTTGTCTGTGTTCCAGGTTTTGACCATTCTAATGGGTGTGTGGTGGTATCACATGTTTTAATTTGGATTTCCCTGATGACTTAACGATGTGGAGTCTCTTTTCATGTGTTTATTTGGAATATTATATTGTATAGTGGGAATCATACAATATGTAGTCTTTTCAGATTAGCTTCTTTGTCCTTCTTTCTTTTTTTTTTTTTTTAAGGTTTTATTTAAGTTAATCTCCACATCCAGTGTGGGGCCAACCTCAAGATCAAGAGTCGCATGCACTTCCAGTTGAGCCAGCCAGGAGCCCCTATCCTTATCTTTTTAATCTGCCACTTCACCTTTAGTTTTACCTAGCTTATAGATATTTTTAAGGATATCTTTAATTTTGAAAGCATACTTTCTTCTAAATATTAAGTACCAGTATTTTAAAAAATTAACATTTTTTGGTGATACATCCTGCTGTCCTAAGTTCCCTTGCTATTCAGCACTGTCTTTTATGTGAATTGTCTCAATACTGTCTTTAGAAATACAAAATTTGTCACAGTTGGGCAGAGTAGTGATTTTTTTTTTTTTGGTCATTCAGCAATTATTGAACAAATATTATATGCCCTGCAGCATACAACAATATGAACTTTCTCTTACAGAAAGAGAATAGGATGTATTGGAAACATCAGAGGAGCACCTAATACAGGCTGGGCTAAAAAAGATTTCTTGAAAGAGCTTCCTGAACTGAGTGGGACGTCAAGGATTAGTAGAGGTTTAACAGTCTAGATTTAGGAGACTACTTGAGCCCAACAGTACCTAGAGTGGAAAAGAATATATTGTGTGCAGGGAAACCTTAATACTTCTGTTGGTAGGGAATAAAATATGAGGCAGATGGTGATGAAAAATAAGACTAGAGCAGTAAGGAGGAGCCAGATCGTAAAGATCTGTATGGCATGGTCAAGTTGGTTCTCATAAGGTACCATCAAAGAAATTGTTGATGTTACTTGTTCTTCAAATCAAGGTATTATATATATGCAGTATAGAAACAAAATCTTAGGGGTATAGCTTAATGACTTTTTACATATATACACTTGGTTACTACCTAGATGAAGAGATACAGTGTTTCTAGCACCTAAGAATTCTTTCTGCTCTTTCCCAGACCATACTTTCCCCACTGCCTCTCATCTTCCCCAGCAGTTATTCTGACTTCTATCTCTGTAAACTGCTTTGCCTCTTCTTAAATGAAGTCATGTATCATGTATTCTTTTTCCTTCCTCTATAAATTAAATCCTTCAGTAGGTGCTATTTGGTATCTGGCTTTGTTCTTGATATCTTTGAAATTCATCCATATTATGTGTAACAGTAAGTCTTTTTTTATTATTGTTGTATAGTATTCATTGTATGAATTGATTACATTTCTCCATTCTACTGTTGCTGGACA
Organism: Suricata suricatta; assembly: GCF_006229205.1. Classification (NCBI taxonomy): domain Eukaryota; kingdom Metazoa; phylum Chordata; class Mammalia; order Carnivora; family Herpestidae; genus Suricata; species Suricata suricatta. Next base: position 124,156,480 of record NC_043702.1, on the reverse strand, counting down.
TTTGGGTTGTTTCCAGTTTGTTTTCAGCATTCTATAAATAAAACTGTAATGAACATTCTTGTATATGTCTTTTTTCAAGATTGTTTTAAGTTTTTTTTATTCTGAGAGAGACAGAGAGAGTGAGCTGGGGAGGGACAGAAAAAGAGAGAGAATTGCAAGCAGGCTCCATGCTGTCACCACAGAGCCTGACACAGGGCTCGAACTCAGGAACTGTGAGATCATGATGTGAGCTGAAGCCAAGAGTCGGACACTTAACTGAGTCATCCAGGCTCCCCTTTGTATATGTCTTTTGATGGACATTGTCATCTCAATTGTATAAATACCTAGAAGTGGAATTTTGGGGATTGTTGGTAGACTTTTGTTTGGCCTAAGTAGATACTGCCAGTTTTCCAAAGTGAAATGTGCCATCTTACATTGCTTGAGAATTTCACATGCTCATATTCTCTTTGGTATTGTTGACTTTAATAAATTTTAGCCCTTCTGGTAGATATGGAGTGGTATTCTCATTGTCATTTTAATTTAAATTTTCTTCATGTGTAAATGATATTCTGTAACTTCAGTTGGCATATTGTATTTGGATATTGTCTTCTGTGAAATGTTTTGTTCATGTCTGTTGTCCTTTTTTTTTTTTTTGGCATTGAAGTTTATTATGGGATATACACACCACTATTAGCGTTGGGTGTTGTCCGCTTTTTAATGGAGTTGTTTTGTCATGGAAGAAAAACACAGGTGAGTGACTAATAGTTGTGTGGAGGGCAGAGAAAAGCAAAAACAAAGCTGGAAGCAGAGATCAGTTAAAAGGTAACTGTTTGGGGTGCCTGTATGACTCAGTCGGTTAGGCCTCTGACTATGGTTTCTCTCAGGTTGTGATCTCAACAGTTCGTGAGTTTAAGATCTGCATTGGGCTCCACTCTGAACAGTGCTGGGTCTGGTTGGGGTTCTCTCTCCCCTCTCTCTCTGCCCCTCCGCTGCTTGTGCTTGTTTTCTCTGTCTTGAAATAAATAAATTTTTTTTTTTAAAAAGAAGGTTACTGTGTGATCCAGGTGAGAGAGACTGTATGCTCTATGAGAGCTGGGTCATTGTTTCAGGGCTGTATCTTCAGATCCAAGGACAGTGACTGGCATATAGTAGTAGGTGCTCAGTATTTTTTGAGTGAATGGATATGGGTTCTCAAGGAAGTAGAGATGGAAAGGAATATATAGATGCAAAAGATAAGACATTTTTTAATATGACTAGGAAAAGATGGAATCTAGAATGATTACCAGACTACCAGATTTGTACATTAAGTATCAGATTGAATAGTGGTGTCACGAAAGAAGCAAAGACTGCAGAAGGAATTGCCAGTTTAAAAATAGGGATGTTTAGTTACCATGTGACCTTGAGCATATCACCTAACTTCAGTTTCCTTAACTCTAAAATCAAGCTTTGTGATGATGTCTAATAGGGTCATTGTGAGGGCTAAGTGAGATAATGCATGCAGAACACTTAAAACAGTGCCTGACACATAGAATGTACTCAGAAAAGATTAGAGATAGAAACAAACAAAAATCTCTATCCTTTTGGAGCTTACATTTTAGTAGTGGTGGGTATATACTATAACAAAACAAATATAGCATATTGGATGCTGAGGAATATTATGGAGAAAAATTAATAAGGAATGAGATGGGAAGTGCATGTGTATGGTGGTTGTGGGATTGGAGTTGAGAGATGAATTTTATTATGTTTTAAGTTTTTTTAAATGTTTATTTTTGAAAGAGAGAGAGCAGGGGAGGGGCAGAGAGAGCAGGAGACACAGAATCGGAAGCATGCTCCAGGCTCTGAGATGTCAGGCCTGATTCCAACATGGCCTTTGAACTCACAGACCAGGAGATCATGACCTGAGCCAAAGTCAGATGCTTAGCCGACTGAGCCACCCAGGTGCCCCTGTTCATTATGGTTTTTTCTAAATGCTTGTTTATTTTTGAGAGAGAGAGAGAGACAGAGAGAGAGACAGAGAGTGGGGAAGGGTCAGAGAGAGAGTGAGAGAGAGAGAGACAGAATCCGAAACAGGCTCCAGGATCTGAGCTGTCAGAAAGAACCCAATGCGGGACTTGAACTCACAAACTGTAAGATCATGACCTGAGCTGAAGCCAGATGCTTAGCCGACTGAGCCACCTGGGTGCTCCGAGAGAGTAGTTTTAAGTGAGGTGATCAAGTAAGGCTCTTCATAAGGGAATTCAATTATGAATGCTTGCAGGGAAATGAGGAAAAGGCTCAGGGTAGGGGAACAGTGGGATAAACTGATCATAATTCTTTAAGAAAGCAAAGCTTTGTGTTTTGACCAGAGTGTAACATCAGTAGATATATCTGTGTATTGTGCACCCCCTGGCATTTAGACTTACCCCAGCCTTTTATCTCTTCTCCCTGCAACACGCATGAGCATACTACAGATACCTGATCATGAATTTAATCCCCAAAAGGTCATCATTATGTATTTTGAAGGAAGTGTTTTCTGTTTCATTCTGCAATAGTAGCAACAAATCAATAGTAGTAGCTACTACTTGGGAGTCAGCAAAAGATCTTCATTTACAAGCTATATACCTTTTATTTTATAAGTAAAATACATTGTAGCTATAAGCTTCTGTGGTTTGGAGTCCATGTAGCAATTAGTCATTTTTTAAAAAGTCTTCAAATATAATTTTTTGTCTGGGGTAACAGTCTAGACATAATTCTAAGTTGGAAAATGAGTCCATACCTCTTATTTTATTGTTGCATTATTTTTCAAGCACGTGCAGTTGAAAATCACTGATTTTGTTTTGATACGTTTTCTATCAGATGTATTTGATAAAAATAAACAGAAAGCAATTAAGATGTCCTTAAGTCTTGGCTAGTAGATTATGGGGATAATACATTTTATTAATACTACTATTATTTTTTTTATTATTTATTATGTTAGATTATGTCTCTAATGCAAAAACTCCCTAAGTCAGAGTGTACACTCAAGGATCACCCAGTTATAAGCCTCACAAGTGTATTGTGGCTTACCTATTCTGACTACATCTTCCTGTTTTCCCTTGTCGCCTGGGTCTAGAATCAGTCACAGTCCTGTGAAAGCTACCAAGGACATCTAAGGCACAGGCTCCCTGGGGAAAAAATAGAAGCAAGTAAAAGGAAAGAAGTAGGGGCTATTATTGTGACGGATATGCTGCTTTGTTTTCCTGAGTAAAGAGGGACTCTGTTGTCAAGTTTTGTTATTGACACCCGTTTTTGTGCCTTCCAGTTCAACACCAGAAATCTGCTGGTATTCAAAATCCAAATGTCATCATTGCTGCAAAAATGACGTTATGAAGGGCATTTTTCTAACTGTGGTCAGTTTAACTGGAAGTATTTTGTAGTAGTTTAAAAGTACGAATGTAGGAAAAAATCTAACAAATATAATGTTGAATGAAGAGGCTGAAATACAAAAGAATATATACAGATGATTCCACGATATAGAGTTTTTAAGCAAGCAAAACTAATCTGTGGTATTAGAAGTTAGGATAGCAGTGATTGTGGAGGAGGAATAAAAGAATGATGATTGGGAGGATGGTGAGGGAGGCTTTCTGAGGTGCCAGTAATGTTGTAAATCTTGGGTATACAGTTGACCCTTGAGCAATTTTGGGGTTAGCGATGCTAACCTCCAAGCAGCGAAAACTCTGCTTATAACCTTTGACTCCTCAAAACTTAACTAATAGCCTGCTGCTGACTTAAGTTGAAAGACATGTATTTTGTATGTTGTGTATATTATATACTGTATTCTTAAAACTAGAGGGGAAAAGATGTTATTGAGAAAATCATAAGGAAGGTAAAATACATTTACTTTCTTATGTACTATATTATTGAAAAAATCCACCTACAGGCAGGCCAGGCCAGGGCAGTATCTGGGGCAGGTCTGGTCTTGGGATGGCCGTATTCTGTACCTTGGTGGCTTTGGCTCAGCAGGGGCAGGTGCTGGGCAGCTTGCTGGCTGTGGCAGAAGCCTGGCAGCACAGTACAGGTGTCCCATCTGTGCCACTGGCAGCTGTGGCCCCATGAAAATGTAGCTGGCCTCCTAGAGACTCTGGGGCCTGGGCCCTGCTGTGGGGTGCTTGGTGGGGAGCCAGTGCCTGGGAGATTGGAGGCTGAGACAACCACTGGATGTGTTCCTCCTTCAGCTTGGCCTCCTCCCTGCCAGCCCCCGTGTGCCTGACCCACCCTCCCTTTCCCCGGGGGTGACCCGAAGCCCTGCTCCATCCCGGGGTGCCCTGGGGCTGCTGACTGCCTCCACAGGTCTGGTCTTCCTGGGTTCTCAGGGCAGCAGGCACAAGCTCTGTGCCAGTCACCTTTGATTTGGTCTGTGGAGGCTGGAATGGGCAGTTTTAAGTAAATACCTTGTGGCTTTGCTGTCAACTCTTAAAAAAAATCTGCATGTAAATGGACCCATGCAGTTCAAACCAGTGTTGTTCAAGGGGCAACCATACAGGTATGCTTACTTTGTGATGATTTATGGAACCGAACATTCTTTATCTGTATGTATGCCTTTCTGTGTGTAAGCTACACTTTAACACATTTAAAATATCTTAAAATATATATGAAATTAAGATTTGTTTTCTGTTTGAGTCCTGTATTTCTTATGAAATATTCTAATAAAATGTTCCTTGTGATTCTCTCCAAAAGGAATGTATTACTTGTAATAACCCAATTAAAAATATAAGCCAATAGGCTTAAACAGTTCCAAATATATTACTAAATATATTTAATTTGAAACTAGTCATGCTCAGGTTAAACCTAAAACAGGCACCATTTAATTTAGATCTTTATTTTTGGCTGACTAATAAAATGATTATTAATGCAATAAAAATTACAGGTGCTGAAAGTTGGAACACCTTGTATTACAGTAGAAAAGGTGTGCAGGCTTTGCAAAGAATTAGACGAACGTGGGTTCAAATTCTGCTGAATAACTTTCAGTTTTCTTTCCTTCCTTCATCAGTAGAGGTGATAGCTGTCTTAGGATGTTGTTGGAGATTAACTGCCAAGTGGGATTTGAGGATGGAGAGGGAATATAATTATATATTTTAAATGTTTGTTTATTTTTGAGAGACAGAGAGACAGAACGTGAGCAGGGGCAGGGCAGAGAGAGAAGGAGACACAGATCTGAAGCAGGCTCCAGGCTCTGAGCTGTCAGTACAGAGCCCGATGTGGGGCTCGACCCATGAACCATGAGATCATGACCTGATCCGAAGCCGGCGCTTAACCCACTGAGCCATCCAGATGCCCCAAGGGGCAAGAGATTTGGAGAGTATATATTGATGGTTGTAGGTAGGAAAAAACAAGTATAACCTGCTGAAGATCACTAAGGTGATGATGTTATGGAAAGTTAAGTCTTTAGATTATAACCAGTAAAGACTAACATCTAACTTGGGAGTATATGAATCTTTCAATATTAAGAGTTAATGATGCTTCTCTGGTACATCAACATGAAGGACTATTAAGATGGATGACAAATGTATTAAGTTGGAATATAAGAAAAAGTTTTAGACAGATTGACACTGAGCCTAGGTAGTTGGTACATGTTTTTGTCTAGAGGTCTTGTCATCCATGCTGTGCTTTGAAAATGTTACCATTTTGCTATACTTGAATGCTTCTCCCCTTAGTTACTACAATTAATGCTGTAGGATTAAGAAACTAAATTTAGGCATGTTGTGTTTATGAAGGTACTTCAGTATATTAGTAATTTTTAGGGCCTTAATGAGGGTAGAGTCACACTTAGAAGGTTGTAATTCAATTGAGAGAACTTTTCGTATTCCAGTGTCACTATTATATTCAGTATTACTGTATTCTCAACAGGCTGTGATGAAATTTATATGTTATGTTGTTATGCGTTAATTATATAACAATTATTAGCCACCTATCATTTGAGTAACAAACCACCTTAAAGTTGAGAGGCTGGAAATAACCTTTTATTTGGTCACACTTTTGAATCAGTATTTGGGGCAGAATTTAGCTGTGTGGTTCTGCTGGTCTCCATTTAAGTCACTTACGCAGCTCAAGTCATGTAGCAGCTCGCATTGGGGCTGACTGTTCTAGGAGATTGAGCTTGGACAGTTTTTCTCTGTTCTGGTCTCACCCGAGGGGACTAATTCAAGCTTCCTCTCTTAGTGGCTCCGTATTCCAAGAAAGTAAGAGAAGCTGCAGGATCACTTCAGGCCTAAGCCCTGGAACTCCTCCAACATCACTTCTGCTGCATTCCACTATTCATAGGAAGTCAAGACCACCCAGATTCAAGAGGTGGGCAAATAGACCCTGTCTCTTAATAGAAAGAACAGCAAAGTCAAATTACAAAAGGGCATAGCTATAGCAAAGGGAGGAATTGTGGCCATTTTTGCAGACTAACACAGCAGATTATTTAAAAACCTTAGGAGACCTCGTTTTACAGTAGTCCAGCTACACACACTAGGGTTTGAATCTCAACACTACTAGCCCTTACTTGCTGTGGGACCGTGAAAATAACGGCTTAACGTGTCTGAGCCCTGATTGTCTCAAAGGTGTAATAATATTTTATACAATTATTATAATAATTGAAATATACTTTAAGTTTTTAGAATCTATATATATTTTTAATGCTTATTTATTTTTGAGAGAGAGAGTCAGAGTGCGAGTGGGGAAGGGGCAGAGAGAGAAGACAAAGAATCCAAAGCAAGTTCCAGGCTCTGAGCGGTCAGCACAGAGCCAACATGGAGCTCGAACCTACAAACCGCGAGATCATGATCTGAGCTGAGGCCGGACGCTCAACCAAGTGAGCCACCCAGGCGCCCCTAGAATATATGTTTTTAAAGGTTTATTTTATTTTTTAGAGTGAGAGTATGAGTGAGGGAGGGCCAGAGAGATAGGGGGATGGAAGATCCGAAGCAGACTTGGTGCTGACAGCAATGAGTCCTATGTGGGGCTTGAACTCATGAACCGTGAAATCATGACCTGAGCCAAAGACGTTTGAGTCACTCAACTGACTGAGTCACCCAGGCACCCCAAGTTTTGGGAATATTTTAACCCATAGTAAATTCTATTAGTATTTTAGAACTTTGCATTCCTTTAAGTCTCCATTTGATTATATTTAACCTATGATTAATTATCTCCTTCAAAGATAGGAATGCCAGCATAGCTTGCTAATAAATGGTATCCCAGGAGCCCTCTGAAAGATAGAGTTGAGGGTTTTTCTCTCTGTTTGCCAGCTTTGGTATATTAAGACTCATTTGGTCATGTTAAAAGTTGCCTGCTTAAAATAATGAAACAAAAACTTGAAAACCTGGATTTTATATTTCAGTTTATAAACCTTCAGGTACCTTCTTAAAATCTCCTTCTTTGAAAATCTAAGTGTGTGTGTGTGTGTGTGTGTGTGTGTGTGTGTGTATTCAATCATTGGGAAAGCAAACTATCAAGATTTTTAAAAATTGCATATATGCTTCTGATCTAATTAACATTGAGCTGGGGTTTACAAGTTTTTGTTTTGTAATGTTTAGGGGAGTAATTGTCTAAAATTGGAGTTACTTGCTACCAGTGTTAAATTGAGAGTTTATATTTTGGCCACAGGAGTATGTCATTATGTTGCTGAGGTTAGATATCTTTTTGTCCCCCAGTGTCTTAAGGTGCAAGTAAGATTATTGATTTGAGATTTTTCAAATTTCTCATTTTTTTCTGGTGTTATTCGTTTATTTCCTTTTTTGAAAAATTTTAATTCCAGTGTAATTAACATACAGTGTTGCATTAGTTTCAGGTGTACAATATAGTGATTCAACAATTTTATACATCACTCATTGCTCATCGTGATAAGTGTACTCTTAATCCCTTTCACCTATTTCACCCATACCCCCACCCACCTCCCTCTTTTTTTTTTTTCAATGTTTATTTTTGAGAGAGAGAAAGAGAGAGAGAGAGGGAGAGGGAGAGGGAGACAGGATCTGAAGTGGGCTCTGCTGACAGCAGAGAGCCCAGTGCAGCACTTGAACCCATGAACTGTGAGATAAGACCTGAGCCAAAGTCAGAGGCTCAACCACCTGACCAACCCAGGCGCCCCTCATTTTAATGTAAGCATTTAAAGCTGTACATTTCTTTCTTTCTTTTTTTTTTTTACACTTCTTTCTAAACCTTGCTTTCTTTGCATCTTGTAAGTTTTTGTATGGTATCTTTGTTTTCCTTCATCTCAAAATATTTTTTAGTTTCCGTTTTGATTTCTTCCTTGACTTATTGGTTATTTACGTTATTGTGGTTTAATTTCCCTATGTTTGTGAGTTTCCCGAATTTCTTTCTGTTACTAGTTTGTAATTTCATTCCATTGTGGTCAGAGAACATAACTTCAGCAATTTGAATCCAATTAAATGTATTGAGACTTGTTTTATGGTATAGCATATGGTCTGCTTTGGAGAATGTTCCGTGTGTACTTGAAAAGAATTCTGTTGTTGTTAGGTATTCTCTGGATGTCTTTAAGGTCTAGTTGGTTCCTAATGTTGTTACTTAAGTCCTATAAATCCTTGTTGACCTGTGCATACTACTCTAGATGGTAAGGCCCTACATTTCTTCCCTAGCAGCAGACTTTCCATTAGCTCAGTTGACTTTCTGTTGGAGAAAACAGAAATACTCCAGCTTGATAACTTTGCTAATGTATATTGGCTGACTTTTTCTGTAATAAAACCATAGAGAAAATAATGAGAGAAAAAAATACGATATTAAGGAACTTAGAGTCTAGTTATGGCTTAGCTAATTGCTCTGTTGAGGATACTGTTAACAGGGATACCATAGTTAAGAAATCTAGTAATCTAGATCAGAGATGTTAGATACTGGGAACGAATGGAAAGGTTTCAGGAAACATTAAAATGAAATGATAGTGCTTGGTGACTGATTTAGCTGATGGAGAGGGGTTTGAGGAAGAGGAAAAGTCAATGATGATTCCCCATGCTTCTGTCAACAGGTAATTGACTCATCACTGATATAGGAAACAAAAGGTTTTTGGTAAGGTTGAGATGATTTGAGATGCTAGTTACACATGGATGCCTGTAACCAGCTGGCTATATGGCCCTGGTTGGCATTGAGAAGAGAGGTCTGGGGAACCTCGGTAGCTCAGTCGATAAAGCATCCGACTTCGGCTCAGGTTGCGATCTCCTGGAATTCAAGCCCCTACATCAGACTCTGCTGAGAGCGCAGAGCCTGGAGCCTGCTTCAGATTCTGTCTCTCTCTCTCTCTCTCTGTTCCTCCCCTGCTCTCACTCTGTTTCTCTCTCTCTCTCTCAAAAATAAACATTTAAAAATTTTTTTAAAATAAAAAAGAAGAGAGGTTTGAACTTGAGATACTGATTTGGAAATCACCAGCATGTAGTTGGTATTTGAAAGCTGAAAAATAGATGAAATTACTCAGGGAAATTTTGTAGAGCAAAGAATTGAAGAACGAATTCTGGAAAATCATGTATATTCCAGAGATGGGCAGAGAAGGAGAAGCCCTCAAAAGCAAGCAATGGCTTGCCATTAGTGGATTAGCTGGACAGTATGCCGTTATAGAAACCGAAAGGGGATGGCATTTGTGGGAATAATTGGCCAACATTATTAATGCTATGTGAAAAGAAATATTAATGACTGAGGAAGAACCATTGCATTTTTAAAGACGTTGTTGATGTGCTTGTTGAGAGTTGTTTCAACATAGTGGTTGGGATAGAGTGAGTAGCTTTAAAACTGGAAAGATGAGGGAGTAGAGAATAGAGCCTCAGAAGAACAGGGATTGAATGACTTTTTTTTTTTAAGTAAGCTCTGTGCCCATTGGGGGGCTCAAACTCACAACCCCAGGATCAAGAGTTGCACACTCCACTGAGTCAGCCAGGTGACCCAACTCTTATTTTTTTTTCTTTCATTAAAGGTTGGAGACAATGTGATTTTTAAGCTCCTCTGAACAAGGATTTAAGCATGCCTATAAGGAAAAAACTAGTAAAGAGGAATAAATTGAAGAAATGGATTATTAGCACTCCCCCAGTAAACTATCTCAGTTTCAGTGACCTCCTTAGGAGTCTGTAGATTAGTAATTAACAGTCTGAAATATGAGTTTATGAGGCACAGGTTAGATTTTCTTTTCCTTGTGAGCATTTACCCCTACATTCATGATTACTGAATACTTGCCAGTCAGATTTGTCATTGTGTCTCAAAATAACTTCTGGGGACCGGAGGAACAAACTTCCTGTTCTCAAAAGGAGCCATTACTGCAGCAGGAGGAGAGATTTCAAAACGTGACCTGAAAAACTATTTAAAGTCTAGTTAAAATATTTGCCCAAGATGCCAGAAATTATTCATGGATCTTTTTGTGTGGGGGCTGAGTTACCTTTAGGATTTAGAAAAGAGGCTTAATTAAGAAGATATCAATTTTCACAAAGAAAACAACCAATATCAGAAATTTGTGTTTAATCTGAAAGCAATGAACAAGACAACAGATAAACTAAAATGCCGGGTGTTTTCCAGAATATTCCTGATTTTGGTTATTAGTTATTGTTGTATGATGTTTGGAATACATGGAATAAATAGTGATAGCCTACTTTCTTAACAGTAGTATGTATAATATTCAGCAGAGTATTATGCAAAAGCTGAAAAAGTGAAGTAACCTTTGGCTGTTTTGCCTGCTTAATATCTCACAAATACTTTAAAGATAATGCTTTTAAAAAATCTTTTTTAATGTTTTATTACTTTTGAGGAAGAGAGAGAGAGTCAGAGAGGGAGTAGGAGAGTAGCAGAGAGAGAAAGACACACACACACAGAATCTGAGGCAGGCTTCAGGCTCTGAGCTGTCAGCACAGAGCCCATCGTGGGACTCGAACCCACAAACCCTAGCCGGTCAGAAGTTTAACCGACTGAGCCACCCAGGGGCCCCCTCCCCCTTTGCTTTTTAAGGTGATGCTTTTCTGCCACCTCTTTAACTGGTGATGTCCTCTTCAGTGTAGCATGTTTACACGCAACGTATAACTTTACGTAGAATAAAAACCTGGAGCTTTAAACTGCGTACACAAAGTTCGAGGTTGTAATTCACTTTTTAGAGTACTGCTTAAATTTCAGATTAGGCAGCTTTTTCATGAATGGTTTTTCATGAATCTGTTTTTGTTTGTTTGTTTCTTCTCTTAAATTTGGCATTATGCTGCAGGTAGAAATGTCTTTTTGTTCTTCTGAACACTGGAAAAATAAGCCACCTAAGTGAACCCTTTGCTGCTTTCTCAACCCTTCGTTATCAAGCCCTATCTTTATAGGCTATCTTCCCTCCAAATAAGAAGCTATTCTCTCTATACTTGCCTGAAGTATTTAACATTAGCATGTACATTATTTACATCTAGAATGTTGTGTTCAGTTATTTTGGGAAGATACTTATTTTTACAATCAAAATTGCGTCTTGGGGCACTTTGGGTGGCTCAGTTGGTTAAGCATCCGACTTTGGCTCTGGTCGTAATCTCATGGTTCTTGAGTTTGGGCCCTAAGTCACGCTCTGTGCTGACAACTCAGAGCCTGGAGCCTGCTTCAGATTCTGTGTCTCCCTTTCTCTCTCTCCCTTCCCTCATATTCTGTCTCTCTCAAAAAGCAAATAAACATTAAGAAGAATTTTTTTTTTACACTTGGATCTTCCTTCACAGGACATTATTGTGGGAAAAACCTTGAGCCTCCTCAAAAATCTGAGATTAGTATTTCATCTGTAAATTAATTGATAATCTGCTGAGAATTATAACACTGAGAATTGTTATACAAAGCCTTTGTTGATTTTTCTTCTTTTTGTTTGATTTCCTGCTTTTTGCTTTGTTTTTCAAGATTGTTAAAAATGTTCTCTGATGTTGCCCTGCATGTCGGTTGCTATGGAAATGTTCCAGAGAAATGACAAATTAAATTAGGCCCAAGAATACAGAGTTAAACTCGTCTTGTCGGGCAGAGTGAGAGGAGACCAAGGTTTTCTTCTTACAGACAATATGGTTTTGTTTAATCTGTCTTTTTCAGAGCAGTTCATACTTCAGATTCACATCAGAGCGGACTTGTCTCAGCTCACAATTTAGTAGCTTCAGGCAAGTTATTTAATACCATTGAAGCCCAAGCTTTATCTGTAAAATGGGCATAAAAGTGTCTCAGAGGAGTGACTGCCCCAGATTTGATACTTGATGAAGTTCATTTCTGTTTTCTCCCTCTAAATCAGTGGCAGATAAAATGAACCTGTGTAGAGGAGATGGTAATACATTTTTAACAACTTTTTATTTTTATTTCTTTTTAAATTTTATTGATTTTAGAGAAAGAACCAGCAGGGGACAAGGGCAGAGGTGGGGATGGGGGGAGAGAGCATCTTACATAGGCTCCACCCTCAGCTCAGTGTGGAGTCCAGTGCAGGGGTGGGGATGTGTCATCAGCAATATCCCATGACCCTGGGGTCATGACCTGAGCTGAAATCAAGAGACAGACACTCAACTGACGGAGCCACCCAGGCATCCCTTTAACAATTTTTTTTAGATGTCAGCCTTTAATACACACACACACACACACACACACACACACACACACACATATATATTAATGTTTTATTTATTTTTGAGAGAAAGACAAGAGTGTGAGCAGAGTACAGGCAGAGAGAGGGAGACAAATAATTCAAAGCAGACTCCAGGCTCTGAGCTGTCAGCACAGAACCTGATGTGGGGACTTGAACCTATGAATCGTGAGATCATGACCCGAGCTGATAACTGACTGAACCACCCAGGTGCCCCAGGTTATAATATATTTAAGTGAAATCTTCAAAGCAGTTTAATTTAGCTTTTAATTAGGGCTATTGTCTTTATATATTTTTAGTTTATTTATTATGAGAGAGAGCAAGCAGGGGAGGGGCAGAGAGATAGGGAAAGAGATAATCCCAAATAAGCTTTGCACTGTCAGCACTGAGCCCAGCCTGGGGCTTGCACTCCTGAATTGTGAGATCGTGACTTGAGCCAGAATCAATAGTTGGACACTTAACTGACCAAGCCACCCAGGCGCCCCTATATTTTTATATTATTACATTTAAAATTTTGAAGACTAGGACTCTTTATTAAAAAGACTTTAATGGGGAGCCTGGGTGGCTCAGTCGGTTAAGTGTCCGGCTTCAGCTTAGGTCATGATCTCACAGTTTGTGGGTTCAAGCCCCACGTCGAGCTCTGTGTTGACAGCTCAGAGCCTGGAGCCTGCTTTGAATTATTTCTCCGTCTCTCAAAAATAAATAAAAAACATTTAAAAATTAAAAAATAAAAGACTTTGATTTTAATAGCTTTATTGACATAATTTACATACTTATAACATTCACTTATTTTAAGTGCACAATTCAGTGATTTTTAGTAAATTTGCAGAATTGTGCAGTCCTCATAATTCAATTTTAGAGCATTTCCATAACCTTAAAAGTTCCCCTGCCCTGGCCTTGGGGTTTCTGGGTGGCTCAGTTGGTTAAGTGTGGGACTCTTGATTTCAGTTCAGGTCATGATTTCACAGTTCATGAGTTTGAGCCCTGCACCAGGCTCTCCGCTATTAGTGGAGCCCCATTCCCTCTGTCTCTCTTTCTCTCACATAAATAAACATTAAAAAACAAAAATTCTCCTGCCCTAATGATTATGGGCTCCCATCTGTAAGATGGCACAAATTACAGTATTTAAAAGTACCAGCTTGGGAGTTAGGCTGCCCAAGTTTGAATCCTAGTTCTGCCACTTGCCGGCTTTGTGTCTTTGGGTCCTGTCCTGTTCTTTGGTTTCTTTATCATTAAAATGAAAGTAATAAGTGCACAACAGCATTGCTGTGAACAATTAATTAGATACTGTATATAGAGCACTGAAAGTGTTGGCACCTACTTGGTACTTAACAGATAGTGGTTACTGGTGGTAGTTCATATTGCGGTTTTGATTTATGGTGCACAATTAAATAAGAAAAGCCTCTGAAAACATATCTGACACAATTTATGTTCAGAAAACCAGGCTCTTTTATGTATCATGTCATAATCTTGTCTATAGTAGCTGAGCACTATTCCTGGTGTAAAAATGTGAATATTATTGGGGAAGTTATATGATATTTTTAAAATTTGGGCCTTCTTCAAGGTGGACTGATGGCTATTTAACTCTCATGTTGTTCTGTATAATCAATTAGTAACAGTAAAAATCACGACTTGCCATTTAGGAAGGAGAGTAGGCCTTGTTTTAACTGATAGGAAGGTTAACTATTGCTTTCATCATTGAGTAACAATCACTTATCTGGATTTTTGTTAGAAATAAAGAGGGCTCATCTTCCGTGCTTTTCTGGTTAGAAAGGTTTCAGTAGAACTTCTCCTGTTGAGCTAGATTTGAGCTGGCCCCTAACCCACAGCGAGACGTCTAGAGGCCTTCAGCACATGTGCCTTGATGAGAATTATTTAGGGTTGTTTTTTTTTTCCCTGACAGAAACTTGCTCTGAAGAAGCTTAAAGATTATCTGGATGTTGCTGTTTGGTATTTTAGTCATTTTATGTCTTTTTAAAAAAATGTTTATTATTTATTTTTGAGAGAGGGAGAAATAGAATGCTGATGGGGGAGGGGGGTAGAGAGAGGGAGACAAAGCCCAGGGCAGGGTTCGAACTCATGAGCCATGAGACCATGACTTGAGCCAAAGTCAGTTGCTTAACCAGCTGAGCCACCCAGGCGCTCCTGTCAGTTTATTTCATAGGTTTAACCCATGAAAGAAGGTTTACTGCATTCACTAAGCCATGTGCCCTGTGTGAATTAGATATGTTTTGTGGTTGAAGATGATGTAAACATCTGTCTACTGGGAAGCTTGGAGAATGTTTAGAAAAGTGACTTTGGAAAAAGATGTTTAAAGAATGAGGGTGTAGAAATTGTTCTTAGATTTAATAACTACAGTTAATGATATTTTGATATTCTAAAAAAAACCTTTGGTTTATGATTTTATAGTTCCTAAAATAGAATCATCGAAGAGGGAATTACTATTCATAATCATCAAATTTCCCAAGCAAAATCAAACTTTTAAAATACTGTTTTCCCCTCTTGGTCTTTCATACCTATCTTTCTGATCAAAAGAAAGCTTTTTTTTTTTTTTTTTAAGTTTGTTTATTTTAAGAGAAAGAGCACATGCGTGCTGAAGAGACAGAGAACCACAAGCAGACTGTGCACCATCAGCATGGAGCCCAGTGTGGGGCTTGTACTCATGAACCATGAGATTATGACCTGGGCCGAAACTAGTAGTTGGACACTTAACCAACCAAGCCAACCAGGTGCCTCTAGCATGCTTTTATTTTTACTGAAGAACTGGGTGCTGATTTTATAGGTTTATTGTATCAAGTTTGTTACAGTTTCTCTAAGAACTGTTTTACTAGAAAACAGTGAGAGATTAACAACTATATACCTCTTTTTACTAGGTTAAGTGAGATGAAGTGATACAGAAAGTTAATAAAATGTGCTAGTGCTTGGAAACAGGTAAATTGTAGTGAAGTTATAAAAGAGTTTTTAATGAATTTTGAAAAGAACTATTAAGTTTTGATGATTTGGATATCCAGATATGTAAACAGTTCATTTAATAAGGAAACCTGTTTTAGTCTTACAATAATTTATTTTAGAAGTAGTTAAATTGTGTTCTAAGTGTACTCTAGCTTTTCTTGTTTTCATTGTTTCAAATTTATTTGCACTTAAAAAATTGATGATTATATACATTTTATAGGTTGCTCAATTGTGTTGTTTGACATCTTTCCAGACCTTTTGCTTCCATCCATTTACATCCATAATACCACAGCCCTGGGATCATGACCTCACCTCGATTTGTTTAGATTATCTCTGTTATATGTAGTTCTTTTGTTTTTAATTTTTTATGTTGTTATTTATTATTGAGACAGAAACAGAGCATGAGTGGGGGAGGGGCAGAGAGAGAGAGAGAGGGAGGGAGGGAGACAAAGAATCCAAAGCAAGCTCCAGGCTCTGAGCTGTCAGCACATAGCCCGATGAGGGGCTCGAACCCATGACCTGTGAGATCATGACCTGAGCCGAAGTCAGCTGCTTAACCAACTGAGTCACCCAGGCGCCCCTATTATATGGGCACATAGTAAAGACCAATAAAAGATTGTTATGTAAGTAACTGAATGTTTCATTTTTACTGAGAATGGAGAAAGGTTTTTAGGGTATAATTTCTAAGAAAAACTGGTTTAATAAAGATAGAGAATAGTTATAAAAAACAGCTTTTAAAATACTTTTTATCCAATTAATAATATATATTTGTATATTGACCTATATGGATAAAGAAACTGAAAAGAAAATAAACCAGGGGCTTATCTGTGCAGGTGGGTGGAAGTGAGGACTAAAGGGATGAGAGATAGAGGTGAGAGGGAATCACTTCAGTGTAATCGTTGAAAAAAATATTTGGTGCTCCTGAACACCTACTTTTAAAGAATTTGCAAGAGTTAGTTGAGATTGTGGTACAAATACAGAAGAATTATGTGTTCATATAAATTATTATATATTTTTTAATATTTTTATGTTTTTGCTAGTTTATTTCCGTATGTCTGAGTCAGTGATGTTTTTAATTGAGAGTGAGAGAGACACACACACACATACATACATACATACATACATACATACATACGCAGACGGGGAGGTGAGGAGCCGGGCAGAGAGAATTCTAAGCCAACTCTGCCCTGTCAGCAGTGGGATCAGGACAAGTGAACTGACATGAAATCAAGAGTTGCTTAACTGACTGAGTCACCAGGTAGGTGCCCCATCTGAGTCCTGATTCTTATCTTCCCTTTCTCCCCAAATGAAACCCTTTAAAATACATTTTTTAATGTTTTTTAAATTTTTGATACATAGAGAGACAGAGCATGAGAAGGGGAGGGGCAGAGAGAGAGGGAGACACAGAACCAGAAGCAGGCTCCAGGCTCTGAGCTAGCTGATAGCACAGAGCCTAATGCGGGGCTCGAACCCATGAATGTGAGATCATGACCTGAGCCAAAGTCGGAGGCTTAACCAGCTGAGCCACCCAGGCACCCCCCAAATGAAACCATTGAGAATTGATAAAAGTCCTGGATTTTATTCCCAGAAGAAGGAGCATATGTATATAAACAATTTTACATGTTATTTCCAAGGTTAATGGGTGCCTTGATACAGGCCGAATATTGTTAACTGTAGTTTTAGTACACAAGGATATTTTATTTTCTTTTTCAATTTATTTCTGTCCCTTTTTTTTTAAATGGATGTATGTTTGTTTGCAAGAATGTGCAAGCAGGGGAGGACAGAGTGAGAGACAGAGAATCCTAGGCAGGCTCCACGTTCAAAACAGAGCCTGATGCAGGGCTCAATCTCATGACCCTGGGATTGTGACCTGAGCCAGAATTAATCAGAGTTAGAGGCTTAACCCAACTGAGCCACCCAGGTGCCCCTTTCTCTCTCACTCTCTCTCTCTTTTAAATCCAAGTTAGTTGGGGCGCCTGGGTGGCTCAGTCAGTTAAGCCTCTGGCTTCGGCTCAGGTCAGATCTCACGTTTGTGGGTTCGAACCACGTGTCAGGCTCTGTGTGACAGCTAGCTCAGAGCCTGAAGCCTGCTTTCGGTTCTGTCTCCTTCTCTCTCTGCCCCTCCCCCTCTCATGCTCTGTCTCTCTCTGTATTAAAAATAAATAAAACATTAAAAAAAAATCCAAGTTAGTTGACATATAGTGTAATAATAGTTTCAGGAGTAGAATTCAGTGATTCATCACTTACATGTAACACCCAGTGCTCATCCCATCAAGTGCCTTCCATAATGCCCATCACCCATTTAGCCCATCCCTCCACTCAACACCCCTCCAGAAACCCTCAGTTTGTTCTCTGTATTTAAGAGTCTCTTATGGTTTGCTTCCCTCTCTCTCTTTATCTTATTTTTCCTTCCTTCCCCTCTGCTCATCTGTTTTGTTTCTTAAATTCTACATATGAGTGAAATGATAATTGTCTTTCTCTAACTGACTTATTTTGCTTAACATAATGCCTTCCCGTTCCATCCATGTTGTTGCAAACGGCACGATATCATTTCTTTTTGATCACTGAGTAATATTCTGTTGTGTATATACACACTACATCTTATTTATCCATTTATCAGTTAATAAACATTTGGGTTCTTTCCATAATGTGGCTATTGTCGATAGGGCTGTTAGTGGCTGCACCAGTTTGCATTCCCACCAGCAGTGCAAATGTGTTCCCTTTTTCTCTGCTTCCTTGACAACAACTGTTGTTTCCTGAGTTGTTCATTTTAGCCATTCTGACGTCAGGTGTGAGGTGGTAACTCATTGTGGTTTAGATTTGTATGTCCCTGATGATGAGTGATGTGGAGCATCTTTTCATGTGTCTGTTAGCCATCTGGAGGTCTTCTTTGGAAAAGTGTGTCTTTTGCCCATTTCTTCACTGGATTATATGTTTTTTGGGTGTTGAGTTTGATAAGTTCTTTATGGATTTTGGATACTATTTATCTGATACCTCGTGGGAATGAAAACTGGTGCAGCCACTATGGAGGCTTCTCAAAAGATTAAAAATTGAACTACCCTAAGATATCTTTTACTGATAATATTTTGTGATTGTGTTTTAAACAATTACTGTGGGGTGCTTGGGCGGCTCAATCGATTGAGCATCTGACTTGGATTCAGGTCATGATCTCACAGTACGTGAGTTTGAGGCCTGCGTCAGGCTCTGTCCCCTTCTCTCTGCTTTAGATCCTCTGTCCCCTTCTGTCTTCCTCTTCTCCACTATTTCTCTCTCTCTCAAAAATAAATATAAAAATTAAAGTAATTCTTTTTACAACATAATAATTTGGAAAACTTGTTATGGCAGCACAGATCTGAGATCATGTAGGAGAGCAGTGAGTTTTCAAGTCTGTAAAACTGACAACCATGTTTTCTACCTGTTTTCCATATTGCACAGTGTCAGATCTCATAAATCTCAAAACGTTGCTTGCACTTTTAAGGCTCATTAAAGAATAGTATAGATTAGAATTTCTTATCTTTAAAAGTATTTAAGTTCCTTAGAGATTTATGAATAGATTTTTGCATGTCTCGTGAACTCTGAAATTTTTAGGTAGCCTAAGTTATAGTGGGGAGCTATAGCTTTCATAGTGAACAAGAAAGATTAGATTTCAGCTCTTGTAGTCTATATTCTAATATTAGATATTGAGGAAGCAAATAAAAATATAAAAGGAAAATGCATCGTATAGATGATGTAAATGTTTTGTAGAGAATTTAAGTACAGTGACGGACTAGAGAATGATTTAGAGTTCTAAGTGGTCAGGGAGGATGTTACATTTTTGGTGGCATCTAAGTGAAGAGTGACCTCCAATTCAAAGATTAGATTGAGAGAATACCTAAGTACTAACATACTAAGGTGGGGATAAGTGTTAGAAAATGGAGTTGGAGAAATAATTACAGGTCATATCATTTAGGGATTTTTAAACAAGAATAAGAAATCCAGATTTTATTCTAAATATAATAGGAAGCTTTTTCGGGATTCTAGCTGGGGAATGATAAGAAAAGTCAAAACAGAGACCTGATGATTCCAGCATATAGGGGTTTAAGAGATCAGAAACATAGCCAGTGAGTTAGAAGTGAATTGGAGAATCTGGTTCCTTGACAGTTTCAAGAAGCAGGGAGTACTTGTCTGTTTCATATCTTACTGAGAAGACAAACGAGATTAGAACAAGGACCTGACCATTAGATTTGGCAGTAAGTTTAGCAGAATTACTGTGAAGTCAGTAAGTATTAGGGAATGCAGCTCTGTGACATTGAATTTGAATGAAATCACAAGTAGTTCTTCCTTCTTTATATTTAACCTTTAATTTGTGAATGGTGATCTGATTAAGAGTTTGGGTTTTGTGCCAGACTATTTGGGTTAATATCTTAGCTCTATTTCTTTTTATTATACTCAGCCTCTCTAAACTTCCATTTGTCATATCTGTAAAATAGGATAACAGTAATTACCTACCTTTTATAAGTGTTCTATATAAGACATTTAGCATAGTATGTGGCACATAGCTGTATTTATAATAAAAGTTATAACATGCTGTAAAAACATATATTATACATATGTTTTACTTTATTTATTTTTTTTAATTTTAGAGATTGATTTGGGGAGAGGGACAGAGCAACTTCCACACTCAGTGTAGAGCCCGACCTGGGGTTCAATTCCATGACCCCGGGATCATGACCTGAACTGAACTCAAGAGTCAGATGCTCAACTAACTGATCCACCCAGACGCCCCAGCATTTTATTATGTTTTGTGCCCTTTGGGGTTTGTATAGTTTATAGTGTTTGAGAGAATGAAGTACTTTGTTTTATCTATACTTTAAGATGAACAAATTTTAAGTTGTGTAAAAGGCCATACTAGTAGAAAGGAAGGAACTTGTAAACTCTCTTTGCAGAGATTAACACAACACGATCAGATTCTTTGCAGGCATTAATATATATTGCCATGCCAATCTATAGAAAAATTTAAGTGAGTGATGCTTTATCGACTTAATCAGGTTCAACAAGCAGTTTATGACTAATACTCAGTTCCTTTTCTGAACATTAGGTCTTCTCTAAAAATTTACCCTTGTTTTTGAGCATTCTGCAACCCAATGCACAAATCTAACACTTGAGCCTGCAATTGAATAATTACTGTATTTTCTTATCATTCCAGATGAGTTTCAGTTTATTAAGTATTAATAATTTATTATAAACATACTTGTAGCTACTCATAATGTATTTGATTAAATCCATTTTATTAGAAGTTTTTATCTTTAAAACATTATAGAAATCAAAATGTGAGTAATTTCAGTATTTGCTCATTCTTGTTATTTATTGCAAGGGTCATTTTAACACACATGCAGATAACTTGGGGCCCCAGGATGGCTCAGTTGGTTGAGCAGCTGACTCGGTTTCTGCACAGGTCATGATCTCATGGTTTGTGAAATCCAGCCCCACACTGCTTGTTTGGGATTCTCTCTCCCTCTCTATCTGCCCCTCACCTACTTGTGTGCATGCACACAGCACGTGCTCTCAAAATAAATAAACTTTAAAAATTAACTTGGTAAAATATGTTTATCTTACAGCACACTGCAAAAACACAAAGCTACGATTACTCTGAAGGCAGATATTATGACTGTGCTGTTTCGCTGTTTCCCCAACAATTCAGTCTGGCACATAGTGCTTAGTAAATATTTGTTGAATGAATGGATAAATTTTTAACATGACTAATGAAAACTGTTCTCCCATCAATAATGGGCTTGCATTTAAGGTTGCATTGTTTCAATAAAAGAAGAAATAAATGTAATGCTCAAAGCATAAGGTATATTTGATAATTTACTTTCCTAGTTAATTATAGCTTAATCATTTTCATCTTTGTAAGCAATCTCTGTTGAGCATAATAAAATCTTTAACAACTTGTAACATTGTTACTTTATTCTGTATCAATTCTCATTTTTAGAAACTAGTTAGATAAATATGTACGTGTTTTAAGATACGTGCTGTAAGTTTTAGGTTCAATTTTATATATAAAAAAGTTTCTGTTGGATACAAGTGATAAGTTTTGCAATTTAGTTTTCATTCTCTGCCAATAAAAAGGGTAGGCAGTGAAATTTGAACTATAATTGTTGTACCATTAATAAATTTGGGAGTTTAAAAAAATCTTTTGAAGTAAATAATCATACTGTGCAGTTGTTCCAACACAGCACACTGTAGCAACGAGTGTAGGCCATAGCAGGGGCTTACAGTATATGAACCCCTTAAAAAGACTCTAAAAAAGTTCACAGACTCTTTGTTACCTTGTTACCCATACCCAATTTGATGATAAAATATTTTGAGGTAATTTTTACTTTAGACCTATTTTTAAAAACTCTTTCCTAAGGTGTAACATACACAGAAGTGTATATATCATTAGTGCTTGATAAATGTTCACAGCTGAACAGATTCATGTACCTAACTGGTATGCAGCTCAAGAAACAAGATTATTAGCCACCTTAAAAAAACTAATTCTTCTATATAAAAACAATGTAGACCTAGATAAACTTGTAAGATTTAGTTCCTGGGTCTAACCTTATTATTAAATTCATGTGTTACATTGGGCAAGTTATTTTATTTTCCTGGGGTTCACTCCGTATGTTAACAGCGAGGGAATGAGACTATGACTCTAATTCTATGAAAGTGCAAAATGATGGACCATAGTGATATAACTGTGGTATAAGAGGTTGTAGGTAATAGAGTGTGAATGCACAGTTTAATTCAAAAGTAAGACATGCTAATTTTCTTCTCTTTTCTTCTCTTTTGTTTTCCAGGTTATATTTCACACTATGTGCTGACTGTATCTACAGAAGATATTTAAAAAAAAAAAAACTTTTTTCAAAGATTTTGATTCCAGTGGAATCTTTGCTTTAGATTATTTTGTGTGTGTGTGTGTGTGTGTGTGTGTGTGTGTGTGTGTGTGTTAGTGAATTGTAACTCCAGTAACAATGCCTGTACAAGCTCCACAGTGGACAGATTTCCTCTCCTGCCCAATTTGCACTCAGACTTTCGATGAAACAATTCGAAAGCCCATCAGTTTGGGTTGTGGCCATACAGTCTGCAAGATGTGCCTGAATAAACTCCACCGCAAGGCTTGCCCATTTGACCAGACCACTATCAACACAGACATTGAGCTCCTCCCCGTGAACTCGGCCCTGCTGCAGCTAGTGGGTGCTCAGGTACGATGGGTGGCTTCTTATTCTCTTTAATCTCTGAGTGTATGTGTTTTCCTCTTGAGAGAAACCTGTTGAATTCAAATTGAGCAACATTGCCTTCTATCTGAATAGATAAAGTTCTGTTCAGTATGGTGCAGATCCTTTATGTCAGTGTGTTGGGAGGTTTATTGTGGCAGTGCAGTGTTCCTCAGTCATAACAGTCATTTAATCTGGTGGTCAGCCTTTCTTAACAATCTTAGCTACTGAGATACTAGAGAAACCTAAGAGGCAAGTCACAAGGACCTTTTTTTTTTTTTTTTTTGAGAAAGGATGAGACAGAGTTGGAGGGGAAGAGAGAGAATATGAAAGCATGAATCCCAAGCAGGGTCCATGCTCAGTGCAGAGCTCAGCATGGGGCTTGATCACACTGAGATCATCACCTGAGCTGAAATCAAGAGTTGGATTCTGAGCCAACTGAGCGACCAGTTACCCCATCTTGTTTTGTTTTGTTTGTTTTAAGGACCTCTTAATATTGGAGGAAATATTGCTCATAAAAACCACTGCATTTTACTTAATAGGAGAAGTGAAGCTACTTCCGATAATTTTACTTAGTAGACACTAGTTGAAATGAAAGATGACGAAGTTAAAAAAACTGTAGAGCACATAGCCTTTGGGAACCATTTTTCTAGAGTAGGAGGAGATATCCTAAATGTAAAAGTAAGTCTGGCAATTCTGATGGTAATATTCTGAAATTTTTATCTCAGTATTCTCAAAGTAGAGATCAGTAGTATCCTCAGAAGATCTCACGAAGCCAAGGGGGTTGAGTTTTTTGGAAGCTAGATTTGGTTTACTTAAGTAATCTCTCATTCAATTTGCATAGTGTGAGTCTGAAATGCTGTATATTTATCATAAATAATTTTCTGAATAAGTATACTAGAACTTTGGATCTGGCCCCATTAATATTTTCTAGATCAGTCTTTTTTTTTTTTTTTTAATGTTTTATTTATTTTTGAGAGAGAGACAGACCATGATCAGGGGAGGGTCAGATAGAGAGGGAGACACAGAATTCAAAGACAGGCTCCTGGCTCTGAGCTGTCAGCACAGAGCCCGATGCAGGGCTCAAACCCACGAACTGTGAGATCATGACCTGAGCTGAAGTCAGACGCTTAACCGACTGAGCCACCCAGGCGCCCCTAGATCACTCTTGATATAAGCTGCTAAAATGTAGGAAAGATTGATATTACGTATGTTGGAGAGCAAAACTTCCTCTATTGATAAACCTCTCTTGTGATGTCACCAACAACACTATAAAATATTTGTCAAAAGCAAAAGTGCAATTGATCCTTTTCCTCCTTGTACTTAATTTTTCATTTCATAATCATTTCTCTTTTTATTTTGAAAATCTCGCTATCACATTTTGGAAACATTAAAGAAACAGATTTGATAGGGATAATAATTTTTTAAATGCACTATTTTTTAAGAGCAAATAACCACGGCTTGCTTTTTTTCATAAAGTTGTCTGAAGAAGAACTCTTTCTACAAAATGAGTAAGACTATGTCATATCTTCACTGAAATAACTAATGTTTATGAAGTTTGAGGATAGGGCATTTTAATGTGTAGTAGCCATTATTTTCGCTTTAAAGAGTTCCATTAAAAAACTGTTAGAGTTAATGTATGAGTTAAGCAAATATAAAATCAACATGCAAAAATTAGTTGCATTTTTAAAGACTAACAATGAACAATCTAAAAGGAAACTAAGAAAACAATTCCACTATGACAGCATCAAAATAATAAAATACTTAGGAATAAATTTAACAAAGGTGAAAGATTTGTGCACTGGAACAACAAAACATTGCTGAAAACAAAGAAGACATAAAGAAATGGAAAGACATGGCATGTTCATGGATTGGCAGACCCAAAGTAATCTACAAATTTAATGTAAGCTCTGTCAAAGTCCCAGTGGTGTGGTGTGGTGTGGTGTGTTTTTTGCTTTGTTTTGTTTTCTTGTCTTTTGGCAAAAAAAAAAAAAAAAAAAATCCTAAAATTTGTATGGTATCAGAAGCGACCACAAATAGTCAAAACAATCTTGAAAAAGAACAAAGTTAAGGAATTGCACTCCAGATTTTGAAACTGCAAAGCTACAGTGTGATACTGATATATAGTGTGATAGTCATATAAAGACAAACATTTAGATCAATGGAATAGAGTCCAGAAATAAACTCACACATAACGAAATGATTTTTGACAACATTGCCAAGACCATTCAGTGAAGAAAGGACAGTTTCTCCAACAAATGGTGCTGGGAAAATTTGGATATCCAAATATAAAAGAATCATTTTGGACCCCTACTTAAAAATTAACTCAAAACAAACCAAAGGCTAAATGTAAAAACTAAAACTGCAGAACTCTTAAAATATATGCATAAGTCTTCATGACCTTGGAGTAGGCAATGGATTTTTTTTTTAGGTATGACATGAAAAGTACAAGGAACAAAAGATAAAATGAACTGAATCAAGATTTAAAACTTGGTGCTTCAAAGGACACCATCAGGGAAGAAAGAGGGAAAGTAATTGTAACTCATATAGCTAAAAGAAAGTTGAATTGGATATAATAAAGACTCTTAACAGCTCAGTAATAAAAAGGACATAATTTTAAAATGGGCAAAGATCTGAACACATACTTCACCCCAGGATATACGGATGGCAGAAGAGCAAATGAAAAGTTGCTCAACATCATTTGCATTAAGGAATTGCAAATCAAAACAACAAAGTGCTGCTAAACACCAATTAGAATAGCTTCAAAGTCCAAAACTCTGACAATATCAAATGCTGGGGAGGAGGTAGAGCAACAGAAACTCCTTTATGGCTGGTGAGAACAGAGTGGTAGAGTCATATTGAAAGTTACTGTACCACTCCTGATTCTGTTTACATGAACTGTCCAAAGCAGGCAAATTCCTAAGAGACAGAAAATCAATTAGTATTTTCTTATTGGTGGGGAGTTGGGAGGAAATATGGGAGGAGTTAAGAGTATGGGGTTATTTGGAGGGGTGATGAAAATGCTCTAAAATTGTAGTGGTTAACACCTGTGAATATACTAAAAACCAGTGAATTATATATCTTAAATGGGTCAGACCCTATATGATTTATAAATTATATTTCAGTAAAGTAATTATAAAACCAAAATAATGCATTAAATTTTGTATATTAGTATAGAAAAGGTCTTTTGGAAGGCTTCCATAAAATTACTGGGAGTTTTGATGTTACCACTGTTAGAGTAACATTG
Source organism: Suricata suricatta (assembly GCF_006229205.1). Lineage (NCBI taxonomy): Eukaryota > Metazoa > Chordata > Mammalia > Carnivora > Herpestidae > Suricata > Suricata suricatta. The sequence goes on along the minus strand of NC_043702.1, from coordinate 124,130,514 downwards.
CACAAAATATACTCTTTAAAACATTTGTTTAGGGGCACCTGGGTGGCTAAGTCGGTTGAGCATCTGGCTTCGGCTCAGGTCATAATCTCACGGTTGTGGGTTTGAGTCCCGCCTCAGGCTCTGTGCTGGTATTTCGCTCAGAGCCTGGAGCCTGTCTTCAGATACTGTGTCTCCCTCTCTCACTGACTCTCCCCTGCTCACGCCACCTCTCTCTCTCTCTCTCTCTCTCTCTCAAATAAATAAAACTTTTTAAAAAATTAACAAAAACAAAAACATTTGTTTAATGAATTAGTGAGCACTCATACAGACCTTCTTTTTTGACCTCAATCAAGGTCCCTGAGCAGCAGCCCATTACTCTGTGTAGTGGGGTTGAAGATACAAAGCATTATGAGGAAGCCAAGAAATGTGTAGAAGAATTAGCATTGTACCTGAAACCACTCAGCAGTGCTAGAGGTAAATCAGATGCAATTATCCATGCCAAATAAATGTTTGTGAAAGATGTTTTTCTTACCATAAAAACTGTGGGCTATAAGGGAATGAATGTTGATGAAATTAACATGAAATCAAACCCCAGTAGTACTAAATAATATCATTATAAACCATTCAAATAGATGAATTTAGAATTGATGTGAAGTTGGAAACATTTGAATGAGTTGCAAAACTAAGTGTGAATATACTCTTGGTTTCAGAAGGGCTCTCCGTCATTTGACAACTCCAGGTTGTCTGCCTTCTTTCCAGTTTTATATGGTGTGCCATAGAGAATGTAATAAAATTGGAAGTTGTTGTAACTGCCTTGCCATTATGGCTTATTATTTCAGTAGGAACATAAAAATTAACCATTATGAAGTAATATTACAGAATTGTTATGACATCAAGATTTGGGTCTTACATTAATTATTAATTTTGTCTGGCCTTTTTTTCTTTGTTCCTCCATGGTTGTGATGAATGATGATATATTTAATGTTGTAATGAATATTATTTTTACATGAGGTAACAACTCTTGTATATTTTTAAAATGTAAGGCTTTTTTGGATATCATTTCATCTATTGTTTATTTTAAATATCCTAGTAGAAACCAGAACTATTCACATATCCATTCAGTCAGTCAGCCCATCAGAGGAAGTTTTTCTGGAATCTTAAAACTGCATTTTAAACCTTGAAATAACTTTTTACTCTCTTTTAAAGGAGTGGGTCTGAATAGCACTACTCAGAGTGTTCTGAGTCGCCCCATGCAGAGGAAGCTGGTGACTCTGGTGCACTGCCAGCTTGTGGAAGAGGAAGGCAGGATTCGTGCTATGAGAGCAGCTCGATCTTTAGGGGAACGAACAGTCACAGAGCTCATTCTTCAACATCAGAACCCGCAGCAACTGTCCTCCAATCTTTGGGCAGCAGTCAGAGCTAGGGGCTGCCAGTTCCTTGGACCAGGTATGTGATTAAATTTGGCATTTACTACGCTAATAATTCTACAAGTACAGTGTAAGAGCTGCAGGTGCGATGTACAAAGGCTAGTTCTTCGCAGTACTCTGTTGTTACCAAGTAAAATCCCACTTGATGATCATGGCTTGGGTAATTCCATGTCAGTTTTGTAGAGTGCTTAAAACTTTTCTCTAAATGCCAGAAGTTTTCATTTATATTTCTTGAATGTATTGATTTTTTGTTTTCTTAAATAAAATAGAGGGTGTAATATAAAATTGCCCCAAAACAGTTAGAATGTATAACTGTGAATGTGGTGTTTTTGTGTTGTGTTCCCCATTAATTAAGTGGCACCTACAGAACATATCTAATAAATAGATTTATCTTATCCTTGTACATGATAAATTTTGGTTTTGCCCAACTTTTCCTAGCAATGCAGGAGGAAGCTCTAAAGCTGGTTCTCTTGGCCTTGGAAGATGGTTCTGCTTTGTCAAGAAAAGTATTGGTTCTCTTTGTGGTGCAAAGGTTGGAACCACGGTTTCCTCAAGCCTCTAAAACGAGCATTGGGCATGTTGTCCAGCTCCTTTATAGGGCCTCCTGCTTCAAGGTAAGAGCCAGTATTACGTTTCAGCCCGAAGGGAAACATGGTCGTTTTCCCAAACTTAAATAGTAAACCTTTGAGTATAATGAAGTTGCCCCCTCAGAAAATTCCAACATTTTTCCCTTCTTTACAAGAATGTAGATGGTGTCCTATTAAAGGTAAATCTTGTTACATTGAACTTTGTTCGTTAAATATTGGACAACATAAACCGAGGCTTATATAGATTTTTATATTTGAGGAGACTATGCAGTTCTGTCATTTCCCCTCCAAGACTATAAGCAGAAATGGTCTGAGCAGAGAGTCCTTGAAGTAGGAAGAAATTTTATTTGGCTCCTTGCTCCTGCTATAATTCTACACACACAGGGGCACCTGGGTGGCTCAGTCGGTTAAGCCTGCCACTTCAGCTCAGGTCAGATCTCACATTCGTGGGTTCGAGCCCCGCGTTGGGCTCTGTGCTGACAGCTAGCTCAGAGCCTGGAGCCTGCTTCCGGTTCTGTGTCTCCTTCTCTCTCTGCCCCTCCCCCGCTCATGCTCTGTCTCTCTCTGTATCAAAAATAAATAAAGCATTAAATTAAAAAAAAAAATTCTACACACACTGTACTGAGCTCCAGTATAGATAGAATGGACACATTCCTTTGTATGCCAGGGTGAATCAGCACTGCTTCAAACATTGGTTCTCACTGCATATCATTTATTTCTCATCTTGTTTTCCTGCCTTCTTAATGTCAAGATTTCTTCTTCTTATTTTAATGTTTATTATTGAGAGAGAGGTAGAGGGAGCATGCGTGCGCAGCCAGAGGAGGGGCAGAGAGAGAGAGAGAGAGAGAGGGCTCCCAGCATCAACCACAGAGAGCCAGCCCGATGCAGGGCTTGAACTCACAAATGGTGAGATCATGACCTGAGTTGAAGTTGGATGCTTAACTGACTGAGCCACCCAGGTGCCCCATCTAAGGCCTCTTAACTTCTGACCCAACACGTAACTAGTACTTCACAAACCAGGGAGGCATGCCTCTACAACTCTTTGAATTCATGTAGCCTATAAGGAAATCCATTCCTGGGTCACCATGTCCCCTCACCTGACACTCAAACTAAAAAATCATGCATCCTACTATAGTCTATTCTCTCACTTTCTGAGAAAGATAAAATGGTTCACAGAATCAACAGGAAAGCATACCAATTTAATTAGAAAAAAACTTAAAAAAAAAAAAATTTTTTTTTAAAGTTTTTTTTATTTATGAGAGAGACACAGCATGAGTGGGGAAGGGACAGAGAGAGAGGGAGAAACAGAATCAGGCTTCAGGCTCAGAGCTTTCAGCACAGAGCCTGATGCAGGGCTTGAACCCACGAACCATGAGATCATGCCCTGAGTCGAAATTGGATGCTTAACTGACTGAGCCACCCAGGCACCCCTAAAAAAATTTTTTAAGGCTGTAACAAAATGCCAACATTCCTAAGTTTCTTTCTAGAATCACATTAAATATATACTGAAAATGAGGTGTGGACTCCAGGTTTGTACCCAACCCTGTTTGTCTTAGGTGCCTCTGGCACTGTGAGAGACTCTAGCCAAAATAACTCCCAGCGGGTTCAAATTGTCCCTGAATAACAACATTTGTCAAAATGATTGTAATAACATGATTTTACAGTGTCGTTTGGAATACACTTTAGAATGTCTGTCTGCTTCCAGAATTCTTTACTCTTTCCTAACAGCACCAGACAGAGACAGTATTGCAAGCTTAAAAAAGAAAAGGAAATCTAGCTTTCTCCTGTGAAGAATAAGCGATCCCCAAACCCTAGAATACCTACAGTGTACCTCTCTCAATCCAAATTAGAAGCATTAATAGTAATTAAAAAGAGATTTGGAAATTTGTAAAAATCTAGTTATTTTTCACTTGGGTCATGATTATTTTTCTTTATTGTCTACCTGCTTTCTTCTCTTGCCGGTGATAATGTATTATTAGTACATATTAACTAAACATTATTAACTATTAGATATTAACATTTAGTATAATATTAACAATTATTAATGGTTAAATAATATTAACAATTCAACACTAACTAAATTAACTCATTTAATTCTCTAAGCTTTCCCCTTCTTGCTTGCAGCTGTCTCTCCCTGTAGCTGTGTTCTGACTGTGTCCTTCAGGCATCTCTTTTATTTTTGTTTGAAAAGCCTTTTCACACTGGGATAATTCTGGTCCTTAGTACAGGTATAGTTCCAGGACTTACTTTAGAATTTGCATCTCTTGGAAATCTTTGTTTTTAGTTAAAAGAGAGTTTTGAGAGCCAAGTCCAGAGCCTTCCTAATATATCATGCAGAAAACAGTCTACATTTAAGAAGGTTCACCCTATATTGAGAGGATGTTTTTGTACATACACATATACATTGGTTGTTTGACTTGCCTTTGAATAGTGGCAAAATATATTTTGTTTTTGTGACTCCGGTTGTTGTTGTTGTTGTTGTTGTTTTAATCTATCTGTCTTTCTATGGACTTACCGAACAAAGTTTAAGTTAGACCTTCTTGTAATAAGAATGGAATGCAATTTAAAATATAATATCAGTATGGCCTAGAAATCTTGACTAACATATTCTATAGTTTTCTTTGATGGGGGGAAAAATGAGAATTTTCTACTAAAGGAAATTGAGCCCTTATGGGAATAAAGCAAGAATTTTTAAAAAAGAAAAAATACTGATGCAGTTATTCTGAGAAAAAAAAAAAAAGCAATGTATGTTTCTTCTTCTTAACTGCAGATTATTACTCTTGGTCTTGCTTGGCATTGAACTCTAGATGGTACTCCAAACTGATAGAGCATCATTCAGATGCTGGTGTGATTCTAAAGAGTATTAATCTGTGCTTAGCTTACCTTAATTTTCTGTGGAGTTTTGTAGGCTAGGCCACCATCAGAAAGTGTAAAATAATGATGATCATGATGATGATGATGATATCTTACAGTAATTAAAATGATGAACACTTAATGAGCTCTTAGTATGTTCTGGTCAGTGTATTAACTTATTAACCATCATATTGACAAATATATTAACTCATTTAATTCTCTAAGTTTGTTTAGGTGGGTACTGCTGTTCTTTTTGGTATTTCGTTATATTTTGAGTGAAGCTGGATTTAGGCCAAAGACTCAACAAATCAAAGTAAAATAGTTAATTCTGGTCCAGGATCACCTGTATTGTAACATATTTTAGAATATATTTTTACCTTGTTAACACACACACACACACGTATATGAAGCCGTAGGCTCCATACCCAGCATGGACTTGAGCTCAAGACCCTGAGACCAAGAGTCACGTGCTCCAACTGGCTGAGCCGGCCGGGCGCCCCACGTAGTTTCTTCTTTTCAGAAACGCCTATGCAGGTGTTTCTGTTGGTTGAATGTCCAACTCCTGATTTTGGCTCAGGTCATGATCCCAGGGTCGTGAGATTAAGCCCTGCATCAGGCGCTGTGCTGAGCATGGATCCTGCTTGGGATTCCCCCTGCCCTTCTCTCTTTGCCTCTCCCCCACTTGTGCTCATTCTCTCTCTGTTAAATAAACATTTAGTGGGAAATGCATATACACACTCCTACAATTTAAATAACCCATGTATGTGTTAAGGTCTATCCAGTTCTGAGACTTTGCCCCACCACCTACTCATTTCGTTCCTTAAGACTTATTCAGAAGATTTTGACAACTATAAAGGGGGAAGTGTTTTACAGGCAAAACAGTGTGTTCATTTTATCTTGCTAGTGTTGCTAAAAGAAATTTGTATTAAAAATTGTTCTCTGTATGTATATGTTCATATAAAAACACAGACTCATTTTGTTTCTTACCTGACTCATTATGAGATTACGTGTGTCTTACTAGGTCACCAAACGTGATGAAGACTCTTCGTTGATGCAGCTGAAAGAGGAATTTAGAACCTACGAAGCTCTGCGGCGAGAACACGACTCCCAGATAGTGCAGATCGCCATGGAGGCCGGCTTGCGGATTGCACCCGACCAGTGGTCCTCACTGCTGTATGGAGACCAGTCTCACAAGTCTCATATGCAGTCAATCATTGACAAGGTAGACCCTTTTTTGTTCATTACTTCTTAGATCGTCTAGCAGTTTGGGTAATTCATGATTTAGTAATGTATTTATTTAACAAATGTATATTAAAGTGAATACCATATGTCAGGCTCTTCCAAGGTACGTGATTTGTAGCTGAGTATCACAACTAGTCACATTATTACCAGTTTATGTAAATTAAATTGATATAAAATTGACATTCATATAAGATTTCATTAGTGTTCTAAAGCTTTATCCAGCACTCTTTATATTTTTCTGGAGGGTCTTCCATCTTTATTATTATTGCCTCTCTCCTTCTTTCTTTGTTTCCTGAATTTTAATTAATGTTAGTTAAGCCATTTTCTTAAGGCCTTTATTGTCTTCCTGTAACAGCCATTTAATGGTCTGGAAGATGTATAAGTTGAAATTTCTTATGATTCTCAGCCATAATAATTTCACATAATCAGTTACTAATCATTTAGGTTTGATCAACTTTTCAATAAATTACTTTTTTTTATTATAAAAAAATTATTAGAGTACACATAGGCTCCATTGTTTATTGCTGACTCTAAGAACTATATTTAATTTTGTTAAAACTAGGGTAATACTGTAATTGTTTTTGTTGTAATTCAAAGTGAAATATATGAAAGTGCTAAGAAAAGGTCTTAAAGCAGCATATAAATAAATATATTCTGTTCAGTAATAGCATTAGTTTTTATTATTTTACCTAAATACGTGTTTCATGAGAGTCCACCCCACATTTAATTTAGAGAAATTAAATTCAAGGTGTAAGAGTAGTTTAAATATACTATTTAACACTTACTGACAACTTAGTGATGCCTGGTGGCTTTAAACAATCATTTAATCCTTTTGATAGACCTGTATTATGCCTTTTATACAGAGACAAGGAGAGGTTAATTTCTCCAGGGTAACATAGGTAATCAGTGACAGGGCTGGATTTTAACTTGGGTATAATGACTCTAGAATCCATGTTCTTAGCCACCTAACCTCTTTTCAGACTATTCTGCCACCTTTTTTTTTTCCCTAGTCCCAAAGATAGGATTCTTTGAGGATGGTGTATTGATCTCAAAGGACAGTTGCGAAATGTGTTTTATAACTGCCTGTTATGTAATTTCCAATATAATATATGTTACTTGTTTTGTCCTATAAATCTTTTCTGGATAATTTTGCCCAAACTACCTGCAATTCCTACATCTGAAATTATGCAGCTTGCTGATTATAATGTATTGAAGCCTTAGTAATGGTCTCTTACAGGAGTAGCTTTCTACCTCTGAAGAGAAACTTGGCTTGCTTTTATAAAGATTCTCTAAGGAGGTTGACCTTTTTGTGTGAACTAGACTGTATAGTTTATCCTGTAACAGATCCTCACATCATGAGCAGTAGTTTGAATTTAATATCCAGAGACTTTCTTACAACGAACTGGTAAACAGTGTATGTGGTATCTTACCATGTAGAGCAGTAGAACTTTCTGTGGTAATGAACATGTTCTATAAATGCTCTAATTGGTGATCGATTGCTAACCACCCACAGCTGTTTAGCACCCAGAATGTGTGCAACTGAAGAACTCCATTTTTATTTTATTTTATTTAAACTTAAATAGCCACTTATTGCTAATAACTATATTGGACAGTGCAGATAGCTTATTAAAAGTGATACCAAAAGCAATAATCATAGGAATTAATGGACAAAGAAATATGAATTACCAGTTCACAAAGAGGAAATATATCTAATTGATAGGATAGACTTCAACTCCAGAATCATTAAGTACACATTAAAAATAGTGACAATAACAAATATTGCCTATTAAATTAGTCAAAGAGAAGTATACTGCCATACATTGCAGATGGTTTGTAAAATGTATTACAGATCTTTTGGGAAACAGTTTGTCAGTGATTTTGATCAAATTTACTCTTCCCCAGGAACTTACTTTAAGGAAATAATCTGAACTTTCAAAAAGGTTATGAGCTCAAAGGCATTAAATTACTACATTATTTATAAAGGCAATGGTTAAAGAAGTCATCTATGCTCAGAACTCTTGTTACATGGCCATTAAAATTAGTTATTTCAGGACAGATTCTCTTTACAGCTGATAAATAACATTCAATTTCTTTAAAAGTCAGTGAAATATTTTTATTAAGTCTTGGTGGTGGATACATGGGCATTGTCATTAGACTCTTTAAATATTTCATAATTAATATATGTGCTGCTGAAGCGAGTGTGAAATATTTCATAATTAAAAGGGTTAGTAATATAAAAATGCTTTTGTTATAATATTAATGTTAGCCAACACCAGTTCATAAATGGCTGATTATAAGGGTATAAAAAGCATGCAAAGATGAAAAATTAAATAAAGTCATGTTAGCATTCAAATGTTGATAGTTCTGTTATTTTTCATGTTTTTAAAAAATGCTTTAAAAAACTACCTTTTAAAGAGTGATCTTTTGGGGGAGAAAAATTCTGATCTATACCAATAAACTGCATAAAGAGCTTAAATGTTTCCATATAAGAACCTTTAGTTACCATAACCTAGTCAATTTACCCTCTTAAAGGTCATATGTGTGTCCATCTCAGAGAGTTAATGTAAGAAGTATGTGATAAAGCTTTAGGAGAATTACAATCTGATAGCTTCCAAAAATTCCAAACCATTATAAGACTTTTTTTAAAGCTGGAATGGACTTTTGAACTTACTTAGTCTGTATAGCAGATGGACTTGAGATTGAGTCTGTAAAGGTTATATCCAGAGTCATGATCTTTAATCAGTAGTAGAACTTGAACTCATGCTAGTTTGACAGAGTTCATTTTCATTGTTCTTGGTATTGTATAGCATTATCTGAAGTCTCCAGATTTCAATTATTTGGAAGCACTCTAAGAGCCAAACTAATAGTGCCCTAAGAACATAAACGGAAAGACCATACCTCCAAATTGAGGAATTGAGGAAGGTCTCACATTTGAGAAATGTGCATCAGAGGGAAGAGTTTACAATATACCAGGCTGTGAGTGCAGGCAAGTGCAGGGGTTGTTCAGGCAGCCAGTACTCCAGTCGGGCCAAAGCATGGAATGCAATTAAATGTAATAAATTGCAAAAATGATTGTAATATTTTAAGTAATCTTTATTTTAAAAAGGATTACCTGGTTTTTGGAAAGTTAATATTTATCCTTTTTAAGTTGCAGACCCCAGCCTCTTTTGCACAAAGTGTTCAGGAACTAACGATTGCTCTCCAGCGAACTGGAGACCCAGCAAACTTGAACCGACTAAGACCCCATTTGGAGCTCTTGGCAAACATTGACCCTAGTCCAGGTAAATAAACCCAAGGAAAATAAGGGGACTGTCCTGTGTGTGTCTCAGTGCTGTTCGGTGATTCTTTTAATTATTGTTTGTTGTGTTCCTCAAGAATTTCCCAGAGTAGTTATTCCAGGCCTTTTACACAGTATTTAAATATCTGGCAACAGTCTTGTCCATCTGTCTCTTTATTGCTTCAACTAACACTTATTTAATACTTTTTATTGTACTGCTCACTTCACCAGGAAAGTAATTCATTCTGGAACCTTTTTGTTTTCTCTTTTTTGCATCATAAAATTATACTGTATTTACCATTCTCATCTGCTTTGACAAAACTCAGGTTTTCTCATTTTTATTCACACACACACACACACACATATGTAGAAATATAATTCTATAAATATAGTATCTCATTTTTCATATGTCCTTAGTTGCGTTTTCTTGGTCCCAGTTTTTTTCCTTCTCTGTGACGATGATGTCTCATTTATCAAGTATCCTCTCACAGATTTTTACTTTATCAGCCTTTTTCTTACTCTTATTTTTTAATGCAGTCAGCTTTCTTTTCTGTTTTGTGTTTAGTGTTTTATTTATTTTTGAGAGCTAGAGATAGAGAGAGAGAATGAGAGAGAGAGAGAGAGACAGTGTGAGCAGGGAAGGGTCAGAGAGAGAGGGAGACACAATTCGAAGACAGACTCCAGGCTCTGAGCTAGCTGTCAGCACAGAGCTGGATGTGGGGCTCAAAGCCACAAACTGCGAGATCGTGACCTGAGCCGAAGCCGGACGCTCAACTGACTGAGCCACCTAGGCACCCCCCTTCTCCTTGACCTGAATATCACTCAACAATCATTTTTCACTTCTAAGTCATTTTAAAATCCTTGAGTCCTATTGCTGTCCCTGTGTTTTATTCCTGCTACTGGGCTAGAACTCTTATCATTCATTAGCAACTTCCCCATTTCATATTCCAAAGGCGGCTTCTAGCATTTGATGATGTTGTTGACTAACTTCTCAATATAGAAACTTTCCTGGGGCACCTGGGTGGCTTAGTCTGTTAAAGCAGCCGACTCTTGATTTCAGCTCAGGTCATGATCTCTCAGTTCATGAGATCCAGCCCTATGTCTGCTGTCTGAGACAGCAGAATCCCTGCATGGGATTCTCTCTCTCTCTCCTTGAAGATGTTTGTGCTCTCTCACTCTCAAAAAAGAAACAAAACAAACCAAAAAACCCCCCAAAATCCTCCTGATAACTGATTGTAGAGAAAGATATGCTGCTTCTGTCTTATTTTGACCACTCTGGCACTCTCTTGCACGCTGAGCCAGTTGGGTTTTTGGAATTTTGTTTTCTCTGCATTCTGTTGATGATGGTCATTCATTACTCTCTGCGGAGAACAGATTCCCAAATATCTCTATTGCTGTTATCTCTTCATCTCTCCAGGTTTAGTTTCTGAATGCTTTTTGACATTCTCCATCATCTCCTCTTTGTTCTTCAGCACAAATTCTTCTTCACTTGATAGCAGCTCTTCTTCCTATGTTGTGTCTGTTAAATGACCTCACTGTCTGAGGTATTTACACTTAAAACCTGAGTCTTTTGTCCTAGCTCATATCTTTTCCTTTCCTTTGCTCTGCATACCATTTCAGACTACAGGATCTCTCTGTTTTTTCACAATCTCCCTATATCCCATGCCTGTTAATGCCTGGGTGAGGGCTTTGTTACTTTCCCTCAGACCAAATGACTTCCATTTTCCTCTATTCTTTTAATTCTTCCAATCCATTTCACTTACTACTGCAAAATAAATCAAATCTCTGATCTTATTTCTGTGCTCATAAATTTCAGTGATACCCCGTTGCTTATTGAATAAGGTTTGGAAATCCTCACAGTGGCATTCAGGGCCCTCTAGTTTTTTACCCACCTACTTTGATAGGATTTACTACCAAAATTGCTTAATCAAACCAGGTCAGATATATTCTTAGAACTCAGTCATTTTTCTTTTTTTACTACTGTGCTTTCTTGTTCTGAGCAATCAGAAAAGAACATTTCCCCCACATTCCCTGCCCCACCAACCACCACCCTGTCTCTCCACATCCTTGCCAATTGTATTCTACTCTCCTTGTGTGATAGTGGATAAGTTGTGCCTCTAAGCTAAGGCCCCTGTCTCTTCTCATGTTCTAGTACCATCTTCACAAATATGTCTCTCCTGTATCCTCTTTCCTTCTCCAAGTTTCCTTCTCAGCTGGAGGATTTCTGTTAACATACAAACACCTTAGTCTTCCTGTCATCATAACCCACTTCTGACAACATTTGCCATTCACCTACCACTCCATTTCTTCCCCCCACCCCCTTTATTGCATGCTGTTGGACTCACTCCAGGCATTTATCTCTACTGTTCAACCAAAACTGCTTTGTCAGGGTCACAGATGACTTCCATGTACTGAGTTCAGACATCAGTTCTTGGTTCTCGTTTTATTTACCTGTTAGCAGCGTTGAATGTTGATGTTCACTGTATGATTCTCTTTAACACTTTCTTCACTAGGTTCCAGGCCACCACACTTTCCTAGCTTTCTTCTCATTTTACTGGACCCTCCTTCTGAGCCTCCTTTGCTGATTTCTCATCTCCATGCCCTCTAATTTTTGGATTTGCTCCCATACTTTAATCTATGTATCTCTTTTCTGTTTATACCCATTCCCTAAATAATCTCATCTAGCCTCATAGCTTTAAAAATTATTTATATGACTCACAAATTTACTATATTTCATCAGTTCTGAAGCCCACATTTTTTCCAGATCTTAGCATTTCTGAAATTGGGATGCATCTGTATAAGTAATATGATAATCAACAATATTTTTTCTGTTTTGGTGGCACGTAAAATAATGGTGTATGTTGCATTTGACTTAGAGTCTATGAAACAGGGGTGTCTGGGTGGCTCAGTAGGTTAAGTATCCAACTCTTGATTTCAGCTCAGGTCATGATCTCACAGTTCAGGAGACTGAGTCCTACCACATCGAGCTCTGCGTTGACAGAGGAGAGCCTGCTTGGGATTTTCTCTTTCCCTCTGCCTCTCTCTCCTTCTTTCTCTCAAAATAACTAAGCTTAAAAAAGTATCTGAGAAACATGTATTGTATCCAGCCCTAATCTTCTTCCTGAATTCTTTAGTATATCTTCCTGCTCCATATCCAGGAAGTCTACTTGAACATCTAGTAAGAATTTCAGACTTAACCTGTCCAGAAGTAAGTTCTAAGCACTGCTCCCACCCGCCTCCCATTCCTTTTAGTGGCAGTTCCCACCTTCCGTTTCATTTTCTCCATACAAACATGTTAGAGATCACTGTAATTCTTATATACATCTGATCCAATAGCATGCCCTGTAGGCCCTCCCTTTAAAATGATTATGGAATAGCTGCCTGTTCTCTCTCTAGTTTTAGCATTGGAGCCAGAGGGATTCTGTTAACCCTTTGTTAACAAAAGTTCTCCAGTGCTTTCCATCATTCACTAAAAGTAAAACTCTTTCCTCTGACCTGCCAGGCCCCACATGATCTGGGGTTCTTTACCTCTGTCTAACCTTGTTTCCTATTCTATTCCACCTGATTCATTTCTTTCCAGTGTCACCTCTACGGTACATGCCAGGCATCCTACCACGTCAGAGCCCTCTCACTTATTCTTACCTTTTCCTAGAATATTTTTCTCCTGATTTATCCACAAGGTACACTCCTGCCCTTCTTTCAGGTCTTTGATCAAATGTGACCTTCTCAGGTTACGCAGTCTAAAATTTTACACATACCCATCTCATTCCCCTTCTTTGCTCTATTTATCCAAGTCATCATTATCTAAACAGTTTGTATTTTGATCATCTTTTTTATTGTCTGTTTTCTCGTTTTGAATAAAAGGGATTTTTGTTTTGATCACTACTACTTCCCCAGCAACTAGAACAATATCTAGGACTAGTAGGTATTCCGAAAATTCCTTTTGTATGACTTTTCTCTTCAGCTTCTCTACGTCTTCACTTTTTTTCAAGTGAAATTCCACGTGTCCTTCGAAGCCTCATTCCCTTGCCATCACCCAGAAGTCTTTCAGAGTGTCTCCAACAGGAAGTTAGTAAAGAACATATATAGCAGAGTTGCTTTATTTAGTATAGCTTTCTGTTAAACTTCGTAAACAGTCTGTTTACCGGTGCTTGGTTTATGCAGAATTTCGAAATGGACATTACAGATTGGCCAGTCCACTAGTAAGTTTTGCTTGGTCCACACAGTATAGGTCTGCATAATATTCTGAATTTTTTAAGATTCTGACACCTACAAACTTGGTAATTTTACGTGAAAATCTCAAATTTCAGTTTTCTTTCGGGAAGTGTATCTGGTGGCGCCTGCCTTGCATCATCACAGTCCCACGGCAGTCCGCTGGAGCCGAGTGCTGGCCACAACCATAGGTGTGGGCCGTGCTCCAGCTCAGCACAGCCCCTGTTACTCTTGGTGTCGTTTCCAGCACTAAGGGTCTATTACTAGTTTTGTGCTGGGAAAAATGTCAAATAGCATTGCTGAAAAGTTCTTTTAATTCGTTATGTAGATGCTCCTCCTCCCTCTTGGGAGCAGCTGGAAAACGGGCTGGTGGCTGTGCGAACAGTGGTCCATGGGCTAGTGGACTATATCCAGAACCATAGCAAAAAGGGAGCAGACCAACAGCAGGTAAGGGGGATGTTTGAAACTTAGAAGTGAGCCACTGTGGATGTTGTGACAGATACGACAAAGCCAATAAGACGATATGAATATTTTGAGACTATGACTGTAGAACTGTAAATCATTTTAGTATGGTGAGCAGCCAACTTAATGGATAGTCTAATAATCTTATGTGGCAACAATGTAATTAATCAATCTTGTTGACCTAAGGTTGTACTGGAGTCATTTTTCACTTTGGATATATGGCAGCTTTGATTCTGTGCTAAAGATATGTATTTAAATAAATGGTTCTCTTTGGTTACTATTTCAGTTTGACAGTGTATGTATATCGCTTTTTAATGCTGTATCCAGTACTGTTCACATATTTGTAAATACTTTCCTGCAGTAGTATTTTAACATTTTTTATTCATATAATGTCTATTGTGCCAGTGGGCAAATTTTCCTCAAATACTTTTAAATGAAGTATATGGCAGGAAAATGTAATGGCTTCTGTTATGGTTAGAGGTTTTAATTTTACTCCTAATAATTTTACTTTGCCCTCAGCATTTATGTTAGATTCATTAGATCTTCTATTTTGCAGCAGTAAGCTTGTGAAATTAAAACTTTATATTAATTTATCAGGTTCATGTAAATATTAGCAATAGCTTCTTCGGGGTACCTGGGTGGCTCAGTCAGATAAGCATCTGACTCTTGATTTCGGGTCAGGTCATGATCAGGTTTGTGAGTTCAAGCCTCACGTCAGGCTCTGAGCTGAACAACGTGGAACCTGCTTGAGATTGCCTCTCTCCTTCTCTTGTCTCTGCCCCCGCTCCTTCAGAAATAAATATATTTTTTAAAAAAAACACAGTAGCTTCTTCAATATTTCTTTTTTATTTGAGAGGCAAGAAATATTAAACATATCCTGCTGAGTTAGGGGGGTGCCTGACTGGTTCAGTCAGGAGAGCATGTGACCCTTGATCTGGAGGTTGTGAGTTCAAACATCATGTTGGGTATAGAGATTGCTTAAAAGTCTTTTTAAAAAAGTATTCTGCTGAGTAGAATAACATGGGTACAATTTTCTTAAATAATCTAAGTGTAGACTAGACTTTATGGTAGGAGATAAAGATTAAAAACTTATTTTTAAGTCTGTGTTCCATTAGACATCACAGAGAATGTAACAAAAATAGGAAGATTAATCTAAGTTCTGTCAATAGGTGATAAAATGCATCAAATTTCATTTAACTTAGTATTGTGCTCGATATCTCATTAACTCAAGTCCATCCTCCTTGTCGTGTATGGGAGTTGAAAATAGTAAGCTTCATTTGTACTTTTAGAGATATTTTAAGTCCTTAATACGCTCTTTTGCATATCAAGAATTGGTTACAGAGTATTTTTCAGTTATAGAGCCTACTGTAGATTCGTGTTTTGTCATAGGAAAACAGTTGTTAATATAACTATACTAAACATTGTCCAAAACAAATATTAGAACATACATTAAACACTTGAAGGTCCTAAACTCCAGTGGTTTGTTTGTCCATTATAGAGCCTGGAAAGAGAATAATAAAGCCCTATGAGGCTTAATCCAGAATTTATGTGATGTTACATGTTTGAAAGGTTATGCTAACATTTCATGAAACAATCAGGACTCCATTCTTTTGATTTGTTTTTAGACTTCAGACAAAGTGACTTTCTAAGTGACTTCTTGCTCTGCACAGTTTAGGTAAGTGTGTGAATTAGTCTGAAATCAGTGTCTAATGTTTTAACTTTGGTGTCAGCCTCCACAGCACAGCAAGTATAAAACATACATGTGTCGAGATATGAAGCAGAGAGGAGGATGCCCTCGTGGGGCCAGCTGTACATTTGCACACTCGCAGGAGGAGCTGGAGAAGTAAGTGTAAAGATCATCAAACTCAACCTTCTAATAACTTGTTAGGAAATAAGGTAGAGTTATTGAGTAGAGTTATTTGCCACTGTTGAGAAACAGAAAATGAGTAGTTGCTTTCTATTTAATGAATCAGAAATATTTAGAAAGTAATACAGAACTGTAAAAATTAAGAAAACTGAAGGGGCACCTGGGTGGCTCAGTCGGTTAAGCGTCCAGCTTCGGCTCCGGTCATGATCTCACAGTTCGTGGGTTCGAGTCCTGCGTCAGGCTCTGTGCTGACAGCTAGCTCAGAGCCTGAAGCCTGCTTCGGATTCTGTATCTCCCTCTGTCTCTGACTCTCCCCTGCTCACACTATCTCTCTCTGGCTCTCAAAAATAAATAAAAAACATTAAAAATTAAAAGAAAAATAAACTTATTAAAAAAAAAAGAAAGAAAACAAGCAGTTTCTTCAGCTTTCATTACATTGTGCCCACAAATAGGAAACTTATAGAAATGAGTCATTTGCACTCTTGCCCCAAAATTAAAACTCTTAAGAATTTTCAATTCTAATTGACTGATTTTAACTAATTGAATAATGTATTTCCAATGGAAAAATTTGCCCTTTGCTCAGTTCAAGTAATTATTTTATAACCAGGCTTAACTTCATAGATTCTTTGAAATTTCAAGGATAAAATAATTCCATTGATGTTAAATTTTCTGGCACGTAGCAGAAAAGAAAACCTCTTAATTTTTGTGTAAAGCTAGTGTAACACTGCCACTAAACTTGACAAAGATAGCACAATTAAAGAAACTACAAATCTATCTCATGTTAATATTTTAAAAATCAGTAACACATTAAACACTATGACTAAGTGTAAAGGTAACACAATATAATATTATAGATTATAGAAGGAACACCATGTGATCATATACAAAGATGCCAAAAGGCATTTGAATAGAACACAATGTTCCTAATAGATCAAAATTCTTTAATAAGAAGAAAGATACCGAAGACATTTCTCAACATGATTGTATCTCAGAAGCCAGCATGATAGCATGATGCTTGATTAGTAAAGAATTAGATTCAGTCTCCTTAAAGTTGAGATGTAAGGCAAATTTTACTGCTAATGACACTGTTATTTAATATTCTGTAAATGGTAGTCACTGCACATACACAAGAGAATAAAACTGCCATAATCATTACATAGAAAAACTTGATGAAGTATCAGAATCAAAGAAATGAAAATTTTGGTAAATCAAAAAATTTAGTTTACAAAAATGAATTGTGCTCATATAAACTAAAAAGGGAAACAACCAGTTAAAAAGTAAAGGAAATTAAAGCTCCAATTAACAAAGCTCCACCAGCAACAAGTAAGATAAATACCAAATAATAAAGTAACAAATATTGAGGACCTATGTGAATTGAATTAGTAAGCTAGGCACATAAGAGAAGAATTATATAGGGGTGGCTAGGTGCTCAGTTGGCTAGGCCTTCAACTCTTGATTTTGGCTGAGGTCATGGTCTCACAGTTCGTGAGTTTGAGCCTTGCATTGTGCTCTGTGCTGACAGCACGGAGCCTGCTTGAGATTCTCTCTCTGCCCTTCCCCTCCTTATGTGTGCACACGGCATGTGCTCCCTCACTCACCCTTCCTCACTCTCTCTCTCAGATACAAACATTTGTGGGGGGCAGGGGAGGGGGCAGAAAGAGACAGAATTGGAAGCAGGCTCTAGGCTCCCAGCTGTCAGCACAGAACTGGATGTGGGGCTCAAACCCTTGAACCATTAAATCATGACCTGAGCCGAAGTCATATGCTTAACTGACTGAGCCACCCAGGCACCTCTAAAAATATATTAAATAAAATAAGAGAAGAGATGAATTGAATAAATAAAGAAGGATACTGTGTTCTTGGATAAGACCATTATACAGGTTTTATTTTCTCAGTAAATTCAGTGAAATCTCAATCAAAATCTTAAAATGATGATTGTTAGGATCTAACAAAACCATTCATTGGGAAAAGTAATAAATATGTGCAAATGACCAGAAAATTTTGGAAAAAAGTTTTCAATAGACTGGACTAGACTAACAACCTTTAAACTGTATTATGAGCTGAAGTGTGTATAAAGACTGGTATTAGCATAGGAATAGCTAGATCAGTGAAGTAGAATGGAAAATCTAGAAAGAATGCCAGACACAATAGGAACTGAGCATTTGTGCTGAAGGTAGCATTTCACATCAGTAACAAAGAAGACATTGAAACAGCTGCTGTCCATTTGAAAAATCATCAGGTTGAATTATATCAGGGATCTAAATCTTTAAGAAGGAACTGATGGAATAGGGATCTTTGTTGTTTTTGTTAACCTAATCTTATAATAAGGAAGGATTTTTGAAGAGTGACTTCCCAGCATCCATAAAGGAGAAGGCAGATAAATTTGATTACTTTTATAAAAGGTAAGATATGGCCCAAACACCAGAATTAAGAGGAAAAAAAAAAAAAACTGAAGGGAAAATGACATACAGAGGACTGGTACCTCTAACACAAAATGAGTTGCTACAAATCTGTAAAAAAGAAAAGAACTGTAAATATATGGATCGTGAACATATAGGCACTTCACAGAAGAAATAGCAATAAACATGTAAAAGTATGTTCAGTTTCATTGATTGTTAAATGCAAATTAAGAACAAAATTATATTTTGAACTATCAAATTAATAAAGACTGTGATACTACCCAGTGTTTGATAAGATAATGAAAGGGACATTTTAAAAAAATTATCAGTAGGAGTTCTAGCAGGTTTGGAACATTATAACAGTTTTTTTTTTTAATGTTTTATTTATTTTTGATACAGAGAGAGACAGAGCATGAGAGGGGGAGGGGCAGAGAGAGAAGGAGACACAGAACCAGAAGCAGGCTCCAGGCTCTGAGCTAGCTGCCAGCACAGAGCCTGACGCGGGGCTCGAACCCATGAACGTGAGATCTGACCTGAGCCGAAGCCAGAGGCTTAACCGACTGAGCCACCCAGGCGCCCCTATAACAGTTTTTAATGTGTATGGAGCAAACTTAGCTGTTTTGCCTCTGGTTAGTCACACAGCGTTGCAAATACATGCACAGAAGCACCTGTTACTGCATTGTTTTAATAGCAAAAAGTAGGAATAGCCTAAAATGTACTGAAATAAGGGAATATCCAAAATGTGGAGCGAAGGGAAGAAGTTACAACCCTATTTCTGTTAATAATGATCTTATATACATATTAAATAGGCAGTGTGTGGAGTGGAAAATCTGCATTATGAACCAAGTAGTGTCTCCTCCCCACCCCTCTAAAGTATGGGAAGCATTTGGAAAAATAGCATTATTCTTATGGGAGTTTGTCTTTGAGATTATTTTTTAAAGTGCACTAGCAAGAGTAAATAGATGTGCGTTCATTGTTGAGGAACAGAATAGTAGAGTCTGATGGCTTGGCTTAATATTTTTCCTGTGGTTAGATTTACAGTCTACATGCCTTATTTATACTGCAGTGTCTGTTTATATTTAGGCATTATATTGTTTCATTAATCCACTTTTAAAATAATTTCAGTTTTGTGTAGGCATACATAGCATCAACATCTCTGAATCATATCTGATACAAATTACTATTCTTGATTATTTACAGATTTTAATGGAGAGCCTGGGTGGCTCAGTCTGTTGAGCATCTGACCCTTGGTTTGGGCTCTGGTCATAGTCCCAGTCCTTGGGATCAGGCCCTTCATTGGACTCAGTGCTGAGCATGGAGCCTGCTTGAGATTCTCTCTTTCTCTCTCTCTCTCTCTCACTCTTCTTCCATCATGCTCGCTCTCTCTCTCTCTCTCTCTCTCTCAAAAAAAGAAAAAGTTACTAGAACAAATGGCAAAATTTTCTCTGCACACTGGCTTTATGTTTTATTGTTAATTTATAGTATAGAGTCACTGTATTTCAAGGCATTTGAGGGGAAGTTAAAATATTTTTGAAACTGTCTTCTAAAGATTTTCCTAGATTTTCTAAATGTTTTTCCTCTCTAATACGTTTAAGAAATAGAAGTTATAATAAAAGTAAGTTATAATACAAATACCAATTAGCATGGTTAGTAATGTTACAAGTAATTACAATAAGGAATTTTATACTTCTTGTGTTGCCTGAGATTTTACGGGGTATTCACACATCCACATTTTCAAGTTGATAGCTATAGCCACTATTTGAAGAGAATTTCCAGAAAGTAATGTTCTTGGCGACTTTTCCTTTTGTATCTCTTTCTTAAGTACATTTTAGTACTTGGTTTTGCTTTTATAATTTTGGGTTTTGGTGTGTGCTTTTTTTATATATATAGGTTTCGTAAAATGAACAAACGCCTGGTTCCCAGAAGACCCCTGAGTGCCTCTTTGGGTCAACTTAACGAGGTGGGCCTGCCTTCAGCAGCTGTGCTTCCCGATGAAGGTGCAGTGGATCTGCCTGGCAGAAAAACCCCTGCTCTGCCGAATGGAATCGTATCAGCAGGGAATACAGTAACACAGCTGATTCCGCGAGGGACAGACCCCACCTACGATTCTAGTCTGAAGCCAGGAAAGATAGATCATCTGAGCAGTAGTGCCCCTGGATCCCCTCCTGACCTGTACGTATTTTTCCTAATTTTTACTTAAAATTTCTCCTTTATAAACAAAGTAGTGGGAAGAAAGATAACCAGTGTTTTGGTTAAAAAAAAAATGAACTCATTTTTGGCTATATTTTATTTTCTATGCCAGTTCTTTTTAAGAAACAATTAGTGCATGTGAATTAAGATCAAAGTGTTTACAAATTTTGTAAAAGAAATGACTATTAAGGAAAAAACAGTTTTCCCGGGTACCTGGGTGGCTCAGTTGGTTGGGTGTCTGACTCTTGATTTTGGTTCAGGTAATGATCTCATGGTTTGCGGATTCAAGCCCCCTTTTGGGCTCTGCACTCACAGCAAGGAGCATGCTTGAGATGCTCTCTCTGCCCCTTCTGCTCTCCCATGTGTTCGCTTTCTGCCCCCCTCAAAATAAATTAAAAAATTATAAGTTTCCCAAATTGAGGTTTTTAGCTCGGGTCATGATCTCTCAGTTCGTGGATTTGGGCTCCATGTCAGGCTCTGACAGCCTGTCTTCAGATTCTGTCTCCCCTCCTCTCTGACCCTCCCCTGCTCGTGCTGTCTCTCTCTGTCTCTCAAATATAAATAAAAAACATTAAAAATTTTTTTAAACAATATGTGTATATTAGAAGTATTTTTGAATCCTTAATGTTGACATTTGGAATTTTATTCTTTTAGGCTAGAACCTGTCCCTAAGAATATTTCTGCCTTACCTGTGAATCCACATCCTGTACCTCCAAGGGGGCCAACAGACTTGCCTCCCATGCCCGTCACCAAACCCCTTCAGATGGTCCCACGAGGCTCTCAGTTATATCCAGCACAACAGGCAGATGTGTATTATCAGGATCCTCGAGGAGCTGCTCCGCCATTTGAACCAGCACCTTATCAGCAGGGTAATGATCTTTTATTGATGTTGCTCACTTTTCTTAGGAGTTAGAACAGTTCCAAGAAAGAGTGATCATATTTGCAGAAGCCTCAAGATAAATCCATGTATTTATTTAATACTGTAGAAAAAGTTGAGATTTTATGGTCAACTAAATAGTATAAGTGAGTTAGCAAAGCTTTATAAATAAGCCAACTGCCCAAATCACTGAAAGCTAGTTGCATATTAAATATGTGCATATATTTATGGAAATAAGTCACCCAAGGAGATGATGGAAATTTGCTAATAAATAAGGCACTATATATTTTCCTGTCCAGAATTTTCTTTGTACGTGAAAAAGAATTTAATATTACAGTGGGTAGACACACTACATTTTTTCAGTTATCACCGAATACTTTTGGAGGTCCTGTAATATACATGAAAAAAATGCAGTGTACATAGTATAAAGAGCTGATAGTGTAAAATCAATATTAATAAAGGATAGTGTGGCTGTTCATATGTTATATATGTGTGTGGGTATATGTGTGTTTAAAATTAAGTGTTCCATTGTGGTAGTTAATGTTGTAGAAATGATTAACTGCAGGACTCAAGGCAGATTACTGAGAATAGAGAAATCAAAAAGACTTTTATGGAAGAATGCCCTAACTAGGCGTATGAGAACAGAAAGATAAATTTATAGACGGATTGCAAAGATGACAGTCTCTAGAGTCAGGGAAGAGTAAGGAGACTGTAAACTAGATTGTGAGTATTGAGGCCTGGATTAGTGTGGTTGGAAAGAAAGGGTTATAGAAAATAGACAAATTTGAAAAATTAGCCAGTTTTAATTATAATACCAGGTCTGGATAATGAAAGAGAAGAGATGACCAAGAGGCTTGCATACACAATTCCCATGGAAAAATAGGAACACTGATTTTTAAAGTGTTGGGTCTCTGTCAGAGACAGTGCAGTGCTATTATTTTTTTTAAACTGGGATAGATTAAAGATGTTCTCCTTTTTTCCCCAAGGCTGTTTCAATTTTTGTTTTTGTTTTTCTAAGGCTGTTTTAATTTTGAATCAGAAATGCTTCTCTACTTTCAAAAGAATAGCTTTAAATTGGTCTGGCATTATCAGTACACATAAAAATATGATGAAAGTTTTTTTGTATCTTCCTTTGGGCCATCCATCACCGGAAAAACTCACCCACTTTTATTAAGGTAACCTTAAATATCTTGTATCAGTCAAGGTCCAGTGGCACATAACAGAAATCATTCTTGCTGCATTAAGTAGAAAGAGGTTTAATGCATGGAGTTTAGGTCCCCACAAAATCAGTGGAAATACTGGAAAAGTAGGCTTAAGTGAGGCCTCCAGGAAAGACTCTCAGAATTAACTACTGAAAAAGCCTATTACAATGAGAAAGCAGTAGATACAGAATTTTTGGCTCCTACCTGTATGCCAGGATCACATTACTTAAGGTAAAAGTCTGAAAATTAGGAAACTCTTGCCACAGCTTTTGTCATAAGAATTCCAGAACTATGCAACAGCTACTAGGTCTGTGCCACGTTGCTTTCCAGTTAACTCAGCCCCACATTCAGAATTCCTGTGAGTGATCTGTGGAACCCGAGTTTCAGGGCACAGTACTCGTTTGCTTTCCAATTGCATTGCACACCAGAAAGATGGTCAACTGAGAGAGCCAATCTCCTATTGCAGATTGTAAATAGATTAGTTTTTTCACGACTTTAAGGATTAAGGTTGGGGTGCCTGGGTGGCTCAGTCAGTTGAGCGTCCGGCTTCGGCTCAGGACATGATCTCACGGTTTGTGGGTTCAAGCCCCGCATCTGGCTCTGTGCTGACAGCTAGCTCAGAGCCTGGAGCCTGTCTTTAGATTCTGTGTCTCCCTCTCTCTCTGACCCTTCCCTGCTTACACTGTCTCTCTCTCTCTCAAAAATAAATAAAACAGGGAAAAAAAATTTTTAAACAATGAAGGTTAATTTTTGCTTATTTTTCCTAAAGTTAACCTGACTACATAAGCAGAAGGGAAAACATGTAAAGAAATGGGTGGATTTTTAATTGCTTAGTGTTGAAATATTTCAAAAGGGAAAATATAAAAAAGTAGATTGGCTTATTGTTGCTTTTGGTTTCTCTTGTGCATCGTACAGGCATGTACTATACTCCACCACCACAGTGTATGTCCCGCTTTGTCAGACCGCCACCATCTGCTCCTGAACCTGGCCCTCCCTACTTGGATCACTACCCGCCCTATCTCCAGGATCGTGTAGTGAACTCTCAGTATGGCACACAGCCACAACAGTACCCACCTATGTACCCACCACACTATGATGGCCGCCGCGTGTACCCTGCTCAGTCTTACACAAGAGAAGAGATTTTTCGAGAAAGTCCTATTCCCATTGAGATTCCACCTGCAGCAGTACCATCCTATGTGCCAGAATCCAGAGAGAGATACCAGCAGATGGAGGGTTACTATCCAGTGGCTCCTCATCCAACTCAGATCAGACCTTCGTACATCAGAGTATGCTGGGATTTTTTTTCTTCCTGTATAGATTTGATTTGATTGTTGTTGCAGTGGTAATGCCTTTTAGGCATGGTAGTAACCCTCTGATCAATTCTTTTTAACAAGAAACTTCCCCCCTTCCTTTTTTACATCTTTTCACAATTTGGGTAGGATTTTTTGGTGTTTTTTCTTTTCTTTTCTTTTCTTTTTTTTAGCCATTAAAAGGGAAAAGATATCCCACTAACCCTTCTTAGTTTCTGTGCTTTTGATAATTTAATTAACATTTCTATATCTGTATTTGGCCCGTGAGCAATGCAGGCATTAATGGGTGCAACCCACATGTAATCAAAAACCCATGTAATAACTTTTGACTCCCTCTCTTAACTACTAATCACCCACTGTTGACCAGAAGGCTTACCAATAACATAAATAGTTGATTAACACATATTTTGTGTGGCATATGTATTATATGCTGTATTCTTACAGTATGGTAAGCTAGAGAAAAGAAAATGCTATCAAAACTGCAAGAGAAAATATATTTACAGAACTGTATTTATTGAAAAAAATCTGTATGAGTGGACCTTTGCCTTTCGAGCTTGTATTGTTCAGGGGCCAACTGTATTTAGGTATTATGGTCTCTGGCTCAGAAAAAGAAACTTAAATTTAGCTCTTTGGGAAATCCTCAAGAGTCTTTTTGGGCGGGTTAATATGTTCCCAAGATCTTCTTCAGTTTTTACTAATGTTTGCGTTTTCAGGAGCCTCCTTATAGCCGGCTTCCTCCTCCTCCTCAGCCCCATCCTAGTCTAGATGAGCTGCACCGCCGACGGAAGGAAATAATGGCCCAGCTCGAGGAAAGGAAGGTTATCTCTCCACCTCCGTTTGCACCTTCACCGACATTGCCTCCTACCTTTCATCAAGAGGAGGTAAGCACGTCATTTTTAGTCCCGTTTATCAATTTTTCCTCCATCATTAGTTTGTTGTGTGTCTTGTTTAATCTTGGCTATTTCCAAGATTATGAAGTTATTTTCCTATGTTTTCTTCTAAAATGTTTATTATTTTATTTTACAGTTAGATCTGTAATCCATCTAGAATTGATTCTTGTTACTGTGTTAGAAGTGAAGATCCATTTTCCCCCGTAGGTTATCTCCTTTACCTAGCACCATTTAATGAAAAACCATCTTTTCCCTAGTACCGTGCAGCGATCGTTATCATAATCAGGTCACCTTTGTCATAGTCAAGTGGCTATAAAAGTTTCTGGACTCTATTCTGTTTCATTGATGTATTTCATCTGTCTTTGTACTCCTACCACATTGTCTTAGTACAGTTTTATAATATAGCTTTATATGTGGTGATGTATATTTTCCAGTTTTGTTATTCTTCACTATTACCTTTATTGTTCTTAGTCCTTGCAGTTTCCAACCACATTTAAAAACCAGCATGTTGATGTTCACAAAAGTAGATATTGCAGTTTTTATTAGGATTACCTCAAATCTCTGGATCTGTGCTGCCCAGTGTGGTAAACACTAGCCACATATTGCTAATGAGTACTTAAAATAATGTAGCTATTCCGGATTCAGGTGTACTGTAAATATAAAATATACAGTGGACCTGAAGACTTAGTATGCACAAGGAGTAAAACATTTCATTAATGTATTTCTTAATTGCATGTTAAAATGGTAATACTTTGGATGTATTAGATTAAATAGCATACATTAGCAAAATTAATTTCACGTGTTTCATTTTTTCATGTGGCTGCTAGAAAGTTTTAAATTATATATGGGGGTCTCATTTTATTTCCATTTGAAATTGTTGTTTTAGATCCATTTAGGGAGAAGTGACATCTTGCTAATATTGAGTCTGTAAGAACATTGTATATCCTCCCCTTACTTGAATTTTCTTTCATTTCTTTCCGAAATGTCATAAATCATAGTTTTCAGTGTCTTGTACATCTTTCATTAAACTTATTCCTAGATAAGTGATATTTTTTTAGACTAATGGAATCCTTTTTGAAATTTCATTATGTTACTAATATAGATAACTTAAATAGATTTTTTTGTATTGACCCTTGTATTCAGCAATGTTGCTGAGTTTCCATATTCTAGGATTTGTAATGGGACTCTTTTGGATTTTCTGTACACACAGTCAAATCCTCTGTGAATAATGACCATTTGACTTTTCTCTTTTTCAATTCTTAGGTCTTTTCTTTTTCTTACCTTGTTGTCCTAGCTAGATCCTTTACTTTAATGTTGGATAAAAGGGATGGCAGCAGGTATTCTTGACTTATTTCTAGTGTTTGAGCAAATAGAGTTTTTAATAATTTACCATTATGTTTGCTGTAGGTTTTTTGATAGATCATCTTTATCAAATTAATAAAATTCCTCTCTGTTCCTGGTGTTAGACTCTTAATAAGTAAGACACATCAAGGATTTCTTTATCTCAGTAATGAGGAAAACAGCAGAATGGTGATGTTGATCAAGAGTAAAAGAGAGACAGGCTAATATAGTAGTGTGAAAGGCAGGAAAAAGCTGAAATGAAGTTGCTAGAATAAACTGGTTAATGTACTACAGGGCTCTAAAGCATAATCTTGGGGTTATCTTTGTGTTTCTGTAGGACTGTGGTGGTTGTCAATCATGACAGAATGTTGTCTTGTAATCTTTTTAATATCTATACGGTCTTTGCTGTTGTTCATTTTTCTTTCCACTTAACATCTTGATAATAATTTTTTTCTTGGTCAGTCTTGCTAGGGATTTATCAAAACAAAATTTTTTCCCAAAAAGCCAGCTTTTGCCTTCTTGATCTCATTTATTTTGGTTTCTTGATTGTATGCACTGCCTCAGCTCACAGTGTGTGTAAGTTTTTTGGGTTTTTTTTTTTTTTTTAAAGTCAAGTGGGTTTTCTTAGCAGAGTTGCCATTGATATTATGTAAGGAAAATGTCTTCCATCCTTTATGTGTATAATTATGATTCTAAACAAGTTTACTGTCATATTATGAGTAATAACAATGAAAATTAAAAAGTGAAGTGTGTCACATTGCATATAATAAGCAGTAATCTTTTGGGTCTATGAATGTGGTCTATTAAATAAAAGTTGTTCACAGTTACCCAGCTTTCCTATCTAAACACTTTAGATGAATTTTCCATAATAATGTACGTTAATTAGTAAAATCATAACATCTTCTGGTAATGTAATTTTGCTTGTAAGTATAAACATTACAGAGAGAGAGCATGAGTTAGGGAGCAGGCAGAGGGAGACGAGAAAATCTTGCAGGCTCCATGAGCTAATAAAATCAAGAGTCGGACACATGGGGCGCCTGGGTGGTTCAGCCAGTAAGCATCTAACTTCAGCTCAGGTCATGATCTCACACAGGTGGTGGGTTCAAGCCCCACATCAGGCTCTGTGCTGGCACTTCAGTGCCTGGAGCTGACTTCGGATTTTGTGTCTCTCCCTCTCTCTGCCCCTCCCCCACTCACACTCTTTTTCTAAAAAATAGGTAAACCAAAAAAAAAAAAAAAAAAACCAGACGGTCAATGAATTGAGCCAGCCAGGTGCCCCAATATTACATTTTTTCAAACATTGTATTTTAGAGTCCTCCTAGAATGTAGTTAGGCCATCTTATTTTATCTGCAATATGACACTGCAAAAAGTAAGTTAATTTTGGAATCAAACATAATTTATCTTTGAAGTTCAGCTGGGTTGCTCTGTGAGCTATTTTGTGAATTACTCAGCCTCCCTCAACTCTGAAGCTGCGTGGAGCTCTCCGTTTGTAAAGCAAGCATAAAGCCTCCTTCACAGTGGTGTGGGAGAGACTCAGGAGGACACGAGGCACATAGCCAGCATTCAGCAAATAACAACTATTTGGTTTTCTTACTTCTAATAAAAATTAGAACCCTCACTATTAAGGAACTTTATCTAGAATTACTTTAGTTACTATTATCTGATTATAGTTTTATATTATTTGTTTAATCTGATTATAAACAAACTACATATAATTGTACTAAATTCATACATTATAAAAGTACATAACATAAATTTCTCTTACATTCCATATCACTGTAAATTTATTATAAATTTCAACTTTCTAAGTATATTTCAACTTTTGTATATACAAACTAATGTATTATTTTTTAGTAGGATCATTTAGTACTATATTCAGAGATTTTGTTTGCATCTTACATTTTTTTTCCTTTTTACTTAACCAATTATCCTCAACGCTTTTCTTTCTCAGATACAAACTTATCTCATTCTTTTTAACAGCTGTATGATACATTAGGGTGGGGCGGGGGTGAGGCCTTCTTAGTAGGTCATATAAAGATATGAAAACTGGCTGTTTTAGTGGTGCCTCAGTCAGCTGAGCATCCAACTCTTTTTTTTTCAAGATATCTGTTTTTGTTTTTTTAATAATTCATTATTATTTTTAAATGTAAATCCAAGTTAGTTAACACATAGTATAATAATGATCTCAGGAATAGAGTTTAGTGTTTCATCACTTACATATAACACCCAGTGCTCATCCCAACAAGTGCCCCTCCCCCCACCCAACACCCCACCAGCAACCCTCAGTTTGTTCTCTGTATTTAAGAGTCTCTTGTGGTTTGTCTCCCTCTCTGTTTTTATATTATTTTTCCTTCTCCTCTCTTTCATCTATTTTATATCTTAAATTCCCCATATCAGTATATTCCAAGGTATCTGATTGTAATGTGACAAAAACCTTAGTGATTCTAATCAGTAATAAAATCACAGATACTGCTAGTACTACTGACGGTTTTGTGTGTGTGTGTGTGTGTGTGTGTGTGTGTGTGTGTGTGTAGAGAGGTCTCCATTTATAGTTGAAGGAAATGCTAAATTTGTTAGAAGTTAGTGAAAATAAAGATATAATTGTCCCCATCCAAGTTCACAGACCTTCTGAATTCTATCCATGTGTCCTCACAGGTCCCCAGATTTAGAACTCCTGTTTTATCTATTCCATGCTCTTTCATAAGGTGCGAATGGCCCTAAGGATACCACGAGTTCAGAGCCAAAAACAAACAACTCCTTCTGTATCTGTTTGTCCCGGGCATGAAAAATCCTACTTTTTGGTACGGCTGCTCTTACTAACTAGAATACAGGTATTCTGCTTCCTAACATGCACATAGCTTGCCTTGCCCAGGTCCTTGTACCATCCCTGAGAATCTTGGAGTTAGACTGGACTTTCTTTTTTTTAATATTTTTTATAGTTTATTTATTTAGAGAGAGAACGAGCATGAGTGGGGGACGGGCATAGAGAGGGGGGGTGAGAAAAGAGAATCTTAAGCATGCTGACAGCATGGAGCCCGATGTAGGGCTTGAACTCATGAACTGTGAGATCATGACCTGAGCCAAAGACAGACCCTTAACAGACCGAGCCACCCAGGCGCCCCAGACTAGACTTGAAAGGTCATCTGGGACAATA
>NC_043702.1:124028007-124101144 GCF_006229205.1 Suricata suricatta | reverse complement strand
GGGCTTGAACTCATGAACTGTGAGATCATGACCTGAGCCAAAGACAGACCCTTAACAGACCGAGCCACCCAGGCGCCCCAGACTAGACTTGAAAGGTCATCTGGGACAATAAGAATGTCTGTCCCGGGAAACTAGAGGTGTGTGCCAGGCCCTTGGCTGATACGTCATTGCACCTGGTTCCACAGCAGTCCCGTGTTGTTATTCCCGGCTCACACAGACTCGTCTGTTCATTCACGAAAAGCATACTGCACGTTTACCCGTGTATCTCTTACTAAACGAAGTTGTGTGCCTTAAATATAAGCACAACTTCTGTCTTCTGACTTTATAGTATAGCAGGAAAGAAAGGCAGAAATAAATTATATATTGTGGTAAGTATTCTGAAAAGAATAAGATTTAAAGGGACTTATTTCAAAAGATAGGGCTGTCGGGAGGGATTTTTCTGGGGTGGGGGTGAAACCAGAAATATGAGAAGGAACCAGTCATGCAAAAAACCAAGGGGAAGAGTGTTCCGGGACAAAAAAAACAGCAGGAACAAAGGTTGTCAGACAGGAAAGTTTAGCATCTACATATATGTATTTTTTAAATTTCCTGATTTTTAAAAAAAGGTTTTTTTTAAAGTAGAGCATCCAACTCTTGATTTCAGTTCAGGTCATGATCGCCAGGTTGTGGGATCAAGCTCCGTGTTGGGCTCTGCACTGAGTGTGGAGCCTGCTTAAGATTCTCTTTTCTCTCTCCCTCTCCCCCTTTTCCCTGCTTGCATGCGCTCTCTCTTTCTCTCTAAAATAAATAAATAAATTTTTTATAAAAAGCTAGCTATTCTACATGAAGTTTGCATTTGGAACAGAACTAAAGGAGACAGAAGCTAAAAAAATTTTTTTTTTAATAGAGGTAGGACAAAAAGTTTATAAACAGTAGAAACAGGAGTTACCATAGAAAATGAGTAATATTTATAAACAGCAAGACTCTGTGTCAGTGCAGAAAACCAATAATGATGACTTAGAAAAGAGATCTATTTTTAGATAGAGGGAGGCATAGAGCCACTTCATATACCAATAGCCCCCGTGCTACCAGTATATCACAGTATATATATTTGTGAGAAAGTGAAAGCGGTATTAAAGTTCTGGTCACCTACGTTCTCATATATACTTGAACATTGGAGATAGTATATTTAAGGCACTTTGTAAAACATTACATAAATGTGAATGTTATTTTAGTTAATCATATTAGACTTAGAATAGCCATTCTTTTATTATATACTTTCAGAACTTACGTGAGAAAATTCGGTATCTTTTTTGCTTCACAGAAACAACCTAAGGACCAGAATTTATTTATTTAATTTAATTTTTTTTAGGTTTACTTATTTTGAGAGACAGAGCATTAGCAAGGGAGCTGGGTCATGGGGGAGGGAGGGCGGAGAGAATGAATACCAGCAGGCTCCACACTGTCAGCCCAGAGCCCAGTGCAGGACTTGAACCCATGAACCGTGAGATCATGACCAGAGCCAAGACCACAGGTCAGACACTTAACGGACTGAGCCAACCAGGCTCTCCCAGAATTTATTTAAAATATGAATTAGGGGCACCTACGTGGCCCAGTCGGTTTAGCGTCTGACTTCAGTTTATGTCATGATCTTGCAGTTCGTGGTTTCAAGCCCCACATAGGGCTCTCTGCCATCAGTGCAGAGCCTGCTTCAGATCTTCTGTCCCCCTGCACCCAAAATAAATAAACATTTTTTAAAAATATATGAATTAGTGCTGTTAAAGAGATTTCCATAAAAAAGTTGTTGTATCATCATGCACATCACATAGAATATTCTCAGTTATGTTTCAAGTAGTTTTTCATGCTTTTGTTTACCTGGACTGTTAAAGAAACATTGAGAAAGGAGTATTTGGCAAAACTAGGGCCTGGTATGTGTTAGCTTAAATGTTGATTTCCATCCAATTAAGAAGAGGATGAGAAACCTCCTCCAATCCCAGCTTGCTTCCTTAAAGGATATTGAGATACTTGTTTTTGACCCTCTGCTAACAAAGAGTAAAATCTAAACATCTTTCTTCACCTGTTTTATATTTTTCAGAGTCTACAAAAATCTTCTGTTGTGACACAAATCAAATAACCATCACTATGTTGCTCTAGCGTAGTATTCTAAGGAATTCCTTCTTTCTCTGTAAAGAAAGACTCATTCCCTGTATGTGTATTTTTTTCCATCTGTAGTTTTTGGATGAAGATTTGAAGGTAGCTGGAAAATACAAAGGAAATGATTATAGCCAGTATTCTCCGTGGTCATGTGACACCATCGGCTCCTACATTGGAACCAAAGATGCAAAACCCAAAGATGTTGTGGCAGCGGGAAGTGTGGAAGTGATGGTATGTATAATAACTAAGCCACAACTAAGGCAAATCCAGATACACCAAATATGTCACCCCTACTAATAGTGCAGACACAAATCATTGAACTTTTCTTAAGAATTTTCAAGCCATAGTCTGTATTATTTGATTGAATTAGGTTTAAACTGTGGGAGGGTTTCGTTTGTTTTTTTCAGGTATAAAAATAAATCTTCTAATGGATATCTACACAGACAAAAAAGAGCATCTAGTATATTTCTGTGCAGCCAACAATTAACCCAACAACCGTTTAGAACCAAAATTAAATTATTTCGCATAATTAATCAGGATCTTGGATTTCTTGTCCAAATAAATTAAAACTCTGAAGTTTAAACAACAAAGTTGAATCTAGTGAACAATAGTATTTGAGTCAGAATTGCAGCTAATAAGCTTCTCGTGGACTGTGGTCTATTGAAATGTATTACACCTCTTCCATTTTAATGTTTAAGCAAAAATAATTTAACAACAATATGTCTAATACCCAAGCTTAACATATATAACTATCTAAATTGCTTCTTTATTTGTTAAAGAAATAAAACTTAGAGAAATAGTAGATCTTCCTGTATATACCTCCCTCATCTCCTTTTTACTTCTTTCTTTCTTCCCTGGAGGTAACCTTTATCCTGCTTTGAAAGTTACTCATTTCATGGATACTTTCATACTATTCCTAAAAAGTTTGGATGTTTATATATATGTGTCAGCTTGTATTCATTCAACTTTTGTTTTTGAGATAACATCCAAATTTATAGGTCAAGTTCATTCATTTTAACTGTTTTTTATCAAATGCTATTATAAGATAACGTGTCATACAGTAAATATATATACAAAATATTATTTGTTCCTTTCCCTGTTAATGGACATTTAGGCTAACTGTGATCTTTTACCATATGTTAAAATGAACGTTTTTGTGTGTTTCCTTGTATACATGCATTAGTTATGCTTAGAAGTGGTACCGCTATGTTGAAAGGTATGTCTGGACTATTACTCTTAAGCCATTTGCCTCTTATGAACCTAACAGAACTTCCCTAGGATATTATACAGTTTTTCATAGACAAATACTTGTCCAGATGGGTAAGAGAAGGCCAATTCTTAGTAATAGAAAAGTAAGACCTGGATGCTAATATCATAAATGAGTGAAATGATATCTATAGCATAAATATGATTAGATGCCAGCCAAAAAAGAGAGAGAAAGAAAGGGATTGGGGAAGGGGAGCAAAAAATTTGAATCTTTAATTTTTCTGTGGTGGGATTAGGGAAACATTTAGAAAACAGCCTCTCTAGGGGTGCTTGGGTGGCTCAGTCGCTTCAGCGTCTGTCTTCAGCTCAGCTCATGGTCTCACAGCTGGTGGGTTTGAGCCCCGTGTCAGGCTGCGTGCTGACAGCTCAGAGCCTGAGCTTGCTTCAGATTCTCTCTGTCTCTCTGTCTCTCTCTCTCTGCTCTTCCCCTGCTCATGCTCTGTCTCCCTCTGTCTCTTTCTCTCTCAAAAATAAGTAAACATTAAAAAAAAAGATGAAAAAGAACATATCCTAAGAACAGGAGTGGGATGCAGTAGAGATAGATAGGAACCCTTGCTTTTCAGAAAGTTATTAAAGTAACAAAAATAAGCAAAATAAAACTCATTTTCTTAAATCACTAGAGAATAAAAGTGTTTGTCAACCTAACCTAGATGTAATTGAAAATCTCCCAAATGGTAAAAGACAGTGTTTTTCAAGTGTGCATATAAATTACCTTGGAGTCTAATTAGAGCTGGTTAAAGTGCAGGTCCTACATCAGTGAGACTGGAGTGGGACCTGAGACTCTACTAATTAGTTCCCATCTGTTGCTGCTGCCACAGCTCTTGGCAGATCTAGCAGTTAAATTTCCATTTCCATTTGTCTTGGTACTTCTTTCTTTCAACTGGAATCCCTTTGAAACATCTATGTTGGCACTTATATTTTAAGCAGTGGTTTTCTAACTATTGAGTTTTGAAATTGAGTGGGTCGTCATGGACCTTTTTTTAAAGAAATCAGTCTGAATAACAATATAAATATGAGAGTATGATACATACAGTAAGAGGTAAATATTTGTCATGGAATTATATCTATATATTAGAACGTGTATATGTACCTAGTCATGATATAAAATATGTTTCTTATTGTGGGGAATGACCAAAGGATTCAAAGGTAGATTTTATCACTAATACAAGCAAATTATTTTAGTCCTACCAATAAGAACATTACACTCTTTTTTTTTTTTTTTTAACCTTATCACATAGCTGGAGGAAGTCATGTCAGAGATCTAAGTGTGGGGTGGATTTCTCATTTTTCTTCTTATCAGAATGTGGAGAGTAAAGGAATGAGAGACCAGCGACTGGATCTTCAAAGAAGAGCAGCAGAAACCAGTGATGATGACCTTATCCCTTTTGGAGACCGACCAACCGTATCTCGGTTTGGGGCCATCTCTCGAACCTCCAAAACCATATATCAGGGTGCTGGTCCAGTGCAGGCTGTGGCACCTCAGGGAGCGCCCACAAAACCTATTAACATTTCAGGTAAGAATCGCAGGTAAACTGATCTAGAGGACTCACATTCATGACCTTCAGCACCATCCCTACTCCCTGTGTGCAATCAGTGCTTTCCATAATCTTCCGAGACAGTAATCTTTTAAACTTTTCCAGGGAGTTCTAAGGGTATAGACGAGCAGGTGAAGATCGCCTATGTTGTTGTTGTTATTTTTATTAGGTTCATTGCTGTTATTAAAGTAATACATTCTCATTTCTAAACATTGAAACAGTTACAAGGACTGATACCTTTCAGTGGGAGGAAAAAACCGTGAATACCCCCTACCACATTGGTAGACGTCTTTCCAGAGAGCCGTGTACCGTAATGCCTATGCCTTTTAGATTATGGCTCCCTTAAAAGAATTGAATCTCTGAATTGCATCATACCACCGCAGACTGTTCTCTTGCAGATTATAGTCCGTATGGAGCCCACAGTGGCTGGGGAGGCTCTCCGTATTCACCTCATCAAAACCTGCCTTCTCAGGGACACTTCAGTGAGAGGTAGGAGTCATTCTTTTTAGTTTTATAAACCTTTAAAATTATTCAGCTTTTTTATTTGTTTGATTTGTCAGTAATTTTTATTTACTTATTCATTCATTTATTTATTTTTAAATATTTATTCAATTTTGAGAGAGAGAGGATCCGAACCAGGCTCTGTGCTGACAGCAGCAAGCCCGATGCGGGGCTCAAACTCACGAGCCACGAGATCATGACCTAAGCCATCCAGGCGCCCTGTCAATCATTTTTATATTTTTCATAGTGAAGTAATAGGATTTTATGTCAGAACAGTAGTAGATCAGACCTTGTTTGTTTTCTTTCAATTTTTTTCAAATGAAATAATAGTTGACACAAAACATTATTTTACACCAATAATATATATTTTTAAATAAAGTTAAATTTTATTCCACTCTTTCTTTCCCACGCAAGGGACAGAATGTCCATGTCCGAAGTAGCCAGCCATGGAAAACCTCTTCCATCTGCTGAGCGGGAACAGCTACGACTAGAATTGCAGCAACTAAACCATCAGATTAGCCAGCAGACCCAGCTGCGTGGACTAGAGGTACCGGCCTACAGATGTTCTTTCACTCCAGTTTTTGAAGGGTTCTCAAAGAGGTTTTAAATGGAAGAACTTTTGAGGTGCTGTGAACATAAAAACTTAAGGTCTGTTTCTAAAGAGTTAGTATAGATGTCCATTCTTCCAAGAATTTAAATACTTAAGAGTTCAGTGTGAGACAATAGGAAATTTAGAATTTCTATTCCATGAGAGTAGAAAACAGGCTATTTAAAGCTTCCCAACAAGAACTTATGTTCCCTGATGGCACATTTAAGGTATACAGTTTTTATCAACAAATGATCATAGCTTTACATTTATTTTTATTATTTTTAATTTATTTAAAAAACGTTTTTAGATGTTTATTTATTTTTGAGAGAGAGACACAGAGTGTGAGCAGGGGAGGGGCAGAGAGAGAGGGAGACACAAATCTGAAGCAGGTTTTGAGCTGTCTGCACAGAGCCCAATACGGGGCTTGAACTTTCAAATAGTGAGATCATGATCTGAGCATCAGACACTCAACAGACCGAGCCACCCAGGCACGCTCAAATTTTTTTTTTAATGCTTATTTATTTTGAGAGAGAGAGAGAGAGAGCAAGCGAGCGAGCACTTGGGCACATGCATGTGCAAGCAGTGGAGGGGCAGGTAGAGAGGGAGAGAGGGAATCCCAAGCAGGCTCTGAGCTGTCAGCACAGACAGACCCCAGTGCAGGGCTTGATCCCATAAACTGTGAGATCATGATCTGAGCTGAAATCAAGATTCAAGATACTTAACCATCTAAGCCACCTAGGTACCCCAACATTTGTTTCTAATCTCATATTTCTTAATTTTTTAAAAAAATCTGTTATTTCCTTTAATCCTTAGCATTTATTTACAAATATTTAGAAAGTAGAAGCTTAGTGGGGCACCTGGTTGGTCATACAGTTAGGTGTCCACCCCTTGGTTTCAGCACAGGTCATAATCTTATGGTTCCTGGGTTCCAGTCCCATGTTAGGCTCTGTGCTGACACTCTGGAGCCTGTTTGGGATTCATTCATTCTCTCTCTCTCTTTCTGTCTTAAAATAAATAAACTTTAAAATAAAGTAGAAGCTTAGAACTTGGACTTAAGCATAGCCTCTGTATAACAATTGTACCTTTCATCAGACAGAATTTTTTCAGTTTATAAGTTGCCTTCATACATGCTGCTTGCCCCTTACAATATCTTGTGATAGGTCTCTTAGGGCAGGTGGTATAGTCCCCCCCATTCTGGTTGAAGGATAGGAGTTTCACAGAGGCTGAAATATGAACACAAGTCTTGTACTCCATATTCAGTGTTCTTTCCAAGCCGAAGTCGGACACTTAACCAACTGAGCCATCCAGGTGCCCCTGGAATTTTAAAAATTCTTTTAATGCCATGTAAAGGCTAGGTTTTGTTAATATTTTCCTTTCCATGAGAGCATAATCTTCTAACTTAGTAAACTGAAGACATTTCTTCTGATAAGTTAGAACATTAGTGTTTTCTTTCTACCAAGACCTTTAATAACTAAGGCATCTCCTTGGAATTAAAAAACAAATTTTTAGGTGTGAAATAAATTTTTAACTAATTCTGTCTTAGACTCTATTACTACAAAGACCAATAGAGTTTTTTTGGTTTTGGTTTTGGTTTTGTGTTTTTGAACACATGTCTAGCTTGTGCTCTTACAAGGTTTAGAATTTTTTTTTAACTATGTAAAACTCAGTTTTTGTCTTTGCCATTGTTTTATTTACATTGGTCCAGAACTTCCTGGTGATTCCTATTGTAAAAAAAAAAAAAAAAGAAAGGAAAAAGAAAAAGAGAGACTGCTATGTTTACCATCTTTAGTTGATTAACTTTTTTTAAATTCAGACCATTAACTCTATAAAGTATAATTCTTTAAAATTTAAGGCTTTTTGTCTTAGGTGAAATTTGTAAACCAGTTTTCTGTTCCAAAAGAGTATTGGCAACATTTGGAAGCTTGCCACTTATTTACCTCATTATGGCTAAAAATCTTACCATTACTGAGGTTTCATTGAAATAAATTGCAGGATTTACTTCAGAAAATCCCATTAGAAAGGGGGGAAAGATGTACATTTATACTTCTCTTTCAGATAAAGCACAACTTATACCTAAGATTAAATTACTCTTATTAAGTCCCCTACTTTTCATTTAAAATTCAGATGCTACTCAAAGAGACTGCCTTACTGTTGCATCATTTTTATTGTAAATATCTTAGTGAAAAGCTCCTTGAGGCGGTGGTCTGGAATTGGGCCTGGTCATTCTGTGCATGGTGGGAAATGTGTTGAGTTGTGTGTATGCTTGGCTTTATGCACTAGGCTGTTAGTAACAGGCTGGTGTTGCAGAGGGAGGTGAACACCCTGGCAGGCCAGCCCCAGCCCCCACCACCACCTCCAAAATGGCCTGGAGTGATTTCAAGTGAGCAGTTGAGCTTGGAACTGCACCAGGTGGAAAGGGAAATCGGGAAGAGAACCCGGGAACTGAGTATGGTGAGTGTTATGGTGGGAAGGGGGGGCGGGGAGGGGGAGCTTCGGTGTAGTGCACAGCTCTAGGCTCATCACCCCAAGGCACTCCAGTGAGGGATTAATACTTAGAATAAGTCTTATGAAGATGGAATGCCTCCCTGTTGTATTCATTCCTCTCATTGCCTTTTGGTTTGAGTGTGTTCTTTGTTCTATGATTCTACATTATGAAAAAACTTTCAGGGAAAGTGGGTAGTTAATTGGAAGTTATTAAATTACTATCAAACATACTGATTAGGGGAGCTGAGAGATGGTGTTTATGATTTTGCGGTACACATGTTTTCACAAATAACACTCAGTTTTTATAGCCCTTTAGTTATTGCAGACCTGTTTTTTTGTTATGAATGAAATGCAGTCTGCACATTCCTTCTTGAGGAAGTCTATCCATGGATGTGCTTCAGGTTTGCTTAGTAGCGCACTAGTAATGATTTTAGTGAATTGTCCATCTCCGGGGATGGAACCATCCCCCCAGGTTGCAACAGTAATTGACTTTTGTTGCATAGTTTTCACATTCATTCTAAGCAGACAAATGGGGTGTTTTGTTTTTCTGCTTTCAATAAGAATATTGTAGGTGGTTGTTGTATTTTGGCTTACCTTTCCTAAGTCATCAGTTTTTCTAACGAGGCATTTCCCCTTTGTTTTCTAGCTGGTTTAGTGAGCAAGTGCACTCTGTTGTGTACGTCTCTCTCTCAGGCTGCCTGTTTCTTTGGTTGTTTTATAAAAACTGAGTATGATTTGTGGATCATCAGTTTGTATTATCTGTATTTGTCTTCTTTCATTAGCATCATTAAATAGAAGGTAATTGAATTTACTTCTTTTTTCCAAGGAGAACCAGTGTTCTCTGGACATGAAAAACAAATTGAATACAAGCAAGCAAGCAGAAAACGGACAACCAGAACCACAAAATAAGGTTCCAGCTGAGGACCTTACATTGACATTCAGGTAACAAAAGTGACATTTTCATAGTCGTATATTATTCAGTCCTGACAGACGTGCCCTCATATATGATTTGACTTTTAAAATATTATTCAGCATACATTGAGAAAACAATATTTTTGTATAAATTTAGTTACAAAACTTTTTTTTATTTATTTTTATGGGTTATAAAACTTATCTTAGAACACATCCGAAATTGAATTATCTGTTAATACCTAAAAAATGAATTTTTCTGGTTCCATTTCCTTCTTTCCTCTTTATTTTAATTTACTTAAAACCAGCGTTCACATTTTGGTGTATACATTTCCAGTCCTTTTAAAGCATATGGATATTTAGCTTCTTTCAAGTCCACCTTCCACACCATACTCCCCACCCCCTTTTAATGTTTATTTATTTTGAGAGAGAGAGCCAGCATGGGGAGAGGCAGAGCGAGAGAGAATCCCAAGCAGGCTCTGTGCTATCAGTACAGAAACCAATGTGGATGGGGCTTGAAACCATGAACTGTGAGGTCATGACTTGAACTGAAACCAAGAGTGATAACGCTGAACCAACTGAGCCCCCCGGTGCCCCTCCTTCAGGTATTTTGGAGGCATATGCTGTATATATAGTCCTGAATTGCCCTCCTGGTGAGAATATAATAATCATTTCTAATGCCCCATTGCTTTCAGGCTTTGGTTTTCCCTATTTAAACCTCTGCATTGTCCTGGGTTCTAAATAATGTCTTATACTAGAAAGGCTGCCAAAGCAGGAGTCAGTATTTTTTCTCAAAGTCCAAATAGTAAATATTTAAAATTATGAGGCTTATACTCAGCTCTGCTATTATAGTATGAAAGCAACCATAGAGCATACATGCACAAATGTGTGGGCTGGGTTTCTGTAAAACTACTTACAGAAACCAGGCAGTTGCTTAGCCTTGGTTTGCCACCCCCTGTGCGAAAGCATGATATGGAGTTGCAAATTAAAAGTTTAAAAGCTAGTTGCATATCTTTCCATAATATTAAAAGAAAGGCCCTGTTGGCTTGGGTGTCTTGGTGGCTTAGTCAGTTAAGCATCCAACTTCGGCTTGGGTCGTGATCTTGTGGTCCATGCATTTCAACCCCATGCCAGGCTCTGTGCTGACAGCTCAGAGCCTGGAGCCTGCCTCAGATTCTGCCTCTCCCTCCCTCCCTCTCTCTCTGTGCCCTTCTCCTGCTTGCGCTCTATCTCAAAAATAAATATGTTTTGGGGCGCCTGGATGGCTCAGTCGGTTAAGTGTCCGGCTTCGGCTCAGGTCACGATCTCGCAGTTCGTGGGTTCGAGCCCCGTGTCGGGCTCTGTGCTGACAGCTAGCTCAGAGCCTGGAGCCTGTTTCAGATTCTGTATCTCCCTCTCTCTCTGACCCTCCACAGCTTGCACTGTCTCTCTCTCTCTCTCTCAAAAAAAATAATAATAATAAGTATTTTTTTAAAGGCCCTGTTGATTTTGTTCTACTAACCATTTTTCTCTTTCCTTAATTAAAATCCAACTTTTTTTTTTTTAATGTTCACAGTGATGTACCAAATGGATCAGCTTTGACACAAGAGAATATCAGCCTTCTGTCAAACAAGACCAGCTCTCTGAACCTCTCAGAGGACCCTGAGGGAGGAGGTGACAACAATGACTCCCAGAGAACGGGAGTCACACCCAGTTCTGCTCCCTAAATTATGAAGACTCCTGCTTTTATCTTCTGCTCCTGATTAATTGGTGGGCGTAGGGGTAGGAGAACAGATAACTTTGAAACTGTTTCTCTGAGAGTGGTCAGAGAAATCCAGGAAGAGTACCGGAGGCAATGTGCACAAACACCACTACTAAAAATAAGCCCTGCACATAGTTCACATTAATGCATTTTTTTAATTTAAAAAAAAAGACAAAGAAAAAGAAAATTAGC
The DNA here is from genome assembly GCF_006229205.1 of Suricata suricatta. NCBI lineage: Eukaryota > Metazoa > Chordata > Mammalia > Carnivora > Herpestidae > Suricata > Suricata suricatta. The sequence goes on along the minus strand of NC_043702.1, from coordinate 124,089,794 downwards.
AGTATCTGCAAGCAATTCAGATTAAATTTGTTTTTGTTCTGTGAATGAACTTTATTTTAATAACTTTGGACGCCTTGGATCCAGGGCTTAAAAAAAAAAGAAGATATTATATATACACTCTGTTTGATTAATTGTATGATCTTAATGAAGTAGGTTTTTCTTGTATTTTGGTATTATTACATACCCAGTGTATAATTCCTTACTCCCAGTCCTTTCCAGTGTTCACAACCCCATAAATTAAAACACACAGAAAGCACCGGCCTGTTTGAGAATTCTGTGGTGCTTGAGAAACAAAGAGACAGTAGTAGACTACTTATTAGAAAATGTGCAGCAAACCAACTTTTCCAAGAGCTATTACTTGAAAGTCATAATTTTCTTTCCCTTTCTGGTTACTAGCTTGATGCGTGTTTTTCATATGGCACTAAAACTTTCTAGTGTTCTGGAGGGTTTTGTTTTCTTGTTTTAGTTTTTATTTCAACTTTCCAGAGAGATAATTACTGATTAATTTTTGAAGTCCTCTTTTCTATATATAATGGATCCTTTCATTCTCTTAATGTAGTCAGAAAGCCAGGCCAGTGTTGTAGTATGATTATATTTAAATGGAGATTGTTTTAAGGATGAACTAAAATGTATTAGTCCCGGGAGATATACGTGGTTGGCATATTAACTGTGTGGATCTGCTGGTTAGAAATTTGGAGCTGTGCTTTTGCAAATTTTAAACATTTGCTAAAATCCTAGAATGTTAAAAAAATAAAACAGGAAAATCAACCACGTTTTAAAACCTCAACACTTGACCTGAAAATGAATAGTCACATTATTTTAGTGGATGTTTTTGTTTTGTGTTACTGTCAAAACCCAAAAGTATAAAACAAAATAAAAGCCCTTGGCTTTCAAATAGATTTGGCAGACTGCCAGGATCTTAAGGATAGTTTATGAATTGACTAGTTGTTGCTGTTCAGAATCCTTAGCACCAGTAAGTAATAAGTACTTAAAGTCAGTTTTCTAGGGACTTGACTTTTCATTAGTGACGAGATTTTTTGTGAAGTTCTTTAGTTCTGCTGCACATATTCTGATGCCATGTGTCTATACTGAACTAAAATCTATAAAACCTGTTTTGTGGGGATTACTTGATCGAGTCACCCTTCCCATCCCTCTGTTTGCCTGATTTTTAAAAATTTCCCTTTCTGGATTATACTACTAAAACAGAAAGCACTGGTTATGTAATAAGTTACTGCATTGCTTTGGTTGGGTAAAAGCAAGAGTTTGTATTTTTCTTGTTTCTTATTTTCTTAACCCTTAACTCCTGCTGAGGTCATAACCACCTCAGTGTAAGCTCTGTGTCCATCATACTGTCAACTGAAACAAATGGGGGAGGGGGGAGGGAAATACAGTCCTGCCATTGCCTACCAGTAGGAGAGTCCAAACAGAACACTCTTTTGAGTAGCGATTATTTAATTTGCCCAGTCAAGGCACCGTGTTTATATACTATTTCACATTGAATTTGATTATGCCCTACAGACCTGGCTGGTCAAGGATTTGATATACACATATTGGCTTGGGATTCGAGCTTTCTTTTTTATTTAAATAAAAATTTATATATATATTATATATATACATATATACATAGCTATATCTGTATATATATTGGGTATGTTTTAAGGATTTTCTCGCATGAGCGCAGCTGTTGCGATACAATGACTGATTGGGAGGTAGAAGCACTGAATGAAAACGAGGCATTTCTTCAGTTGATATCCATGTTTTCCTTTTTAAAAAAATACACTTGCTTTGTTTGCTTGTTTGTTTTCTTTTTTGCTTAAAACCCTCTTACATGTAAGTGCTTGTTGTTTTTTGGGAGAAGGAAAGAAACTATGTGTGTCCAACAGAGTCCCAAGATTTTTCATTTCTTTGTATAACTGCAAAAGGCAACATTCTTGGCCTCCAACCTTCTTCTGTAGGCAGATTTGGGCAGATCTCATTTCTCCTTTGGACATGTTAGATAATTCCTAAATTTTAGAAGCAATCGGTTCAATTTGGAACTGAGAATGATTCTGGTATTGGAAGGGAATTTATGAGTATTGATTTTATTGAAGTTCAGAATAAAAGTGAGAGTCCATTTTGAGTATCCACTGAGATATCTAATAACCCAACTTCTGTTCTTGTTCTTATATCCTTCAGATGTACTCCTTGCCTTCGCCATTTTGATTTGTAAGCTAGGCAGGAATAGGTATTAACTCATATAGTATTCCTGCTCTGAATAAAGCCAGTAAAGCCACTGTTTTGAATTGACTTAAAATCGTTTTTTCACTTTTTAGGGTAATTTCACTGGGGGCTGGGGATCGGGGCAGATCTCTTAAATTGTAGCCTTAATTCTAACTGCACCTCAGGAAGGCCCCACACACCTTAGAGGAAATCTGGTTGTGTAGAAAGGCAGAATGATAGCCTGCCCCATTGTGCCTGTGACTTCCCTGTTTTAAATTGGTCATTCTACCTTATCTCATGGAAATTCTTACAACTTTCCTAGTGTTAACAAGCAGTTTTAGGAATTACATAAACCCTACAAAGTTTGGAATTTTTTTCCCCCTTTTCTCTGTGGTATACTTTGTGGTATGATGAGCATGTAAGGGTTAAGTGGCCTATTTGGGCAAAACTACTTGACTCTTTAACTCCTTTTTTTGGGGGGGGGGGCAGTCAAAACCTGTAAAAGACATTGATTTTTTTTGGCTTATTTTAAAACGCCTGCCTTTAGAGACAGTAAAGAGATTAAATCGATCAGATCAGAAATACAGTTTTTATTTCTACTTAGTAAAATTTCTTCTGGAGATGACTTTGCTGTTCACTGAATTCAGAAGCAAGACTCTGATATCTCAGATGAACATGAACAATTCTGAGGTTAAGATAGGAGTGTATTAAGCACTGTGTTCACTCTTGTTTAGATTACAAAACTAGGATTTTTTTTTTTTCTTAAACCAGGATCTTATTATAGTCCGGAATATAAAAGTACTTTGACTTTTTTTTTTTCAAGGTATCTCTGGAAAAGGGTAGAAGAACTGAGAATAAGATATCTACCTGCAGTTTCCTAACTATGTAGTTATTTTGCCTTACTTATTATAGATATTGTCACAAGATAAGTCCAATAGCTGACCTGTCTTGGGTAATTTACAGAAGCTGAAGTGACCAAAGATCCATTCTTTGTTACTTTTGTAATCAAAACAATAGTTAATTATAGCATAGGTTTCTAGTAATAGTATCCACGTGATAAGACACTATTTCTAATGCCAGCTACAAATATTCTACTCAGAATGTATAAAAAGTTATTTGGTGTGGCATTAATGTGGCTGATTCCCTTCTCTCATCTTATTTCCCTTCCCTTCTCCTAGTATTTCCCTTGTATTTATTTTTTTGCCTAAAAGACATAGACTTGATAGGATTCTCATTTGCTACCGTGAATATGTAACTCCATCAGCCTTTCCATAGGTCTTCAGGGTTGGAGCTCAAGGTTTTTTGTTTTTTTTTTCCTGGCCCTTTTCTATCTTGCAAATTCCCCCTTGACTTACCCACTGTCCTCCCCAATCTGCAACAGTGACAGTTTGCTGCCTCAAAACAGAGCATTCAAATGAATTCGCTTAGCCAATAACTTCTGTGAAGTTGCCTTTTCTAATGGTGTTATTACTCAGTGATGCACAAATGTGGTATTTGCCCTACTGGTAGGCAAACAAAGGTCTGATTAAGAATGGAAACCTGCTGTTTTCTTTAAAGGAGAGCCAAAGACTTGTGCTTTACTCTGTTTTGGTTTTGGGGGAAATAGCCATTTTGATTGTGAAACCTTTTAGTATTTGTGAGTTGATTGTACTGTGTATGTAGATTTATCTAAGTTAACTGTTAAAGGTAGCTGGCCTTATAAAATGTAAAAATAATGAAAATTCCATCAGTTTCTCTAAACCAGTGAATATCATCTTTTACAATGTTGTGTGTAAGCAATCCCCCTGTTTTTGAGATTATCTTGTCATTATAACATCTTGTGTGTTCTGGGTTTCTTTACTTGTGTCTGAAGGACAGTCGGTATCACTATGGCCAAGCTGTGGGACTGGGTAGAAATATTCATGAGCATGTGACTAGTGAGAAATAAACTATAGTCCCTGCATGTGAGAGTATATTCAGATTTGGAGAAGAACATTCGCTTCACTAAAACGTATTTGATTGCTATTAAATACAAATGGTGATGGGATAGAGGTCTTACCATCTTTTTTCCATTTTCTTTTTGCTCATTTTAAAGAATTGAGTAAGGTTTTCATATTTAAAGTCTACCTATTAAAAAAAAAACTACCTGTAATGACCCATATTGTATTAAAAGGAAAAACCTGGTTATGTTTTAGGAGAAATTAATTATCTGCCTGGAAATTAACTGCAGCCTTTACTTGGATTTATACCCTGAAAGAGCCTGATTGTATTTATTCTTTAGTGGGTGATACATGGTTTTAGTGTTGCAAGATGATCTGTACCTGAAAAAATCAGCCTGTCCTTAAAAGTTTTAGCAACTAAACTAAAACAAATTTCCCTTTCTCAGCATTAGGGAGCAGACACACAAGCAGCGTGCTGGCATCCTTACTTTACGTGTGTTGCTGTTCCTCCTCCATACTGATCTACCTTGGACAGCTGTGACTTTTCTATAATTTGTTGCTTCAGCACAGCTTTATGAGATTTTCCTACTGAAATTACTTATGGGGAGTTGCAGGTGGATTGCAGTTAATGTAGTTGTCAATTCTTAATTCAACTTTTCTGAGCCATTTGAAAAAGAACGCTGTTTTTTGGCAAGGTACTATTATAGTAAATACCAACTTAAGATTTGGTTTTTAAGATTTTATTGCTTTGCTAAACATGTTTTCATACATGACAAATTCTAATTTGATAGGTAATACTAGCTATAACGTTAATAAAGAATAGGACACCGCCACCGCCACCAAGAAGAAGTTACACCTTTTAATAATAAATGTGTTCCAATAGGTGGATTTTCAATACTGCACTGAACAAAGTAGGTAAAGAGTCCTTTGAAATCCTATTGTGGTAAAGGGACTTAGCCTCACCACTGGAATTCTTGTTTTCAGAGCCTCCCAATTTTCAGCCAAACACTGAATTTCCTTTAAAACTTTTTCCTGAACAAAACATCCCTAGTGTAATAACCTTTATTTACAGAAGAAAATAAGGCACAGTAACTGAATAGACAGAAGTTAAATCTCGGTATAATACTGTGTCCAAAAATGTGTATGTAGAAAAGTAAAATCCTGTGGAGTTAGTATATACTAGAGAAGGTGACTTATTTTCTTGCATTGAGGTCTCTCTGTTTCTGGTTGTTTCTGTTTTGTTTTGTTGTTTTTAACTCTTAGGCAGACGGAGCTCACAAGTCTTTGGCATCCTCTTTAGCTTGTACTCAGAGTCATCTTATAACTGGAAACTGTCAGGCAGGCCCTGCTTTCACCCCTGCCGCTGCGTAAAAGGGTCTAGGAAAGGGCTGGAAAGAACTATTGGATAATTGGCTGCCCAGTTGTTGGTTTTGGTTTGGGGTTTTTTTAAAGTCACCATTTATTTGTGTAATCTCTCTTCACTGATTGGCAGCCATTCTTACAATAATATCTAAACAACCCTGTAAAATATTCCTCTAATTTAAGGTATTTGAAGCTTTTCTTTATCAATTTCACATCCTCTGGTCAACTGCGGCACCGTCCTGAGAGCTATGTTTTCCAGGTGTGTCGTCGCCCTCATTTCCTTTATCACCCCCTCCAGACCTCCCCCACACCCCCCCCACCCCTCATCCTTTCTCCTCTTCTCACCTTCTGGAAATGAAAGGAACTGGGGGCAGATTTTTTTTTTTCCTATTTTATTCACTGATCCAGGGGCCTCGTTGTCTTACTTTATGATGATGTGAGTTTTTGGAACAAGAGCAATGGAAGAAGTGAATTAAGATGATGAACAAAATCTTTTACCCACTTAAGCATTTTCCAGTTGTGAGATTCCTCTTTGTGTGTGCTCTCCTTCCCTTGTAACCCCGGTGACCCGGTTCCCTAACTATGGTCAATTTGGTCGTTAGACTCATACCAGTCTCCCCGAGACATTCTGCAGTCATTATCACCTTTTTGGGTGGATTTTACTTTGTTTTATTTTGTTTTTGTTTTTTAAATAACTTTGTAACATTGATGCATATTTGCTTGGGATAGAGCTTCTGTAATTTACCAATCGAATTGATTGTGTGTGATTGTGCCCTGCAGAGGTATATTTAACAAGACAAAAATAACCTAGGTTAATAAAGGAGCCCATGAGATTTGAGTCAGGTCATAAATGACTTTATGAAATCACTAGTTTTGGATAGTGAGAATTTATATCTCCTGTTCATATAAATCAATGCTAGACAAAATACCATTTTTTTTTAAGTTCTCTTGCATTCCTGTTTTTTTCCTTGCCTCACCTCCCTGTTCTTTCTTGCCTGCCTCCACCCACGTGTTCAGAAATAAAAATACTGAGTCTTAAAGTGACAGCTGATTCTTAAATGGCTAAAGTTTGTGAAATCTAACTTTTTCCAAATGTTTTCAACTTTTTTTTGCAAGTGAAGATAAATGGGTTGGAATTTCACAAACTATGAATAATCCTTTAGCATCTAGCAAACTGTGAAATCTTATTTGAAGACTTTCTCTCTTGAAAGTTCTTTTTGGAATAGGAAAAAGAACCCTGTTTGAAATGGACCATTTTCTTCTCTTTTTAATGTGTTTGTATTTACAGTTTTTAAACAGCCTTTGACAAGTGGGGTGGAAATGAAGAGTAGTGGGAAGATGTTTAGGGCAGCGGAAATCTGGGTCTGAATAAGTACATGTTCCACTTGTGAGGTTTTTAAGAGGATTAGGGCCATCTTTTTCAATTTTGTATTATTTGTGTGCATGTTTTTATATCACAGATGCCACATTTTGTTAAAACGCTGTTTCTTCCCTTTATTACCGTGGAAACTGACTCAGCCTCATGTTGCGCCTGAGTAGTATTAAAAGCTCCCATGAGTTGCAGATAAAAGGGTTATTTTAACAAGTAGAAGGAGGTGATTCACCTTTTGGTTTGTAAATATATGAAAGTGTCTACAAGGTCTTTATCTGCTTTCTGTCAGCATTTATATTAAATGATAAATTAATGAAGAGAAATGTGTAGTCTTTTTTGTAAATGAGTCTGTGCCGTTTTCTTCTACCCTTGGGATTATTACACTTTAAAATTTTTTTTTAATGTAGAATAATTAGATGACATGCAGAAGTAAACACATACTTGTAGTAGCCAATTTTATAGAGGTATCACAGAAGTTAGTCCAACCTTAGATGTACACTTCCATCCAAATTCCTGCGTATGTTATGTAGGGATTGCATATTAGGAGTAAGGCAATGGCTCTGAGATCTTAGGTCAGTATTCGATGAGACTCCATGGCTAACACCCAAAATCCTGTTTTTTATGGCTTCTCTTAAAATCAGGAACTTTTTTTGTGTTTAAGCAACATGGACTTCCTCTGGATACCTTCCCGGTGCAAATATTTTTGTCTTTCTATTGTTACTGAATTCCAGTTATCCTGAGGTCCCCACCCGTTATACATTCCTTGCAGTTAGAGGATAAGTATAGGTTAAGTTTCTCTTAGAGACCAGTGTAAAGTATGCCTTTGTCAACAGTGCAATGGCATGAAGCATATGGACTTTATTTGGATCCTGGTTCTAACAAATGGACATTTTTTAAATTACTAGGGAAGTTGGGTAGTAGATATACCAAGGAATGACATTTTTGTTCAATGTGATAATAGCAACATGTTTATGTAAATGTCCATAATTTAAAAATATTTTTTAATGTTTATTTTTGAGAGAGAGCACAAGTTGGGGAGGGGTTGGGGGGGGCAGAAGATTCAAAGTAGGCTCTGCAATGACAACAGTGAGCTCCATATGAGGTTCGAACTCATGAACTGTAAGATCATGACCTGAGCCAAAGTCAGGTGCCCTAGTAAATGTCCATTTTTTTAAATTTTCATTTTTTTTTTGGTAAATGTCCATATTTTGAAATAAAAATAATACTGATGACCAGTGAAGGTTATTTACTCCTCCCACCAACAATTAGGAATTAGGTATCCTTTGTTTGGTACCATACTTGACCTCAAAGGAAGGAACCATAGTAAAAAAGTTCAGAGGGTATGAAGGATGATAACTACTGCAACCATTCTTGAATATTTTAAAATCTAGAGAGGGTATTCCAAGACCAGCCCTGCCATCTTACCTAGGCATACCCTGCCCACAAGCACTAGGGTATTTTCTGACCCCTTACACTGCGACTCACATAGATTAACATGGGTTTGTTTTTTGTATGTGTTAGCACTTGGTTCCCAGTATCCAGCTAATCTGTAACAATCAGTTAGTAAATCCTACTTTCCAACATGGTGGCCCATTGAGTACTTAATAGGTACAACACTGAGAAGCCAGAGTAGTGTCTTTATCCTCAAGGAGCTGACTCCAATTATAGAAAATGACATGAATACAGTTTAAAAATAGGTAACAATCATCAACAAAACACTAAAATTCCCAAAGGATTCAACCACAATTGTCCTCAGGAGAGCAAGGAGCTGTGAGACTATACACAAAGAAGACTTAACCTTGCTTGGCTGGGTAGCAGAGGCTTTCGTGACGAAGTTACACTGAAGGTAAGGCTTGAAAAAATGCACAGAATGGCAGGTGATGCTGGAGACGAGAGTCCTAGTTGGAGAAAACAGGAGGTGTCACTGAAACAAAGTGGTGGAGGCAAGAGTAGAGGGAGAGAGACAGTGACCTGAGAGGAGGCACGGCCGGGTCACAGATGCCTGCAGACAGGGCTGAAGTATTGGGGTTCTGTTCTGAAAGGGAATCCAAGGGAAGCTTCATGCAGAGGAATGAAGGGATCTGATTTGTGCCTCTTTACTCACATTTATTGGAGAGCCTGTGTGCTGGTGCTTCTCAGACTTCATGTGCACATGCGTTACCTGGTCCTCGTATTTAAGCTCAGTGACTGTTTTTAGGAGGTCTGCGGTGGGGCCTGGGATTCTCTAACATGCTCCCTGGTGATGCCAGTCCTGTTTGGCCCAGGGCCGCACTTGTGAGTAGTAAGATTCTACGTCTCAGGCAATTTTAGAAGAAGAAAGACCCAGTTTCTGCAGTCAGACTTATTGGACACTGAATGAGTTGTAAGACATAATTAGCAAGACCCGGAGACTATTTCAAGGAAAATGAGTAGAGCTGGAGGAGCTAGGTGCTTCAGGAAAGGTTTTACATCGGGAGGTATGAAAGGGTTTCTAAGATGAGCACGGTGGAGAGTAGACCTCCATCCAGGGCTCTCGTGAACACAACCCCATGCGTATGAATGTGGCCTTGTAATGGACTTCCCGGGAGTTGGGGATATCTAAAAAGTTAGTTTGAGGGCAGGCCTTGGAAAGCTTTGTGTACAATTCTGAGCTGTTTGAATTTTATCTTTTAGCAAGTAAAAATTCATAAAGATTTTAAGCCAGAGTGTGATGTGATCATTGTGATTTCAAGTGGCAGAAGGCCTGGGGCAGAGAACCTAGCTGTGAATCAGCTGCAGCCTGTAAACTTGACGAGAACTAATAAGGGCTGGTCAGCACCAGGATAGGGGAAGGAAGAGAGCGGAACTTCAGAGATGGTGTTTAATTGAGCCGTAACTTGACAACAGGTGATACAAGCATGATTGGTGTTCCTAAACACCCAAACAGGTGCCCCCAAAGTCAGCTGCTTCCCCTGGTTCTCCAGACCAAGCTCTAGGTCTACTTCTATATCACCAGCTTAAAGGGGGAGAAAATTACTGTTATAGTATCAAAGCTCTTGAAAGTAGTTTCAAGAAAAACCCATAGCCAGTTTATCATCACCTTGTCCTCTCAAGTCTGAAATGTTCGGGCTGTTAAGATCTAAAAGTACCCTCTGATTTTCCTTCTTCCCTAACCCTGCCCCCTTCATCATCTAACTGATGGGGCTTCTTGTTACCCTCACAAGCTAGGGAGACTGCTGAACTCGGGACAGACCTGCGCGTGATGCAGGTGGCCTCTCCAGAGAGGGCCGGCCTGTTGGCGCTGAGCCCCTCCAGGGCTTTCCCTTCAGCACCTTTCCCTGGGCAGCTGAACTTCGGAAGGCATGCAAGATGTGCTACGGTTCCATGTGGGAACAGCCTGTGCCCAACAAGCATACGGGGCTTTTCAGCACTAGCCATCAGGAAAGGGTCTGAAACCCACTGTGGGTCCTGATGGAATAGAAGCTACCAAGCCACATTCATCCCTCGACCTTCATTTCCACCTCACCCCTCAAATGGATTTGGATAGATTAGCTACAGCAGCTCTTGGCAGAGGTGGGTAAGAGACACCGGTCACATGACCTGCACTTATCAAAACACACACCCTTGGCCTTAGCTTTACTGTCAGTTTCTTCCTGTTGCTTCTGGGTTTGTCCAACCCATCCCCTTTGTCCAGAGAGCCTTCCCCCATACCTCTCCCTCTGCCCTCTTGTCTTCTCCCCTTCTCTATTTTTCTATCCCCACCTACAACTTCCTGAACTGAAGTAGGATGATGAACTTTTAATTCCATGTGGCTCTCCCCTGCTCAACCTCCCCAGAAAACCCTCAACCCACTATTTCTGTTCATACAAGGAGTCAGTTCACCTGGATAAGCATTTTTAATAACCTAAGCATTTTTAATAACCCTAACTTTACATTTAAAGTCTTTTTTCTGTTAATGAGTAGGCAAAGCTACTCTGAACCTGGGTTTCTTCAAACTCAAATATTTATTTGAGCACCTGGTACATTGAAGACGCAGTGGCATGTGCACTGAGCATGTTCAATAAATATTTGTTGCTTTGATTTGGTGTCCCTGAAACTAAAGCTGAACTTTCTAACAGTTGTGAGAATCTGGGCAAATTCCAATGAGATGCTTTGAGAACCTTACCTAAAAGCTGCCAAATAATAATGCAGGATTATTTTGATAAACTTTACTTCACCTTCGTTAAAATAGCATAACCACTTAGTTAAATGAGAAACCCAAGGGAGTTTTGATGGCTGTTTTTGTGCTAGATGTTTTGCCAAATTTCCATGGAAGAGTTAAGCTAGGAGTTACTCAGTAACTAACAGCAGGAGTTCAGCTCTACTGTTTGTTCTCCGCCAAGGTCTTACTCTTAGATCCAAAGGAAAAAGTAGAACTGGGCGGGACACGAGAGAACAGACAGCGAGGATCAGCCGAAATTAACCTGCTGAGGACCTGCTCCTGAGCCTAGAGGCACGGCTAGGGAAAGGGGACTTTGTTCATTTTATTACTGAACTTGAAGGCAGTATTTAAAAATTTTTAAGTGTATTTATTATTTTGAGGCAGAGAGGGAATGGAGGGGGGATGCAGAGAGGGAAATAGAATCCCAAGCAGGCTCCACGCTGTCAGTGCAGAGCGCGAGGCGAGGCTCAAACTCACAAACTGAACCATGAGATCGCGACATGAGCCAAAGTCGGATGCTTAACCGACTGAGCAACCCAGCTCCCCCACGAAGTTGAAGGGAGGGTTTTTAAAAAGAGAGGGTGAAAGAACGCTATATTCTTTCCTCTCTGTGCCCCATCAACCTGCCCCTAACATAGCAAAGCACAGAGACGCCCTGATTACCACTCAGAAAATGAAACCTGTGGGGCGCCTGGGTGGCTCAGTCGGTTAAGCCTCCGATTTCGGCTCAGGTCAGATCTCACGTTCGTGGGTTCGAGCCCCGCGTCGGGCTCTGTGCTGACAGCTCAGAGCCTGGCGCCTGCTTCTGGTTCTGTGTCTCCCTCTCCCTCTGCCCCTTCCTAGCTTGTGCTCACTTTCTCTCAATAGTAAATTACAAATTTCTTTAAAAAAATTTGGAATGCACATCAGAGATAAATGCTTTCTAATAAAATATATGTAACCAAGGAAGAAGGTGGCAGTCCTTTCTTATCTGTTAACTAGGCATAATATCTTCCTGGTATAACTGACCAAAAAAGTATATATGCTAATGCCTGTAAAGCACTTAGCATAGATCCTGCTATATAGTATTTTAAAGTGGCACCTATTCTAATGATCATATTTGAATATTTAAAGAATTTTACCTAAGCTAATGCAAAGTATGATTACATTGTAGACTGTGGAGTATTATACAGCCATTAGACATGTTTTACCAGGCAGGTGCACCTGACACCTCTGTTCCACCTGTCTCTTACCCTCCTTTTCTCCTTTGTCACCAGCCAGGGTCTCATCATGATCCTCTCTGGTGCTGCCACCACCTTCATCGTGCTCTGGGTCTCTTCTTTCCCCAGGCCTCCGTGGGATAAACACTGACACCCTTATTGCTCACAAAGTCAAGACTTTTATGAATAAGTGATACATGGACATGTTAAAAAGCAGAACCCTAGGGCCACCTGGGTGGCTCAGTCTGTTAAGCATTTGACTCTTGATGTCGGCTCAGGTCATGATCTAATTGTTGCTTGGTTGGAGCCCCATGTCAGTCTTTATACTGACAGTGCAGAACCTACTTGGGATTCTCTCTCTCCCTCGAAATAAATTTAAGAAAGAGAATGTAGAACACTAAAGAAGGTACATATTGACAAGTTTTGCTTCCTCCTGTCTGTCCACCCCTTTCATCTTCACTTTGTGATATAAAAGGAAGCATACGAAAGACTGATCTGCAGCTTGTTTTCCTTCCCACATAATTATCCTGGAGATCTTCCATATCAGTTCAGAAAAAGGATCTTCATCCTTTTTGACAGTGGCATAGTCTTCCAGTGGGAAATACCTTGGTTTACTTAACTAGTCCCCTATAGATGGAAGTTTCTAATCTTTTGCTATTGTTACACATCAGTTACAATTAGTCATCTCACTGACACCTATGCTGTAGGCTACATTTTCAGAAGTGGGATGTCCAGCTAAAATGCTGAATTCATCTGTAATTTTGGTATTGGCAAATTTCCCTGCAAAGTTACAGCATTCTGCACTCCCCTTAGCAATGGGTACAGGGACCTATTTCCTCACACCCAGCAACAGAATGTGCTACCTTAGTCTCTTTTAATTTTAATCATCTTCAGGATAATCCTTCTTAGGGCATCAGATGAGAAATCACTGGGAAAGTAGTGTTTAAAAAGTCTTGCGTGGTGCCTGGGTGGCTCAGTTGGTTGAGCGTCTGTCTTTGGCTCAGGTCATGATCTCATGGTTCATGGGTTCAAGCCCCATGTCAGGCTCTGTGCTGACAGCTAGCTCAGAGCCTGGAGCCTATCTTCAGATTCTGTGTCTCCCTCTCTCTGACCCTCCTGTGCTCATGCTGTCTCTCTCACTCTCAAAAATAAATAAAACATTTAAAAATAAATAAATAATAAAAAAAATAAAAAGTCTTACAAAAGAATCATTGAGGGATAGTAAAATTAGCAGGTGAAAGTTTGATGGAAAACTGTATTTACATACTCTCAAGTTATCTGCCCACAAGATACTTATTTAATAAAAAAGAGGGGCGCGCCTGGGTGGCTCAGTCGGTTAAGCATCCGACTTACGCTCAGGTCATGATCTCACGGTTTGGGAGTTCGCACCCCGTGTTGAGCCAACAGCTTGGAGTCTGGAACTGCTAAGAATTCTGTGTTTCCCTTTCTCTCTCTCTCTGCCCCTCCCTCACCCATGTTCTGTCTGTCTGTCTCTCTCTAAAAAATAAACATTAAAAAAATAATGATGAAATTAAAATGTAAAATTGCAATTTTATTGGCAGAGAAAGAAAGTTGGCAGACACTATCCTAACGAAGTGATCAGATCACACCAGTAATGGAACCAATTGCCATCATGTGTCTCCTGATATGGTGCACTGAGAAGGACACAGTATTACTTCTGTAGTATGCCTGCCCCCTAACAAAGTACACCTTGAATCTAATATGAGGAAACCTCAGACATACACAAACTGAGAGATATTCTTCAAAAATATTTGGCTTGTACTCTTAATAAATAGAGCAACATTTCCAAACTAGGAGACACTAGAGACATGACACCCTTTCGGCTAGATCCACCATCTTTAGTAACTTGCTAAAATGACCAACACAAAGGGAAAGGGTAGAGTCACGCGCTATATGTTCTGTAGGCCTTTTGGGAAATATGGGGTTGTTCCTTTGGCCACATATACACAGCTCTACAAGAAAGATTATATTGTAGACATCAAGAGGATGGACACTGTGCTAAAAGGAACGCCTCATAATGGAGCCCCTGGGTGGCTCAGTTAAGCATCCAATTTCAGCTCCAGTCATATCTCACAGTTTGTGAGCTCAGGCTCCTCATCAGGCTCTGTGTTGACAACTCAGAGCCTGGAGCCTGCTTCGGATTCTGTCTCCCTCTGTCTCTGCCCCACCCTCACTCACACTGTCTCTGTCCTTCTCAAAAATAAATAAACATTAAAAAATTAAAGATAAATAATAGAAGAAAAGGAATACCTCATGAATGTTAACATGGCAAACCCGGAAAAGCCAACAACATTACCCAGTGTGCTGTTGGCATTGTAAACAAACAAGGGCAAGATTCTTGCCAAGAGAATTAATGTACAATTGAACATATTAATCATCTAAGAGCCGAGATCGCTTCCTGAAGTGTGTGAAGGAAAATCATCAGAAAAAGAAAGAAGCCAGATAAGCAGAGAGAGAGAGATGCTTGGGTTTACCGGCAACACCAGCCTGCTGCACCCAGAGCACACTGGCAGAACCAATGGAGAGGCATCTGAGCTGATGGAGCCAACTCTCTATGAACTCATGGCAGGATAGATGTAGGAAAAATAAAAGACTTCTGGATTGTAAAAAAAAAAAGAGAGAGAGAGAGAGACATGACAACTAAATGCAATGTGTGATCCTAGAATAGGAGAAAAAAATGGGGGTGGGAGGCACTACATCAGTGTCTCCCAAAACATGGTCCTGGGACCCTGGGAAGTCCAGGACTCCTTCATGTATATGTGAAGTCTAACTTTTAATATATAATTTTTTTTAAAGTTTTAAAATGCTGTAATTTAGTAAGTTTACAAAGGGATCCTGAGGGCAAAAGTTTGAGAACCACTGCTATCAAGAACATTAGTAGACAATTGGGAAACTTAAAATATGGCTTATAGATTTGAATATAGTACTATGTCGTCAATTTTTCTGATTTTGATCACTTGTACTGTGGTCATGTAAGGGGATGTCCTTGTTTTTAGGAATTTTACACTACTTAGGGATAAAGGGACATTATGCCTGTAACTTACTCCCAACTAGCACAGAAAAAGAGTAATATGTATTATTTATATATAATATATGAATTTCTATGAGTATATCACCCTCAAAGAATCTGTAAGCACACAAAAGGAGCCATACTTATCCTGTGAGTACTGTTGCAACAATCTGTATGATACTGTTTTTGGCCATTTAGGAAGAGGAAAATCAAAATAAACCTGCCCTTTATTTTCCTTAGTTTGAATTCATTTAATCTCCCCAATAAATAAAATAAGTAAAAATAACAGTATACACGAAGAAATAGAACTTGATTTCTTTGCTTTTAAAAAATTATTTCAAGGGTGCCTGGCTGGCTCAGCTGGTAGAGCGTATGACTCTTGATCTCAGGGTGTGAGTTCGAGCCCCATGTTGGATGTAGATATTGCTTTAAAATAAAATCTTTAAAAACAAAGACATATTTCAGCAGTAGCTTGTGTGTGTTTTTTTTTTTTACCTGCCTCATACTTTGTCTCTTGATCCCCCAGTGGGATCAATAACTCTCTTGTGAGTCCTGGTCTGCGTCATGGACATGTTGGCTCTTAGAAGCCTGAAGGCAGTACCTTGTTCCAGAACATGCTCTGACTAGATATTATGGACTCTTTCTCTCTCCTGAAAGACAATTGTTAAAGAGAGCATATTACGCTGAGCAGGTAGAAAGCTAGAAATTTCTGGACATTCTGCTTGACTAGTTATATTCACCTATTTTCTATCTCCTCATTTGGATAACGGTGGGGGGGGGGGGGGGGGGGGGGGGGATGCCTAACAACAAAGTTCTCCTCAGTCAGGCATTTTCTGACCAAGTTTGAATTTATGAACATTCCTCCTTTTCCTTATCTGCAAAGGTAAAGAAGAGAGTGGACAAGTATGAGAAAAAAGGTAGGCTTTACCTTCCCTCAACCTGACTGAACTTTAAAACTTCTCCACTAATTAAACAACACGCAGCTCTACACTTTGCTTAACCCTGGAAGCTGGTCATCAGCCTTTGACCTCAGCTTTCCCCTCGTCACCAGTTCCCTCCCCCACCCTAGCTTCTGGGACCTCAGTCGGATTTAGAGGAAAGAACCACTTTTCAGAGGGATTGCCTCAGAACACACTATCTCCACTCACCTGGCCGTGTGGAAGATTAGCGACCATGTTTTCCAGTGCGAGAGGAACTGTAGCCGCTGGAAAAAGGTAAGAGGCGAGTTTTCTCTTTTGCGTGCCCTCATGGGTTTTCTGACTTTTTGAAGGATGGCCTCGACACCTTTAAGAAAACCAGGTCCCTTCCCTGGTAGTTACAATACAAGATGTGTCTGGAAGACGTCGTGCCTCTCTCCCACCCCCTCTTGGGGTAAGCCCCACCTTGGGCTCTTCGCTCAAGAAACAGGGCCTGTCTTCTGGGTGGCAGCCAGCCCTCCCAGCAGCCCCGGAGACACCCAGGGGGAATTCCCAGGCCTACCAGATGGCTGAAAAGAGGGCGAATTTAACCTGTGAGGACCTCCTAACTTCCTTTTTGCTTCTCCCGCATGGTTGCCCCCTCCCCGCTCCAAGATCTCAGTGACCTTTGATTGAAGGATAGCCGCTCTGTCCCCTTGCCTCACGGTGAGGTCCCCTCCTCCCTCGATACCACACACATTTTTTTGTTGACCCGGGTTGTTGTAGGAGGCTGTGGCACACCATCCTGGTGATTCTTTCCCTCACGAAGCTCCCAGATCCTCCTCAGGCTCCACTTGTATTTCCAAATGTAGCTGAGGGACCAAACAGGAAACAAAAGGCAAGCAAGATGGGAAGATGCCCGACAGGGGTCTCTCTCTCTCTCTCTCTGCTTCTTTGCCCACCTCCTGAATCACTCTGGGTGTCTCCCATCTTCTTTCCCACTCTGTGCCTTGATTCTTAAAGGGCTGCAGAGTTGGCCTCATCCCACACGAGAAACCAATCTCCCTCAGCTGTCCCCAGCATCCAGCCAGCCCAGCACTTGCCAGCTGAGGGAGTCCTCTCAGCACTGTGAGCGTGTCTTTTTCTGCGAGGGGAAAACTCGGTACCCACACGGACTCCCAAGTCAACTAGAGGAAGCCCCTGGCCTACCCTGTCTTTCTCCAAAAATATTACAAGAGTTTCTCTCCTGGTTTGCGTAACCGAGTGTTCCAGTCTTCCTAATTTGCCAAGTCTTGTGACCTCATTTTTTAAAAAGTTAGATTAATTTCATTTGCTTTTAGTGAACCCCTGTTGGAAACCATGAAAATCTCCAGGCAAAGAAATGATGAGGGTCTGAACTAAGGCAGTGAGAGAGCAAGGGCACAAAATTAATGGAATCCAAGGTGTGACTAATGGAGGGTGAAAGGGAGGAATTCAGAGAGACTCCCAGCTTTCTAAGTTGGATGTCAGAATCCACAAGGGTCTCATTTGCTGAGGTGGAGGATGTAGAAGGAGAAGCCGGTGGGCGGGTGAGAGTTACAGGTGCAGATGGGTCATTTTTCACTAAGGCATCTTCAGGCCATCCAAGTGGAATTGTCTCGCAAACAATCGGTCTGGAGCTAAGTTTTGAGGGTCAGGGCTGGAGCTAGAGGCCTGGGGAGGCTTCACCACATGGATGGTGCTTCGCTTTTTTCATTCCTTCCCAACCCTGTTGTATTACTGAAATATCCCTTCTGCATCAGTCAAAATCCTTCCAATATTTTAACATCCAGGTGAAATTCAAGCCATTTCTTTCTTTCTTTCTTTCTTTCTTTCTTTCTTTCTTTCTTTCTTTCTTTCTTTCTTTCTTTCTTTCTTTCTTCCTTCCTTCCTTCCTTCCTTCCTTCCTTCCTTCCTTCCTTCCTTCCTTTCTTTCTTTTTTCTTTCTTTCTTTCTTGAGACATTGCGAGCAGGGGAGGGTCAGAGAGAGAGACACAGAATCTGAAGCAGGCTCCAGGCTCTGAGCTGTCAGCACATAGCCCAACACAGGGCTTGAACTCACGAACCATGAGATTATGACCTGAGCCGAAGCCAGACGCTTTACCGACTGAGCCACCCAGGTGTCCCTCAAGCCATTTCTGAGGACTTTCCTAAACAGCTTCTGCCCATGGCTCCTCCACTGCCCTAAGTCTTCACTGGACACTCAAGTTCCCTGTTTGTCATATGTACATGTCCCATCTCGCCAACTGGAAGCTTTGCATCCTTTATTTCTTCCAGTCTTGGGCACACAATGCTTTATAATCATCAGCTGCTTCAATAGTTGATTTTAATTTCAACATGACTATGTCCAGGCAAGTAGAACTGTCCACTTGCAAAGAGTCCAGGACAGGACTTATCCTGGGCCCTTGTACTTTGCACAGCTTTTGGCCCTCCTCCTAGCCAGGTGGGCTGGAATCCCGTGCTTTACTGGGGCGAGTCTATGACGGGCAGTGGGGTTAGGGGTTCTCCTGGTCTAGCTTAATTTAACGTTCTGTCTCCCTACAGGAGGGTACATCTTCTCTCCTTGATGCTCATTGGCCTCTGGGGCTGCGTGACCTGTCATGGGAGCCCCGTAGAGGACATCTGCACGGCCAAGCCTCGGGACATTCCAGTGAATCCCATGTGCATCTACCGTCCCCCAGAGAAGAAGGCAGTTGAGGATGAGGGCACAGAGCAGAAGATCCCCGAGGCTACCAACCGGCGGGTTTGGGAACTGTCCAAGGCCAATTCCCGCTTCGCCACTGACTTCTATCAGCACCTGGCAGACTCCAAGAACGACAATGAAAACATCTTCCTATCGCCCCTGAGTATCTCCACAGCTTTTGCCATGACCAAGCTGGGTGCCTGTGACAATACCCTGAAGCAGCTGATGGAGGTACAACCCGAAGCCTTTCTGCCTCATTACTGGACACCCAAGAATTGTATTGGTCTCTAGCCGGGTAGAGACTCTCTTCGTGCCTTTACTCTTCTTCTTCCCTCCCCTTTACTCTCCTTTTATCCACATACTCATTTAGAAGCCATGAGCTGAGTAGTTCCAGTGTGCCGGGTGCTGTGCTTGAAGGAGCTCACAGTGAGGTGGCTGCAGATCAGGGGCTCGCCCGTGCTGTGTCCACCGCCATGTTAGCCAGGCTCCTCCAGCGTTTTCTTTTGGCTTCTACAGGTTTTCAAGTTTGATACCATCTCTGAGAAAACATCTGATCAGGTGCACTTTTTCTTTGCCAAACTGAACTGCCGACTCTATCGAAAAGCCAACAAATCCTCTGAGTTAGTATCGGCCAACCGCCTTTTCGGAGACAAATCCCTTACCTTCAATGAGACCTATCAGGACATCAGCGAGGTGGTATATGGAGCCAAGCTCCAGCCCCTGGACTTCAAGGTGCGTTGCAGATGGCCTCCCTGACCTCAGAGTTCTTTCCCTCCCCTCAGGTTCAGAGGATAGGGAAGCAGGGTCCAGGATCTAAATGAACACAACTATGCTAGTTGAAGGCAGCCTGGGGGTGGGAACAACCTTAATTCAGAACCCCCGGAATATACCTTCTTGCTTGAAACCCAAGAAATCAATGGTATGCATGGCTTAGATTGCAGTGGCTACAGTGAAAACGTTGCATAAATAACAAATTCTTTGTTTTATCCACCAGGACCAAAAAGTATTCTGGAGATGCCAGTCCTACAAGGCACCTTATTTAATTTTTTAAAAAAAAAGTTTTTTTATGTCTTTATTTTGAGAGACAGAGACAGAGAGTGAGCAGGGGAGGGGCAGAGAAAGAGGGAGACACAGAATCTGAAGCAGGCTCCAGGCCCTGGGCTGTCAGTCAGCACAGAGCCCGATGTGGGGCTCGAGCCCACGACTGTGAGGTCATGACTGGAGCCGAAGTTGGCCACCTAACCGACTGAGCCCCCGCAGGTGCCCCACCTTATTTAGTTTTTAAAAGTTACCGTGGGCAAATGAAATTGGTGTACGGTGCATGTTATCTTCTTCTCTTGGAGATTCATGAAGTACCTGAGCCTATTAGGTTTCCTGAGAAGTCCTACAACAAAGGAATCTATTGGTTCTATTCAATCAGTGTTTCTCACTTTTTGGGGGGGGAACCACACAGGGGTCCTCCTTGCCCCTCATCCCTGCATAACTCATTAGCTCCCCATAGGGCATGCCAGAGAAAATAACATGTTTTCTTTTTCCCCACACGATTTTCTTCTTTTCTTGTCCTTTATTCTTGTTTCTCTTTCTTTCCCTTTCTTCTGTTAATATTTACTAAAAATATGGAAGATTCCTGGCATTATACTAGATATGTGAGATTTCCCCAACCTCGGTGAGAGTGATCATTTAGCCAAACTGTGGGAAAGGGCAGAGGGCTGCCAAATAAAATACACTGCTGCGTGGGGAAGTGGAGAAGCCCGCTGAAACACAGGTGAGTATGTGTGTTTCCTATTCTCCTCAGGAAAATCCAGAGCAGTCCAGAATGACTATCAACAAATGGGTATCCAATAAGACCGAAGGGCGCATCACTGATGTCATTCCCCAGGAAGGCATCAACGAGCTCACTGTCCTGGTGCTGGTCAACACCATTTACTTCAAGGTACTCAAAATGGCCCTGAAGAGGCAGATCCAAAGGACTTCCTCTCATCCTCCAGCTCACCTTCTTTCATACCACTGGGCATTAGGTAGATGATCTCTGAGAAATGGTCCATGCACAGCCTGGGAAGAAATACGAATTTACTGACAGCCTAGAACCCTGTGTAGGGCCAGGGCTACTGGCCTGGTAGTGTCTCCAGGCCCAAGGAAGCGTGTACACACAAACTTAGCCCGTCCAGCTGCAAAGCATGCATGGCGATGAACTCTCATATCCATGTGACCATTTTTTGCTATCCATTTAACTCCATTTTGAAATCTGGAACAGATGACAGACTCTATTGACAGTCCTCAGTGATGAGGTCTTCTCCATCATCTGGAGCATCTTCCAGAGTGACTCAAAGTTCCCCTTGCCTGAAGCGTCTGAACCTGTAGGCTCACCTCAAATTTTGCAGAGGCCCTGTGATTTGATCATGCAGATGGCTTTGTCCTTCTCAGAGCACCAACGGTTCTAAAGACTGTTCCACTGGATACATGTAGGAAGGGGAATGCGGGAATAAACAGATCACTGATACTCAGGAGGGCCACAAGTTTCAGACAGGTGAATTTGTGGCACATTTGCCCTCCGTGTGCGTTCTCACCCCTGCACAGGGCCCAGGAGTTTAGTCAGTCACTGCTGTTGCCAACCACTTTGCCTCTTGGGGTCTCCCTCTCCCCAAGAATGGAGTAGGTTGAATTTGCACGATGTGTACCGCTCTCTACAGTTTACGGAACACTTTGCTATTTATTAGCCTTCTTTATTCTCCTAAGATCATTAAAAAGACCTTGGGCCTCTCAGACAGATTACTTAGTTTAAACCCCAGCCCTTCTATTTCCGCTGTGTAAACTTAGTTGAGTTACCTGAGACCTTCCTATGCCTTGACAACTGCATCTATAAATCGGTAATAATGATACACCTACCCCGCAGGGTTACTGAGGGGACTGAATAAGGGACTGCATGTAAAATACTGGCACACAGTAAGCATCTACAGGTATCAGCAATCTCCAGCTCCTAACTTAACAAATGAGGACCCACCACTCAAAGAGTGAAGTGACTTGTCCCCAAATCAATGAGCCAGAATATGACAAGGAAGGATGATTACAGCTCAGAAATTTCAGAGGGATGTCTTACATCCCAGGGACCCTCCCCCTTTGAGCAGGAAGTTAGCCAAGACTTACCCTCTGCCCGGCAGAGCTCCCAAACACTGCCCCCCACCCTGCCCAAGATTATTATCTGTGTCTGGACTTTATTGATCAGGGGTGGAGTCCAGCATTTTGGAGGATGGCCTTTGAGAAAGAGGCTGGTGGGAGGCAGAAAGCAAAGGGCAATTAGATTTAAACTCAAAAAAGGCTTGTGGGGAGGCCAATAAGTTGTTCTCAGCTTTAGTTTTTATTTTTCTAGTTATAAAAGCAAAGGAACAGCCACTGCGGAAAATCTGGCAAATACAGAAAAGTTTACAGACAAAAACCACTGACATAGTCATTGTTAACCTTTTCGTGCATATCCCTCTCATCTTTTCTCCTAATAATTCTGCTTACATATTCGCAGGAGAAAATAACGTGACTATTTCCCATGTCAATATTCTCCTACGGATGTCTTCGGTCTTCCTGCTTTGTGATTCTCCTGCCTGGTGTCTCCTCCCAGGGCCTGTGGAAATCGAAGTTCAGCCCCGAGAACACAAGGAAGGAACTGTTCTACAAGGCTGATGGGGAGTCGTGTTTGGTGCCCATGATGTATCAAGAAGGCAAGTTCCGCTACCGGCGAGTGGCAGAAGGCACCCAGGTGCTCGAGCTGCCCTTCAAGGGCGATGACATCACCATGGTGCTCATCCTGCCCAAGCCCGAGAAGAACCTGGCCAAGGTGGAGCAGGAGCTCACCCCGGAGGTGCTGCAGGAATGGCTGGATGAAATAGCGGAGACCCTGCTGGTGGTCCACATGCCCCG
Organism: Suricata suricatta; assembly: GCF_006229205.1. Taxonomy (NCBI): domain Eukaryota; kingdom Metazoa; phylum Chordata; class Mammalia; order Carnivora; family Herpestidae; genus Suricata; species Suricata suricatta. Next base: position 124,067,047 of record NC_043702.1, on the reverse strand, counting down.
CTTCCGCGTCGAGGACAGCTTCAGCGTGAAGGAGCAGCTGCAAGACATGGGCCTCGTGGACCTGTTCAACCCTGAGAAGTCCAAGCTGCCAGGTGAGCCTAGGAAGGACGTTCCTCTGCCCTCTGCTCCCCTCCCCCAAGGCGGTCTGGGCAAGGGTGAAAGAATTGGGGAAAAAGCAGAAAAGAGCAATGGGTGAGGACAGCTGGATGCTCATTCCAGTTCTACTGCTAATTCAGGGAGCCCCCTACCTTCCCATGGTCTGCTTCCTCTCCTGTAGACTGGGGAGTTTGCAATTGGATCTCCATGGGCCCAGCTAAGTCTGTAACTGACACAGGGGATTGGCCAGGTGGTAAAGACACGAAAAGACTTTGGAATTCAAAGCAAAGATCTGATTCAGAGCTGGGGATGTCTTGGGCCCACAAAACAGGCATTAAGAGCCCTTCACCTGATATTCCAAAAGGCTCATGAGTTTTCCTTGAGGTCACGTGGACAACAAACACGGCCAAACTTCTGTAGCTGTGAGACTTCGTAACAGTGTTCGGTTGTTTTGTTTCCTCCAATCCACCATTCTTGAAAAATATAGTTTAAAATATCTTTCTAGGAAAGAAGTTAACAACGTCAGGTGATTGGATTTGCCTTTAATAGTCTGTCTTTAAATGAGGTCTAACCAGGGGCACCTGGCTGGCTCAGTCTGACAAGCATGTAACTCTTGCGTTGTGAGTGCGAGCCCACATTAGGTACAGAAATCACTTAAGTAAGTAAAACTTGGAAAAAACTTTAAACTAGATCTGACCAACTTCTCTCGAAAACATTGACAGAGTAGAAAGAAAGACATTCCTACTAGGTGGAGTGAGTTTTTCTTTAAGAACAGAGTCTCCCTGCTGCCTTCTGAAAGCTGAAGCAGGAGATTAAATTTACAGGAGCTAGGTTGAACAAGCCCAAAGGACTTTATTATTCTTAACATATTATACCTACTTTCCCCCTTTTCATAGAAGGTTCTCTGGTCTTCCTTCTAGGTATTGTTGCAGAAGGCCGGAGCGACCTCTACATCTCAGATGCATTCCATAAGGCCTTTCTTGAGGTGAGTACACCTCCCTTTGCTCTCTCTTCTTTTGCTGTTTCTCTATTCCCACGCTGCTTTATTTTTTAGTACATTGTAAAAAATATTCAGTTAACTTGTGTGATTTGTAACTTCGGTGTTCTTACTCCACTTGGCCTTCTGGTCTTACAGCAGATGCATGAACAGCAGAACACGAATGTAGAAAAAGGCATGTTTCCAGGGTCCTTCCAACCCCTAATCTGTAGCCCCCTTCTCCATGAGGCCTCCACAATACAGCCCTTGCCTCGAGCCCTCGTGGTCCAATTGTTCCACACGCCCATCTGCGACCTCTGAAGCAGCTTAAGCAGGAACGCACACATCTAGGAAAGGTGACTCAGGAAAAGCAGCCGACAGAGGCTGCTGAGGAGTTCAGAGGAGGAAAACCAGGAGAGTCTGGGCTCACGGAAACCCAGGGAGGAGCTTTAAGGAAACAAAGTATCTAAGTAACAAGCCTGAAGAGTGATGACAGGTTAGCATTCTCCGAGGAATTTAGACAGAACAGTGGGGCACATGCCTAATCGTAATTGATGGAAAGCAAATGGAGGGTAAAGAAGAAGAGCTGGTGAGTGTGGACCATATCCTAAGGTTCCAGAAAGCTAGAGCTCTAGACTGCATCGCAAAACACGAAGTTAGGTGGTCAAACAAATGTATATCTTCTTCTTGGGAAATTAACAATGCACATTGGCATTTTGGTATCTAGGAAGTTCCATTGTGATAAAATGGTTCCATATGGCTTAACCTCCCAGATGGGAGGTTGGTGGGGGAATGGGTGAAATGGGTGCTGGGGATTAAGAAGGGCACTTGTCATCATGAGCACCAGGTGATGTATGGAATTGTTGAATCACTATTTTGTATACTTGAAACTAACAGTGTGTGTTAACTAACTGGAGTTGAAATAAAAACTTTAAAAATATATTGCTTAACCTAGTGTTTCCCCAACTCAGGTGCCCATGGAACTCTTTGCTAGAGTAATAGCTATGTAAAGCCTTTAAAAATTCTGGTTCTCAAATACTGAACTATGGATCAATAGCATTAGTTAGGTGGGGAGCTTGACTCTTGGAGAATCTAGGATGGGCCTGAGAATCAGCATATTTATAAAGGTCCTCAAGAGATTTTAGTCCACAACCAGATTTGGGAATCACTGTCCTTTGGGGGAACCAGGCTATGAGGAAAATGAGATGGTCAATTAGAGAAGGTCACAGGATTCAGGAAATTGCAAAGAGAAAGGTTTCAGAGAATGACACTAGTAAAGATAGTTGTAGAGTCCAAGCTCAGTGGGAAAATGTAGTTGGTGGAAAGTGGAGAGAATGAAGGCAGAAGGAAGTCAGATTAATTGTATTAAGAGTGAGGAAATGCAATAACTTGACAAAAAAAGTTATAGTCTGAGAGGATAGTGTAATTATCGGAATCTCAAAGGTAAACAATTCTGAGACGGCAAGTTCAAGACATGGCCATGGGACCTGTTTGCTTAAGTAGAGTGAAGGTAATGCCCATTGGGGCTGATGAGATGAAAGAAGTGGGAAGTTAGGGTGTTGAATGAGTCTCGTACCAAGGGATTTTGTGTCAAATGATAGCGGGAGTTAGGGTGGACAGAAAGGCTATGAGCTAGGTGCCAAAGTCTACAATGTGGATATAATACGTGGGACAACGGATGTCAGTGACCTGTGAGACAAAGATGTCAGTGACCTGCAGGACAACAGCAAGAACTGAGGGCTGTATCTTAAAGGTGTTGAGATCGGAACTGGGGATTTTACATGAGTACCGGATTCACGGTTTTGGAAGTACAAATGACGGTACTGACGACCTCTTTCATACGGATTCTGAAGGGAAGAACATTAGGAAGACTGCGAGGGACGCTATCCTCAGGATTTTAACTATGATTGAAAATCCTCTTCTAAGGCCCCTAAAGAGAAGAGGTTGGATCAGACACCCTTGAGGGCTCGGAGTTACCATTAGGAAGAAGCAGAGGTCCGGATTCATTTCATCCTCCTTAGCCCACTAAACAATGATATCAGGTTCCTCTGTAGCTCTTGGAACCAAGGTGCTTTCCTTGAAAACCTTGGGAAGCTAATACACAGGACCCCAAATGATTGGCGATCTCCCAGGAAGCCATTAGAAACCGGTCTCTGATTTGAACACAGAGATCCTGGTGTTGCAAAAGCTCCAGTCTGCTCATAAATCTAGTCCTGGGCACATCATGAAATAGGACGGGGAGATGGAAGAAAGTAGGGAAGAAGAGTGACAGGGAGAGAGTACCTTCAGCCGGCTCCACAAAGCTCAGGGATCTGGGGTGCTTTCTTTAAGAGTCAGGGACAGAGTTTTAGTGATATTCTGGGTCCCCAAGCAGAGTTTTCTGAAAGTATCTCTCTGGCAATTCTGCTTACCAGCAAGTTAAAATACCAGCGTGTCAGACTTTTACTCCAAAAAAAACCAGTCTGCTCATCAGCCAGAGGACACCCGTCTTCCTACAGGCCCAGCGTCCTGAGTGGCTGCTTGGGGTAGTTGTTTCTGAGATCTTGATGCTCCATGAGTGAAACGATCTCAACTACAGAGTTCTGATCTTGAGTCAAAATCTCTTTTAGCATCTAGTACAAGACACCCTCTTATAACATGACGTACGATGGTGTCAGCCAGAAATGGGCCACCCTTGTGGGCATCCACATTCCTGGCCCAGGAGTTCCCTGAGCAGAGCCCTTGCTTGGATCATCTAGCTCAAGGTTTGGAGGAACACGAGTGCTTACTTCGTCAATATTCATTGGATGAAAGAATGAGTAAAAGCAGGGTTCTGGTGGAAATGCAACTGGACCCGAGTGTACTTTTCACTGGAAAGCAAACAGCATTTGGAGGAGCGGATGTGTCTGTGGGTGACTGACCTGCCTATGATGAACTGTGGCTAATGGGGCGGTTTTGTTTCCTGTCTGGCCTGCAGGTAAATGAGGAAGGCAGTGAAGCGGCAGCAAGTACTGCCATTGGGATCGCTGGCCGTTCACTGATCCCCAACAGGGTGACTTTCAAGGCCAACAGGCCCTTCCTGGTTCTTATAAGGGAAGTTGCTCTGAACACCATCATCTTCATGGGCAGAGTGGCCAACCCTTGTGTTAACTAAAGTGATCTTACTTTTCTTCCTGCTTTGGTTTGTGATAGATGTAAAAATAAATACGACTCCTCCTGATTATGAATGGACTCTGCCACCTGCAATGAAGACCGGGAAAGGAGAAATGGATAGAGATTTTTGGGGGCATGTGGGAAAGTGAGTGCTTTCGATTGTTCTCTACCACTGAGCACGTCTGGGTCAAAAAAGTGAAGAAGGGAAATATGTCACTGCTGCATCTTGAAAGACGGCAGGTGTCCCGAAAGGGCGGGTATACATGTCAGTATTCTCAAAATACTTAAAAAAAGAATTCCAAAAATTTTAAATGAATAGATCTCTATATACAGAAAAACCAGGTATTCCAATCTGAGTATTAAACCATTTAATTCTCAAACCACTCACATGCATAATGTTCTTTTACACAGTGTTAAAATAAAGAGGAAAATGTATTTTTATACAAACAGAATTTCAAGTATACATTAATAGACTTTTCAAATTACTAACCGAGTTGCTAAGATTTCATTCACATTGTTCTTAAAGCTGTTCAACGAGAAAGCTTTTGCTAAACTGCTTTAAATATGTTTATATAAACCCATATCTTCACTCTTTTTCTGAATGTCCCACCCCCAACCCCAGTCTCTACCCGCCCTCGGCCCTCCCCCCTCCCCCGACACAACAGGGCTTCTGGGGCTCTAGGAGACATGCAAGCCACCCCAGGACCATTGGCTTGGCATCAGGGGAAGGGCAGAATCCACAGGAGGAGAGCCTGAGAACACCTGTCAAACCAAGAGAACAAATCTAATACTCAGAAATGACACAAATCAGAATCACAGCTTATACAGCCTCTGTTTCACTTTTTTGAATTGAAAAAAAAAAAATCTCAGCCTCCCACAAAACCACCTAGAAGTTTCTGGCAATTTGGTAGCTGAGAAAAATAACTTAATATTGGGTATTTTCTCCCAGGGAAACTTCTACGATCAGGGCAGGCATTTTAAACTTTTCCATTTTGCGGGGGGAGGGGGGGGCGTTCTTTTCCCCTGTGGCTGGGGGTGGGGACAGTGAAAGAATGGGTGTGATTTGCGTTTACATTAAGGAATTTGGTTTGTCTCACAGGGTCTGGTAGGAGTTCTTCCTCATCTCTCCTCCTGAAGTAATCTGGCTTCAGGACTGGGAACAGCCACTCCCTTCAGGAATTAAAGTGCATTGGTTCAATGAGGGTGGGGGAGGTGTGGTTTACATTTAAGTGATAATGATTAAAAGAGGGTGGGGTGAGGGAAAACCCTATTCCTATATATAGGTATTTATAATTAAGGTCATAATAAAAACGTATTTTCTAAGGAAATAAGATGCACAGACCCAGCCCCGCACCCTCAGGGGCGGAAGAGAGCTAGCCTGGCTCACTGACTTTTCTGAGGCTCTTTATTAATGGAGTACTAGCTTCAGATGAAGACACAAACCTCAAACGTTTGTTTTCTCAAAGGGAAAAAAGACTGGTAGGTTCTTATAGTTTAAAACCCTACCTCATTCCCTTTCAGGGATAATAGCATTTTAGTAATTGATTGTCGGTTTTCATATGAATCTTTGATTAGCAAGTTGTGAAAAAATGTTACACAAGTTTGCTGCCTACAAATATGGCTGCCTTTAAAAACTCCGGAAGAGGGGGCATGTTGATCCTTGCTACCAGTATCAGCTGAGGGGAAGTGAAAGTCTCCTATAATCTCTTTAATAGCTACCACCAGAATCTTACTTTCTATTTTCCTTTACATGCTTTACTATTTCTTAGGGGACAAACCCCAGAGTTTTCCAAAGAGAAGTAAATGCTACATTATTAGCTGTACGAAGAAGTGATGGGCTCAAGATGAGAAGAGGGAAATAGTCCTGGGTTCTGGCCTCTGAGTCCAGTGTGATCTGCTTTTCACAGTGACCAGTGGGAAGGCACAGTGCCAGGGACAGGTAGATGGGGGACAGCTGTCACCCATCATATAAGCACCATAGAGAACAGGTGGACAGATTTCTTTCAGATCATGTCCATCTGAAGGAAACCAAATTTCAGCTACCTTGGCTTTCTAGCTTTGAACGATCAGCGTCTCTTCTCGTAGGGACAGAGCATGAGTGGGCTCCACCCTGAATTTCAAGGAAATCTAAGTGCTCTTCCAAATGTACTTCTCCCTTTACTCACTTATGCTGACGTGCCCAAAATGGAGAGTTCTGGTTTTAAGATTTCTTAAAGGAGAGGCCATCGGTTCCTGACTGAACTGGCAGATCTACTGAAGTCCTGCCGTTAGATCACAGTCATGCAATGGGCTAAAACTGTGAGCAGAGATGAAGTTAACAGACTGAGACAGAACACATTCCTATAGTTTGGGAATGTTTTTCTTTTGTTGAGAGTAGGGGGATGGGCCGGGTGGTGAAACTGTAGTCAGACTAGCATTTGTGTAGCCATTTCAGAATGGACTAGAAGTTTAAGAGGAACCAGCAAGCCAATCTAGTAGGGCAGAGAACTTGACCAAACTTCATAGTCCATAGAGAATTCCTGATAGGGAATTTGTTTCATTCCTTGCTTAAAATATAGAACAAGTTTATATATATATGTCTATCTTTACCATTACTTCCCCATCCTCCTCCTCTGATCCCCCCCACCCCCCAGAAATCTTAAAATCCAGTGCGGTATGATGTGCATAAAGTTCAACAATGTTTCACAGTACTCCACAATGCTCGTCACTATGAAACCCTAACGCGCTACTCTCTGGATGCATGTAAGTTCCAAAGGCTACTGTTTGTCTGTTCCACCCCATATCAGGAAGCCTTCAGAAATTTTCTAAGGCATAGGAGGCATTTTCTGTGAAAGACACTGCAACATTTACACACTACGCAAACACCGGGCGTCAGTGTTATTTCAATGCCATTTCATAGCTTGATGCTAATTCAGTCCTCTGCACTTAGCCAGTCTTTGTCTTCTAACCAATTTTTCTTCTTGAACACAGCACCTATTTCAGATTTAAAATATCAATTATGGTAGGCAATATATGAATGAAAATTTCTATGGTGCCCAGAATTCTCTCTGAAGACTGCTAGATCTGTGTGCTCTTAAACACAAATTTCTATCACAAATGAGAAACCACTTGGTAGCTAGTCAGTTTGAAGGGGGTGGGGGTGGGGCGTCTCACTTTTCAGGTAATCAAACAGTTCTCCCCTTCCCATTACCACGTGTGAGGCTGCCACGGGCAGGCACCTTTACTACCTGGAGTGGGAAGAAAGAAAGGTATGGAATCTCATTTGGGAATTACTGGGTTAGGTCTTTGACATCTGGAATAAAGAGGCTAGAATGACTCTTTTCACATTTCATCTAAAATTCAGAAATATTTAAGCCTTAGCTAGTGCATTTCATTCATCAAAAACAAACAAAAAAACAACCCAAAAAACCCCAAAAACAAGGAAAAGCGAAAGTCATTTTACACTGAAATCCCACTTAGAAGATGGGCTAAGAGACAAATAATCAAATGTATCACCATCACCCCCAGGAAGGATCCTTCTCTTTCCCCATTAACGATGCTACCTGTTTATTTTACAACTAGAAATCATCCGAGGCAGGCTGGGCTTGGCCCTTTTAATAAGTTCAAGTGCTCTATTTCAGCTATCAGAGTTGAGAAATCTCCACTCAAATCACATATGCAAAGAAAAAAGGATTCTAGAGATGGGACTTTGAAATCTGTTTTGCTTACTTTGTTTTTTGGTAAAGAGACAAAACTGGATGGATGGCAACATCTCTCTCCAGAATAATTCTGAGGACAAATGGAATGAGCCATTTTACCACCTGAGCGCCAGCCCACTTTAAACTCGGAGCCATGCCTGGGATATCAATAAAGGTATCTTAGACAAAAGAGAACCAGATTGAGGTCATCCTGCCCAAGACCACTCAAGATCACCTGACCAATGATTCTCGGCCCTGGCTGCCCGTTAGAATCATCCGGGAGCCTTTAAAGCCCAAGTTGCACAGCAGACTAATGAAATTCAGTAATTTTTCAGAGGCCCCACGTGAGTCCAATGTGCAGCCAAGATGGAGAACTACTGACGTAGGTCAACTGGCTCTGTAATGAAAAGCATTGAGGCCAGTGATCACTCAGGCCAGAGGGAAGAACCCTCAGACTCCGTGCTTCCTCTCAGATTTAAAATGCACCCCAAAGAAATTACCTAGGCATTTCTCACCTTTCTGTTTTGCTTTTAAATACATCACTTTGGCTGTAACAGGTCACCCTGTGAACAGTAAAGTATGTGTTCTGGCCCAAGAGCTGGGGACAGCCTAGGGCAGACTTGGCACAAACCAAAGATAAGCCGGAGGGAAGAATTTTCCTAAGCAGGAGTTAGTTCCTGAGTCTAGGATATGAGCACAGCTTACAGGCTGGCGATGATTCTACAGTTAGAGTAACAGGGGCCAGGCAGCTCCTCCAGCCCGCGGGTCCTGTCCCTGTGCCTTAATAAAAACGCATGCTCCTTGTGCGCGCACACACAAAAGCAAGAAAAGCAAAAGCTCTGGGGAGTGGCTTCGGGACTCCAGCTGCACTTGGTCAGTTGTCACCTAGGAGAACGCTCGTCTCACTATTTGCAATTTCACATGGTATCATCTCACCTCACCGCTTGCTCTAGCCAGGCACCGGCAGAGCAAACACTTACCAGCAGGCACCTAAACACAGAAGCCAACCTCCAGAACTCTGAAAACAGGTCACTCTCTCGTTCTCACTCGTAACCTGACAATCCCTGTGTGGACATCGCAACCAGCAGGAGTGAAGAGGTGGCGAACATTCCAGGACAGCGGCTAAAGGGCCGACAGTCCTTCCAGAGCTGTGCAACACGTGTTCCAAAGGTAGGCCACCTGCCAGGGCTCAGTGCTCACGCGCCCTGAACAGTCAGGTGAGCCTTATGACTGGATTTAAAGGGTAGGTGCTGTGCCTAGTGGCAATTTACTTCTGAAACTCAATTTCCTGATATCCACGGCATCTGAGCGAGGCCATCGTGACTGGTATCACAGTACGGGCATTAAAAACAGGAGTATCTCTTTGGAGTGACTACAAGCAAAACACGTCATCTTAAAGCCCATCTCATGCAGACCCCTCTGTCAAGCTATTGGCAGAAGGCTCACTATTGGGCAAATACCGTTAATCATCGGGTTCCTCAGGAATGGACTGCAGTGGCAATGGAAGGAAAACACACAGAAACCTCAGGATTCAAACAAAATGTTCACATCGTTGAAAGGAGTTTGGTATGTCTTTAAAAAAAACCCAGAAAGATTCCACGTGCACCGGCTGCTCTTGCCAAACAGAAGCCAGGAGATCAAAGCGCTAAACTGGAGTATTCAGACCCTGTTCGCTTTGGACAACAAAGCGGGACATTAACATCTGCTCATGACAAGGGGGGGCGGTGCTACTGCCAATACTAGATGCTGTGCCCGGCTTTCCTTTGCTTGCAACAAAAAGCACACTCTTCTTCAGCCAAGTGCTCAGAGGTAGAGGAGCTGAAGCGAGTCCGGGAGAGAGCGAGGCGGGCAGCGGTGAGGAATCCAGCCTCCTGCCCAGACGGCCACAGGGCGATATTGGAATATGCTCAGTCTTTAATGGGAGGTAGACTACATTCTACACGGACTTCTCAGCCTTCATCAGACACCTTTTTCTCACACACACACAGAAAATCACACACGTGTAGCTGGCAGCTCACAATGAAATCACAACTTGCCCGCCCACCCCAACAGCTACTTGGCGATCGAAATTTGATATTCAACCCCAGCTCTTCTCAGTAGATGCAAGCCAACTTTGTTCTTTCAAGGTCCCTCGTTTTGCCAAGCTTTTTAGACATACATTTCACTCTAACACCTACATTTTTTTTTGTCTCTAAACAACAGCTACACTAAGTGGGTGCAATGTGTTAAAACATCTTTATAAATAGAAAGTGCAAGAAATAATTTTCTTAGCCAAAATACAAAGCAACAACGAGCTCTCATAACCTGCTATGCCAAGAATTGTGATTTTTAGAATCAATGATACAGTAACAAATGCTTCTAACGCTACCAAGGTCATAGTGGATGAGTAAATATATTTATAAACATACATTTATGAGAAAAGATATTATGAAAATAGCCAAACTTCCCACAAAAGTTATTTGCATGAACTATCTTTAGTATACCACTCTGTTCGATGCACATGCATATACAATTGCATTATATTAGTGTTACTTTTATTGGGCCGGTTTTCCAAAAAGAAAACAGGCTCAGTTTTTAAAACTTCAAGTTACATGATTTAAAATCATTTTTTGTAAAAATATCAGAAATACCATATAAATTCTAAATCTCTCTGCTAACGGATGATAGCTCTGCTAGACGTAGGTTTCCGTCACACTCTTAGTGACCCCTGCTTGCACATCTTGGCTTCCAGAGGAAACACATTTTAAGTTTTGTTGCCTGTGTCGTATTTCTGGGTTTTTGCAGTTCTCGGAGAACCACTACAGTTAGGATTCTACTCCTCTGTAGGAAACTCAGTAGATCATCTTCAAGTGCGTCACAAACGTCTGCTTTAAAGATGTTGTCGTGACTGGCTCGAAATGGTTTGACCTGCAATGCAGACAACAAAAAACAGGCTGGCAGTGTCCAGGTTCCCCTTCTTCTGACCTTGCCCTCTTCTGCAAATCCAGACCGCGGCGCTACATTTTTGTGCCACTACCGGATAACTTCAAACTTAAGAGTGAAAGAGAATCTGGAGGAGGGCCCAAAGAGCCATAAAATACAAAGCGAGAAACTTCTCCATAGAGCATCATGAGGTTTTTTCATTCCCTGGGAATATATTTTCAAAGGCTTCTCTGTCTCACAAAGCAGACTTTGACGTACATCAGAGTGGAAATGTGGATCAAAAAAGAAAACGGTGAAGACTCATTTATTTCTATTCACTGAAATCTGTCCCAGTTCTTACATGATAAAATCTAATCTTGATGCCTAAAGGCCTCAAACGAAGATTTCGTCCCTGGTTCTCCAACTACAAATGCCAACATTTTTTTCCCCCAAGCATTTTGTAGACCCCTAAATTAGGTCTTCAGCCCTGAGTACGCTTTCCTGTTTTTGCAGTTCCTGAGGCCTGACCTAGGAACAGAGATGTCTCTATGATACTTCCAGATAACCAGCCAGAAGCCCTCACCGCTGATCCTCCAGGAGTCCATTGTGCATGGAATGGATGGATAATCCCAAATCTTTCTTCTCTTAGAGAGCTTGGTTTGGGGATGATCATTTTGAGAGTAGGATTTATTCTCTGCCTCTATTTCTTCCGTCACAGCAATAGTCTAATGAGTGTAAGCCAGCAAGACTTTAAATAAAGCACCCTAAATCTAACCAAAATCCTAACAGTTCAATGATCTCTTATTTTAGATGAGAGGTTGATGGCAACTATTAATTTTAAAGGATCAACAACATATTAAATTAGGCAATGAATTTTCTTCTATGTCTTCAGAAATATAAGTAAACTTACTCATCTTCTAGCACAAAACTGTGCCTGCGGTACAGAGAGGCGGTGGGCAGGCAGGCAAAACACACAATGATCTCAAAGATGTGACCCATGTAGCCACTCACTCAATAGAAATTCCTGTTGAAAGAGATTTAGTAGCCATACGAATTTTCCATACCACAGGAGTTTTTGCCTATTTGTAAATGTGAATGCAGTGGACATCTCTAACAAATATGCTTCTCCAACAGTAAGCTCTTCCGTCTCTCTGGAGGACTTCCGGCTCAGTATGTACAGTTCCTGTAGCTTCACAGGAGAAAACCAAACTGACAAATGCTCACAACTTGGAACTTGGAACAAAGGAAAAACAACATGGAAATTTTGCTCTAAGAGAAATGAAACTTGGTGTATGGGTAGCTTAGGTCTTTGTCTCATTCTCCCACTAGCTCCTTTACCGACCCGTGGTAGACAGCATAAGCGGTTTCTATGCACAGACAACTAACCCAAAGGAATGAACACAGAAAAGCCAAGACAAATCAGAAACCCAGGGCTACCTATGGCAGATTGAAGTGGCCCCAAATCCTTGACACACGTGCCATCAGGTGGTAGGTCCCCTTCCCTTGAATCCGGGCTCACTAGTGACTTCACTGACCAACAGTGTACGGCGGTGATTCTGTGGATAGCTCTGGACCTGGCCTAGGGAGGCGCCTTCTGCCCAGTCTCTTAAGAGGCCCAAGCTGGTATTTAATAATGTGACTGCCCTGATGGAGAGACCCCATGGCAAGTCCCTGAGACTCCAGAGATAGAAAGGAGGCCTGTCGAGCCCCCTCTTCGAGCCCTCCCTGCTGAAGTGTTGGGCTTGTGAATGAGATCATCTGGGAAACTCCATACCAGTCCAACTACCTGAACACTACCAGGTGACCCGTGCCATCGCCACAGGGAAAAAGCAAACTGCCTAGATGAGCCTTTCTGGAATTTCTGCTTCACGACATCACGAGAGCTATAAAATTGTTGTTTTAAGTCACTATATTTTAGGGTAGTTTGTTATAAAGCTACATAATGGAAATACTACCTTTCAATTTCTGCCTTGGTAGGAACTTGAACCAATACACAGTTAGACCTATGAAATGGGCGATTCAAGTGGGTAATAGCTCCAGAAAATATTCACCATCAGCATCTGTTCAGAGACCAACTGCATTATCTTTTGAAGAAATCTTCCAATCATGCTTTCTTGAAAATTCACTACACGTAGTACTGTTACTGGCTATTGTTTATTCCAGTTCACCTCAGCTCTTTGTAAGGAAACAGTCTATGTGATGTAGTGGAGAGAGTCTGGGATTTGGAATCAAGACTGGTAAATATGGGTTCTGCAGCTCATCCACGGTGTAACCTTGCATTCATCAGTGTCTTCAACTAGAAAATGTGGCATAATTATACCTCTTAAAAGGCAACATAGTCTATTAGTGTTAACTCCAGCGTTAGACTGCCTGGGTCAACCTCTCTGTGCCTCAGTTTCTTCCTCTCTCAAGTGAGGATAGTCAGTGACTGCTCTAATGGCACCGCCATGAGGATTAGGGGGTTAACAAGATGGAGCTCGTGGGCCTGCACCTGGCCCACAGTGAGCATTCAACATCTCGGCTATTTTTAGTTCTACTGTTACCGCCTCAGAGGATTATTCTGAGGACTAGCCGCAATTATGCCACTAAAGCAGTTAGTACAGTTAATTTTGTCCCCTTCTTTTTGATCTCTCTGTGAAAAGTGCAGGCTTTTAGCATACATCCAGACTCAAGTGGCTTTAGGACCCTCAAGTATAGGAAGCCACATCTAAACTACATCTAAAATCAATTTTGTTACATGAATTCCAAGCACACTGGTACCAAAAAGTATTTAATCTTTACTTTATGGAAAAGACTGTCCTATATGCTACTTCTCATTTAAGGTATGCAATTTCACAGAACAGGAAACATTTTCCCATGAGCTACTTTTGGCATTATGGATAAATTCTGATTTTAAGATTCACAGTATATTAAATTGTATTGTTGTCCATATAAGAGGCTGCACGTGTATCTGTTTTAACTGGATGGGGAGTTCTAGCCTCCTCACCAGGACTTACCGAGTAGATGTGAAAGAAGCAAACATTAGAAAAGTTTTATTTTTCATGAGCTGCTCTGCCTTTGTACTAAGCTTTGTTGCTTAAAGCTTCCACTGTTTGAGCTAGCAGGCCCTCCTTAACTGTAAAGATTAAAAGGAAATATGTTATATAGATAACAGTGAAGAGATGAAATAAGGAACTTATGCACGTATATATTCTCTGTGAAGGCATTGTATGTTTCAAGTAATATACGCCTTCTAAGTTATTGCTGTTCCTCACAGTTGAGGGGAAAGGCAGGCTGCCTATCTATACAACAAAACTGTATAGTCCGTACAGATGTTTTCCAGGTTCTGATATCACAGTTGCTATCAATAATTATACCCTTTGGAATGTAACTGAGTCAGGTGTTTTAAAGTACTCATAATATCCAACTTTGGCTTGTCCTGAGCAAGAAAACCTCCTTAACCACAGAGTAAAAAGATTGACCCTGGGAAAAAGCACTACTTAAAAGTAAGAAGATTGAAAACAGAGAAACAGACTCTAGAAAGCAAAGGAGGTAAAATGACAGCTACTGTCCAGGCCTCACGGAGCACTGAGAGCAGAGGGCTCCTCGGGCTGTCTACGGCCAATGACCTTCACAAGTTCTATATGCCAGAATGACCCGAGTCCCAGAGGAATCAGAAAAGCAACACTCCAAAATCTCTAAGATGAGGGCAGATCTCACTAGGCAAACATCCTAGGACCTTACGGGTAAAGCTTATCTACTATTGATAGGGCATTTCCTATAAACCTTATGAATATCGAACGTGGAAAAGCAACTTTAAGAAGGGCTAGGAGAGAGGTGCCCTCCAGGAGCTTAGGTCACTCATTCAAACTCTGTAGGTGCGGGTGGGACTGCCGACAGAGTACCAGCCAAACTCACTGCATTGTGGCAGCCCGGCCTAGAATGTTTTGTTCAGATGAATACACTTAACTCGGAAGTCCATGGATGGTGTCCACATGGGGAACAATTACATTCTCCTCCTGCAAGGAATTCTGTTTATAATCATCCTCACATTTTCCATTTGTGCACATGTGGCATAAATATGCTTTTTGAACAGTACGAATGAACATTCAGAAACCAAACAATGGCCCAATATAGATTTAGAAAAATCATAGACAGTAACAGACATCGAAAGATAGGGCTAAGAGGAATTTGAAATCTTCAGAGATTTCATTGTTTTAAAACATTCATGGGGGGAAGGAAGGGAAGAACACTGGGCTTTTTACTACTCCATGTGGAACACAGTGAGTTTGCTTGAGGAAATCAAAATGAAGATTTGTAGTACAGGGAAACGGTAGGAGTTTCTAATCTAGAAGGACAGTATTTTGGGTAAGAATCAAACCACTTATTCATAACAGAAGTTAATTTTTAATATTAGTGGAAATAAATTCATTCTTGTCATCATTATGCAAACCAGTTCAAGTTAACTCAGAGGAATGGCAAAAGTTACTTATAAAAACATTAACTTTTTTTTTACAGTATTTTATGTAAACATGGTACTCATTTAACCCTACATTATTATGCACGGGAATTATTCTTTTTAATTACTTTGTTACATCAGTAACTACCATCCTAAACTTTGATCTATCTGCACCTTTAAGGCAAGGACAGATCACAAGGCTATTCTAAATGCTTTTAAAGCAATGGGAATCATAAAGAAGGAACACAGAGAGGGTTATGAGAAAAAGATCAGGAACAAGATGATAAGCTCTTTCAAGGAACGGATGCATATATGGCAACAAGAATTTAAAACTTCAACCCAATTATTACAAAGACAAAATGGCAGGAGTAACAAATTCGGGAGATTCTTCCAAATCTAAATCTGGAGTTAGCAAACTTTTCTGTCAAGTGACAAATAGTAAATTTTCAGGCTTTGCTGGCCAGTGGTCTCTGTCACAAGTACTCAACTTTGCCATTATGGTAGAAAGTGGCCATACAAGACACCCCAAGAACAGGTATCCCAAGCTATTGTCTTTGTATAAACAGACGGCCTCAGGATTTGGCCCTGGGGGCTGCAGTTTGCTCAACTCTGATCTAATTCACAAATTCCAGGAGTATGCTAAGGGGCATCCTCAGGAACTCAGGGATTTACCTGACTTAATAGCTTGGCCGTCCCTTTTCTAAATCTCAGTAACTACAGTACTTTAATATTTTGCACTCTTTCCCAAATGGCTTAAGAGCCCTGTTTTCAAAAACAAGTTCAATAAGGACTTCTCTATTATGCCTTAAACCAGTAAGGAGATAAAGAGAAGGGCATTTGGGAAAGAGGAAACAAAAAACACATGTCTGTTTTATCTGAACAAAGAAAAACTTCCAGGATTCCAACTCCTTTCTGATTAAATGCTTTCCACTATGATTAAGAAGACTATTGCCTTTGTTTAATTTAACTTCCTTTCCATTAACCAATGTTTTTATTTCTTTAAATTAGATCTTCTAGTCAAACAAAATATAATTTTTGCCAGTTAAAAGAAACAAAATTAGTGTCAAGTAACAACTAAATTTTCTTTAACGTTATTTCTTGACCGAAGACTATTCAGCTATTAAGGATGAAGTTCACTATTTCACTCTTCCCCCAGACCACTTCCAATCAAGGCCAGATTTCAACTATGAAGTTGGGAAGATAAGAGTTTATTTCTATTGTTGTAACATCTTTGGAAACCCTGTTTCACTGATGGAGAGGGAACCGGAAACATCTAAAAGTACCAAAAAACAAAATAACAAGAAAACTTTCCTTAACTGCTATCTCCCTTTTCCAATCTTATCATTTAGGAATGACTTTATTTTTACTTACTCAAGATTCGACTTAACCGCAGTCTGCTACAGTGATGGCTTGCGGGGGGAGTTGGCAAATTACATAAAATAAAACTCAACTCAGTTCAGAGGTAAATATGGTTCTGAGTAAAGAGAACAAGTCATTAGAAAGAGACTTTTCTGCCTAAGTACAGTGTTCATGCCAATGCTATATTTATCCTGGTGTCCGAGTTCAGAGAGAATAAAAGGTACCTCTTAGAATGAAGGCAGATTAAGATACTGCCGTCTCTCTTCCTTTGCTGAGAATACTGGGTAGCCCCTTTGCTATCCAGCGCCATTCAATGAATGGAAACAGTCCCAGTGTTGGCTATTTCATGGCATTAAAGTACTTACTGATGATTTAGCTCTCATTGCTAATGCAGTTCCCTTCACAAGGTGACACGTGCAAGTTACGATTTGGTAATGAGTTTTCAGCATTAGCTAAAGTCCGTCTAGTACATCCTTAAGAGAGGTATCCTCTGTGCACACACCGATACAGCTATTCAGTAAGGTAGACAGAATGCTAACTACTCCTATGACCCTACAGTGATGTTACCTAAGACCTAGGACAATGTCACAGTGAACCTGGGTAAGAATCTTGGATCGTTATTTAGAATAATAATATCTTTTCTGGCTAAAATGGAAATTGCTTTCAGAAACTTTACTCTATTTAAAAGCTAGCCTGGCTTGAATCTTCATAAATTCCATGGCTCTGGGCTAGGCCAATGAAGAGGTGAGAACCAGCCAACACGATTGTGCTGATGTGGTCCTAGAAGACCGGGTAGCACTCTATTCACAGTATTAATACAGCAAAACCTATTACTAGTGGATGAAAACGGAGGGGAACCCACCAAAAGCACTCCCAGCATTTCCGCATCTACTAGACAGTCTCTACTTTGTTTAAAATGCTCATTGCTAATCCTGGATGGAGTACTGACAAATGCCACAAAGTTTCTCTTTACAAAAATTACTGCAGTTCACCTTCACAATTTGGTAATAGTTTAAAAAGCATTTTCTCACGGAAAATCTAAGAAACTAACAAAACATAAAGAACTTTCCAGCATACTACTTCTCAAAAGTAGGATGGACTTAATATTTTTTGGTAAGCTTAAAAGCTCCATCTACAGCAGCATATTCTGTACTTCTCACCTTCCTGCCTATTTAGTAATGGCAAACTCTGTCCCGCGGACAGCCTTGATTACCAGCTAAAATGTTTCCCTAGAGATTTCAGTCTAATTTCAAATCCACTTGTATGGCCCTATCACGCTGTTGCCCCACTGAAGAGGAGAATGCTCCAGTCTAAGTCTCCTAAAGACAAAGCTTCAACATATCATTTAAGGGAAGGCTCTCAACGAATAGTAGCATCATGGCAGTCCTATTAAAATACACACTGCTACATTTTTCCAGAAGAGAAAATAACTACTCTCCAGTGATATGGTGCAGCTTTGTGTATGCGCAAGTCTCAGCTTGCTTATGAGTTATTGTTTGCATTCTAACTTTCTATCATCAGAGAAATGCCATTCCTTCCTACCCACCTTTCCACACACAAACGCAAAGCATTTTTAGAAAGAGGACGCACCGCTACCGTTCTTCCGGATGGCTCACTGGTGCAGGCATGACCAGCCCCGAATCTCTTTTACAGTCATCTGTGCCTTGGCACCAAAACAATTTCTTAAACCACTGCATATTTTAATACTCTTAAAAATTTAATGAAGAGGAAAAGCTATAGATTTTTCTTTCCTATTTGCATCTGCTTGCCTGCATCCCTTAATAATCCTCCTTCATTCTCTGAAAGCAAGACAGGGCATCTAAAACTCTACACATTTGCTAAATTTCTTCTGACTCTCAGTGCTGGATGAAGAATCTCGGAAATCCCCCAAATTACCAAAAAGGTCCCTAGAAGTTTTAAAAATCTTAGGAATGATTAAGTAACCAAACCTGATCAAAATTGATCCCTTGATCAATTTATTGCGACATGATTGTGCCTGATGTTTTCTGGTAAATGCCCTGTAGTGTATTATTAAAAAGCAAAGCTCTTGGAGTCACCAGCAATTTGCTGATGGTTGGTTTATGAATTCCTAGGTTTGCAGACGCAAGACATGGATTTAGTGAGGTTCTTCTATTGGCCTGAAAATATAAACTATTACATATGTAGAAGGAAATGGAATTGTGGTTGCAATACGGACCATCACGCTGGATTTCTTCAACCACAATAGTGTGGAAAAAATGTGTTTAAAACTTCATATAAAAGTTATCAAATATGGAGACCTGTAAATTTAAAAATACAGTCCAGGCTCTTTCACTAGAAAGTGACATTTTTGATGTAAAATATTGCTGTTATGTGAAAGTAGGAGCCAGAGAGACTGGATGAAACTTTGGTAGTCAGCCTAACACATGAATTCATCTGGAGTGGAGCCATTTCCTAACACCCGAAGATACTGAAGCACTATGGTTTACAAACACCAACCCAGAAGTTGCAGTGCTCCCTGCCACTGGACATTTGCACAAAAACTTCCCTTCCTTCCCCGCTCCCCTCTTCCCCAACATGATACCCAAGCCCCCAAATGTAGCAGAACCTACTGCAAACACTTTGTTGCTCATTTCCCTTCCAGTTGCCTAGAGAGCTTCAGGTGACGCTGCCCACGAGGACCCCAGAACACGGCTCGGAGACGGCTCACACGGAACAATCAGGCAAAGTAACAGATGCCTAATCAGGGCAAAGAGAAGGTCCAAACTTTCAAAACAGTAACAACCGCCAGGATTCTTTTTTCTTCTTGAAATGTGAAATTGCATGCTTGGGCAGGGAAGGGAGAGGAGAAATTCCTCGTCCTTGTCACCTTCTAGTCCTGGATCACTTCCTCCTCTCTCGTGGCTGGCTGGCTCAGATGACCAAGGCTCCTGCTGTGTTTTAGATCTGGGCAATTACAGCCACCAGGATGACATGGACCAAAGTACAGTGTTCAAATATGACTGGTAGGTAAATGACCATTTATCACTGTTTTGTTAAAAAATTCTTTTTTCTTATAAAGTTAACAAACCAAGGCTGTTGATCCCTGAATTAGAAAGTTGATTTACTTGATTATTTTCCGAAGTATGAGGTGGGAAGGAGGAGGGGGAAGAGCCTCTCGTGCTTCTGCGTATGTTGCTGATCCTCTAGTTTGGCAACATCTTGGGAGCGTCTTCCGATCTAGTGATGTGGCGTTTTGTGAATCTAAGTACCAGCCCATGGCCCTGATGCTGGCTGCTTACGGCCCAAAGGGGAAGAGGGTCTGCCCCCTCCCCCTCCATGTTTCAATCTGGCCCAGTGGTGGACACAGAGCCCTGGGCGGTTTCCCCAGGAGCAACTGTCTCTTCTTGTGAAGGGGACTCTTCCTCGGCTTGTCCTCGGGATGTGACAGTTGTTTCGGGGGAGATGCTGTGAGGCCCCTCTAGGGGAATACAGCCAGGGTGGTTTTTGCGAAAGTGCTGATTCAAGATGGCCTGGAAGGGGAAGCTTTTGCCACAGACGTGACAGTGGAAGGGCTTGTTGCCTGTGTGCTTGCGGATATGATACTCCAGCTGATCCTTCCGGGTGTACTTCTTGCCACACATGCGGCAGACGAATGGCGTGATCCCCATGTGCAGGCGCATGTGGCGGTCCAGGCTCCCCTTCTGGTTGAAAGATTTGGCGCAGTAGATGCAGGTGAGACGGGGGTTGTACCGGAACCACCGCTCGGATACTTCTTGCTCTCGGAGATACTCCACGTAGCCACTTACTCCCATCATTGCAGACTCTTCTACCTGCGTCCGGCGAGGAAAGCAAGAAAGAACACATAGGTTTAAGTATACAATATTAAAAGAAATCAAATCTGTGTTCACCTCTTATACCAGGCCACATGCTTATTTTTAGGAGATCCGAACAGGAAATTAATTACTACAAAAAAAGTACAAATGTTAATAATTAAAAGAACAATCTGAGGTCACTCTATTCCACTACTTTAAAAGAGCAAGACATGGGGTGCCTGGGTACCTCAGCCAGTTGAGCCCTACTCTTGATTTCGGCTCAGGTCAGGATCGGGCTCCCTGCTAACAGTGCAGAGCCTGCTTGGGATTCTCCCTCCTTTCTCTGCCCCTCCTCTGCTCTCTCTCAAAAAAGAAATAAATAAACATTAAAAAAACACGTAGAAGGCAATTATAGATGTTTGGCAGAGGCTAAAGTACCAATGCAAAGAGGAGAAATTGCAAAAGTTGACCCTGGACTAACTAGAGAAAGACTCCTCTAACTAGCAATTGATTTTGTGTCCTTTTCTTTAATTTCTCAAAATGTTTTTTGTCTCCTTTCACACATGTAAACTGACAGTGCTCGTCAGCATTTCCAACAGAACAGACGCAGTTCTCAGCAGGCTTGGGAAGCAGGATGTGAAGCCAAGCGTTGAATAGTAACACTGAGGTTTTACATGATCTCTGACTTGTTTTCTAGAACGTTTCCTTCTGCTCCATTTCTCTGGATAATGAAAACTGAACTCACATAAAGGACTAGGGATTATCCCACCCAAAGTTCCTGGGTGACCATGGACAAAGCACAGAATAACTTCTTGGAGGCTTAGTTTTCTCATCCACAAAATTAAAAGGTTAGTACATGCCCTGCCAAGTCTACTGAATTCTCATGAGAATCAAACACGATAAAGTACCTTGAAACATTTTGAATGCATGTTATTATCCCGTAGAGCAGTTAAGGATACTGAACTGTGGGTTCTAATCTGCAGCCTACTTCTTATGTGACCATGAGCAAGTCATCTACTCATCTTTTACAGTCGTCTGTAAAATGAATATAATAATAGCATCTCCCTGGTAGGTTACAATGAGCATGTATGAGTTAATACACTGAAGCTCTTAGTGTAGCCAAGTAAATGTTAACTATTATTAAACATTACAAACTCACAGTATTATTCATAATCTTGAGGCAATATATTTTCTAAAAAAACCTGCCTAAGTTTTAAGGAAAGTAATGCCATACCAGTATCACCTATCTGCATAAAGTCAATGTAGGTTAGTTACCTGTGATACCTTTTTAAATCAACTTTTAAAATGTATTGAATTTTTAATCCTTAACGTTATCTCTTTTTTCTTCCAATGTGGGGCTTGAACTCATGACCCTGAGATCAAGACCAGAGCTGAGATCAAAAGCCAGACACCTATTCAGGTGAGCCACCCAGGCGCCTCTCCTTAGAGTTCTTTTTAAGTGAAGTATTCCGTATACCAAATGCATTTCATATAAATGGGCGACTTCCATATTGTCTAAAACACCATCTAGATTCTTGACATGCTCTTCAAATATGTTCACCATCTTAATCTTCAATTACTCATCAGGCTCAAAGAACTGAAAGGACTTTAAAAAAGTCATCTGATTTGGTTCATTTTTTACTTGAAGATCTCCAAAACTGGAAATTTCATAGGCAATCAAATAATCCCCTATTTAGGAGATTCCTCTTTACCGAGCATCTACTAAGAAACCTTAGATACTCAAAATTTGTGGTAAAACAGCTCCTATTTACTGGGCATCTAGAAAGGCAGTCAGATATGAAGACTAGAAAATGAGAACTCTATCCTCGAGGAAATTTCAAAGTAAGAGACATAAAATTCATGCAAATAAGAAAAGAATAATTTATATGAGTCAGTACAGAGTTAGGAAAATTATACTGTACCATCTGTAAATGCTGCGGTGGTTTAAGGAGAGATCAAAGAGGCCTGGCCCAGTTAGGGCACAGGGAGCTGGAGCTGGGTCTTGGGTGAGCCCAGACACCTGGGAAGAACGAGCATCCCAGACTGAAGTAGAGAGACAGGAGTAAGTTTGATGTGGTTCTGACACACAGACAAAGTCTGATAAATGCTGATGAGTGGTGGAAAAAGCCAAGTTAGAAGGATTATAATTACTTGGAAAATGAGGCCAAGTATTTTCACCTTCCTGTGGCAGAAAAAAGGAAAAAGCCACAGGATGTTTTTGGGTAAAGAAGTAACCATAGCAGTCTGATCATTCCTGTCATCTGGAAGCTCTTCAAGTCTATCAGAATTTGTTCCTACTGTAATATAAGTCCATGTTTAGTTTTGGTTCTCTGTGGCAGGAAAAATAACTGCAGCGGAGGCTCACTGTAATGAACTTACACACATATTAAGGCATGTATTAACTCCTCCCTTACTATCATCTCCAGACAATATTAATTATCTGCTGTTGCTTTAGAGCCTCCATCGAGCTGCTGACTCTTGATATCGGCTCAGGTGATCATCTCATGGTCTGTGAGACTGAGACTTAGTCGGGCTCCGCGCTAAGAACAGGTAGCCTGCTTGGGATTCTCTCTCCCAGCTCTTCTAATACTTACCTTCCTTTTCTGGTAGCCGCACGTGGTCATACCAATGTCTTACTACTGTTACTATACTATGTACACAATACACACCCAATGACTTAAGCAGAATTAAACAAGATACTATCATATAACTCAGAAGATAAAAACATTAGCTACCCAATCTTAAACCACCAGTGTTTCCTTTTAAGTGGCAAAAGTATTTACAATGCATTGTGTTCCACTCGGTGAGTTCACAATCTTTTTAAAAATCAATCTTCACTGACAGACACTTGGGAGAACAAACAAACAAAAATATCAACCAACTACATCAGCTACTTGCTAAGGAGTTGCAAAGAAGATGGAAAACATTATTCTTCTCCTTTCTAGAACATTTCAGTCTCCCAGAAGATTCAGGAGGGAAAAAATGAAAAGATACAAGCATACAAAAAAAGCAGTCACACACAAATGTGCATAAGCAATTTATTTACAAATATGTAATACTATATACATCAGTAATTACCTAGTGTTACACCCACAAAGTATAAACTCAGCCTCTCTCCATCCCAGGTCTTAAATTGCCTGCATGTAGCTTCCAGAGGTTATTTATATTACTCTCAGGAATACAGACTGGTTCCTGTAATCGGGAAAGAGTTCCACAGTCTTATCTTTTTCTATTCCCCAAACTCCGCTGACACCAAAAGCACTATTTCCTGCATGCCCACAAGTAAGATGACAGAAAAAAGGAATCCAATACAGCATCTATGTAACAGGGTCACTGTTACCTTTCCTGTACTTTTCCTTTCTTTTTTATTTTTAATGTTTTTTTAATTTATTTTTTGAAACAGAGACAGACAGCGTATGTGGGGGAGGGGCAGAGAAAGAGAGAGGGAGACACAGAATCGGAAACAGGCTTCAGGCTCTGAGCTACCTGTCAACACAGAGCCCGAAGCGGGGCTCGAACCCATGAATGTGAGATCATGACCTGAGCCAAAGTCGGAGTCTTAACTGACTGAGCCACCCAGGTGCCCCTGTCCTTTTCCTTTCTTATTCACTGTATTCTGTTCATACACAGTGGCAATTTCTTCAACCATTGAGCAATCCTCACCGCACTACATACCTGGGAGCTGGGCTGCTTAGGCTCATCCATTCTCCCGGGAGACTCACTTCTGGCCCGGTGTCTCTCCGTCAAGGGAACAACACTGCCCGAGGGGCTGAATCTGTTGGAAGAGGAGCAAAAAGGGGACTAACAGAAAAATAGTATCAAGGAACTTAAAAAATGGTGATGTCTACCCCGTTTTATCCCATGGCTGAGGAAGTGGGAGCAAACAGAACAACAAACACATTTCTTAAGAAACACTTTACGGAGTCAATATCAGATCTGATATGAAATTAGGTTAAGAGAGGTCTGCCCTAGTAAACTTAAGAAATACAAAATGGCGTAGCAGATAGTCCACATGGCCTGGTGACGCCAACACTAAATATGAGCTTAGGTCCTTAGGGACTGGGAGACCATAAAAACATAAATTAAAACTGGGTTTATGATTTTGTTTCTTCTGTACAACTATTAGGTTTTTGGTTGCTCCCTCTGCCATGCCCCCATGGTAACCTCTTATAGATTCCGGACTCCTGATACAGATCATGGAAGTTAAAAATCTTTGCATCATTACTTCTGATACAGATTTTCTAACACTGAACACTAACACAGGGGAACAATAAGTACTGTCCTCAAGGACACATTAACTGTTAAGGACACGGAGAGAAGAGACCACCTACAGGGACACAGGTTATACCCTCTTGAGTTTCTGTAACACAATTGCCTCTTTCAAGACAAGGTGTGAACCAAAGTAATAGCTCCTTATAGTTTTCATTGTTCATGCAATTTTAATTTATTTTTAAGAGTGGGAGAAAACAAACATTACCACTCGAAGTTGGCAATATTTCTTTCAACTGAGGCTTTCTTTCCATTTACTTTGATTAAAATTAGTGTTACTTCCACCCCCCTCCCCAAAGTGTTCTGACAGCTGCAATATATTAGGAAAAGAAAAGTGGGGCATAGGTGCACTGGTGAAAAAAAGAGACTCACAGGCTTCAGGTAGCAGCAGTCATCAATGAAAGAAAAGAGGGAAGAGATTATCAAATGACAAAGGAAAAACAAAACAAAAAACAAAAAAAAGAAAAGAAAAACTATCCAAAAAGCTTTGCTTTGTAATGACTGTGATTACACTAATTAAAAAAAAGTCACTGCTGGGACCCTACTTCCTCTAATTTGGTAGGTGGGGACAAAGAAAGGTGAACAGTGCTACAAAGGAAAGTCAAAGTCCCAGAGGCCACGTACCTGCGTGATAACATACCAAGGAAGGGCACTGCTGCCAGGCTCCCAGCTGATGGTCAGCTCCCTGCCTGGAAATCCGAGGAGGCCCTGGCAATTACTGATCCTAGTGTGGCTGGAGCCGCTATTCTGATTCATGGAAGTGTCTAACTTTACCATAGTGCTCACAACACTGTGAATACGTCAGGACTAGGAGCTTCCTGCTTTAAAAAAATAAGAATGCAAGTCTTTTGGCACACCTCCGGTTTCCCCAACATCAACTTCTTTTGGCCAAGAAAGTCAAGTAAGGAAGGCGCACTCTGTGCCACACAGAGGGCCGGCGTTGGTGACGTCTGCACGACAGCCATTGAGACGAACAAAGAAAACAAACCTTACCTGTCAATTTCACTGCTTGTTGGCCGAGCCACCTTGGCTCCTGAAGGTCCCAGAGTGTAATTTTCCTGCCCCACAGAACCATGACCTGTGGTGTCGATCACCATGGCTGTCACTTCCTCGGCGCTACTTCCGTCTTCTCCGGAAGGCTGATTCTCGGGCCCCAGCCACTCCTCCAGGTTTTCCGTTTTGATGTGCACTGCCCCAAGAACTCTAACGTCATCATCACTCCGGGCCCCCCGGTCTGCCACCCCTGTCTCCACGTACCACTGTCCCGCTCGGTTGATTCGAAGAATGGGCTCCCGACTCTCCACATCAGAACTCTGTTCAATGATCTGAGGGCTGGTGGACTCCTCAGGAGGACTGAGCTCCCTGATATCCAACACAGCACTAACCTGACCTCGCCGGTTTCCCTTTGCGGCATTATGTCGTGGGCTGAGGGACCGGTTTAGGGTCGGCGTCACCCGGTGAGACTCCGGGGGTCTTTCTGGATGCTTTGTCCTCGTTTGACTTAATTCTGCTTCAACCTCTGCCACGTTAATTTTGAAGTGGATGCCCTCCAGAATCTGGGTGCATTTGTCTATGATATGCTGCATCTGCAGAAAACTGGCAGCCGTCAGGTAGCTGATGATGTCTGCCAGCTGCAGGCAGATCCGCCCCGTGTAACAGAAGGAAAGGAGCTGCTCAAACACAGTAGGGTTCTTGATGACTGAAATGGAGACAGTACTCATCTCGTTCAAGGACATGTGATCCCGGAAATAGGGTGAGCTGGCAGCCAGGACCACTTTGTGGGCCCGAAACGCCTGTCCCTGCACGTTGACCACAATGTCGCAGAGGCGGCCCTGCATGCGCAGCTGGTTTAGGTGGCTCAGGACAGAGTTGCTGAAGTCAGGGATCTCCAGTTGTATGTTCCCACCCTTCTCCATGGTCGTGCCCAAGGGTGTAGGCAGGCATTCAACCCTGCTGAGAGAGGAAACCATGATCGTCAATAATTAGAATTTCACTCCTCCCATGCTCTCCAATTCAGATCTATTGAAAAATATTTTATAGTAGACTTTCAAAATCTCCAAGAAATGAAAACAAGATACCCTTTACAACCCAAATGTGATTGCCAGACTTGCACAAATTCGTCCAAGATCATACTCCCCTTACTAATAAACAGAAGTTTAACAGAATAGAAGGTGGAAAACCAGTTGTGACGGTTATTTTTTTCTTTAATCATAAAGTATTTGCACACTGAATATAAAATCCTGCGATAACTTTTCTTTGGAGGAGGAATGAAATAAGCTCTTTGAATAAATTTAATTACACAATCATGGACTGATTAGGTCTGCCTCTTGCTACTATTTTTACTACATGCTATATGAGTTATGTTTATTATTGAAAAGGTAAGTAATATCCCAAATGAATGTAAGCCATTATTTCGAAGCTTGAGAGTTAGAGCCCTCACAAAAATGCTTTGGGTTTAGGGCTCTGAAGCAAAGTCTTGGTTAGGAAACATGCCACAGCTGTGTCAAAACTCAGGGAAGATGCAGAGAGAGACTCTGAAGATGGTCACATTCAGAACTAAGAAAGGGTAGGTAAACTACTTCTATCTAAATTCAAAGTTGGGAATTTCAGGGTGGTGATGATGCGGATTCTGAAATTTAATCCCCCAAAGCTGGTAAAAATAGAGCATTTATCAATATGGCCAATATTTTTACATCCAAAGTTTTTCTTTAAACAGCTGAATGCATTATGCCTATAACTGCATCCAATCGTCTTCAATGATTGAGAGTAGTTTGTATAAATCTCAACAGGAAGACGATGACTTGAGCCCAACATGTTTCCATATATCTGTAACTTTATAAGGCATTGCATAATCTAGGATCTAAATTTTCAGGAACCGAACCTGACAAGCTCACAGTATTGCCCCGCACTTACAACACACTTATCTGTAAACAGGGAAGTGTATAGACTGCTTTCAAGAACCAACTTTAGCCAATCTGACCTTTTTCCAAAGCGTTTTTGTTTGTTTTGAAACTTTTAATCCAATAAGAGCCTCTGTCGATGCCATCATGAATTCAGATGTGTTTATTTTGGTGCCTACACCAGCGCCTGTTTTGTTTGCTCTTTCCGGCAATTCCCCAGTGAGGAGGAAGCCCCTGGAGTAAGGTCTTTCTCTACCGTCGGCACTGGAAGGGTGAGAGCTGTAAGAGGGAGAATCGGGAACGCCATGGGGTTGGCCACTCCGGTATTCGAGTGGCTTTAGTCTGCGTTAGGAAGCGTGGGTAGTGGGAAACTGAGAGAAGGGCGGAATGTCACCGAGGAGCGGGGGAGGAGAGGGGAGCAAGGCTTGGGGCTGGGGAGCGAGCAATCAGGTGAGGGCAGAGCACCGGGAAGGGGGCGGCGCCCGGGGACCCCGTCCAGCCGGTGAGCGTAGGCGGGCGGGGAGCAGCCCAGAGGTGGGTGTGTGTATCTGGGTGTGCCCGGGCAGTGGTGGGGGAGGGGGCCGCCCATCCCGGGGTCCTGAGGGAGGGGCCCGGCGAGGGGGCGGGTCCGGCAGCTCAGCCCGGCCCGGGGCCAAGGGGGTGGAAGGTCTCCGGTGCCTTGAGGGTGGGGTGAAGGGGAGTGGCTGAGCGCCCCGGGAGCAGGCTGCGGCGGAGCCCGGACAAGGCTGCCCCGGTGCAGGGTAGCGGGACCGATGTGCGGGGCCTGAGCCCAGTCAAGGAGCAGCACCTACCTCCGGGGGTGGAAATGGGCCGGAATGGGCCGGAACACCGTCCCGGAAGTGAAACCCCCCACCCCCTCCCCCGGAGCGGGCGACGTGCCGGAAGGAAATCACTCACCCTTACACCGCCCCCCTTCCCCTCCCCCAGCGCTTTCCGTCCCTAGCGCCCCCTCCCCTCTCTTCCTTCTCAGTCGGTCGGAGGGCGGGAGTCCTAAGTCACGTGGTCTGTCGTATCACCGCCCACAATGGCGGGTGAGGCGGGGCCAGGGGGAGGGCTTAGAAGAAGGAGGTGTGGTTGGGGGAGGAGGATGAGATGGAGGGAGGAGAGGAGGAGGAGCTGAAGCCGGCGCTGGCGGGGGAGGGTGCGTCGTGACGTCATGGAAAAGCGTCCTTATATACTAGAGCCTGGCCACCATCTCGGTCTTTCGAGGCTGGGAGTCGGTGCTGGGTATGTGTGTGTGGTTTTTGCACAGTTGCTTGTTGCCTCGAGGCCTTCAGCTCTTGGCAATTAAAGTCACTTTAAACTAACTGGCATTTATAGGCCTGTCGCGGGTCTTTGAAGGGTTCACAAGGTGAAGATGGTAGATTACGCGTTGGGTGCGAGCGCGGCCTAAACCATACTGCTCGGGGAGAACTGCGGAAAAACCCGCGGGTTCGTGTTCTCTGCCTGTGATGAAGCCTGCGTTGGTAGGGACATCTGAAACTTTTTGATGAATGCCAACGGCTCTGATGGCGGCGCGTGCCCAGTCTTCCGAGTGGGCCTTTGTAAATGATCTCGGCCAGGGCTTCCTTCGGCGTTGTGCCCGGGAAAGCTGGCAGTTGGGGTAGTCCATGTGGTTCTCTGAATGGGTGCTGCATTCCGCAGTGCGCCATTACTTAGCAGTGGTTTCCAGCTTTAACGTTTTGCACTGCTCCGTTTATAAATCTATCAAGTGCACCGCTTGTAATCGTGAAATTATGGATGGTGTAAACATGCTTAGGCTATAGAACAAAGTGATTTTAAAGTTATTTTGAAAGTGCGAGTAAGCGGGGGAGGGGCAGAGAAAATCCCATTCGGATTTCGCACTGTCAATGACTGAACCACTTGGGTGCCACAGAACAAAATGATTATTTTAAGAATCTTATCTTTTCCCTAGGAATGGTGCTGGGCACGAATGCAAAGTGGTTTTTGATGGCTTCTGATGAGCAGGTAAGAAATCGGTCAGTGCAGTGGAAAGGAATCAGATCTGCTTGGTGGTGGTCTTTGCTAAGCCTGTGATGGTTTAAGAGTAGTGGACAGAAGGGATTTCTGAAAAATCCTACACTGAGGCTTACATACTTAAAACTTTGATAGTAAAATTGGCTGCCCAGTATGTTTCATTGGATTTTCTTTGTTTTCTAGTTCTCTACCAAAGGGGTGAAAATGGCTGCCAAGGTAAGTTACTGAAATTCCCTCACCAAGGGATGCTGGATTGAAAGTCCACTAAATGTGCTACAATGATGACATTATATTTGCTACTCTTGACTGTGAGAATGACGAGAGTTACTACCACCATTACACTTCACTGAGGCACACAAAATGGTGACTTAGAGAACTTGGATACTGCCACTAAATTTACATGAGGCCGTTTCTTCCTAGGTCATAAAGTTCAAGTTTCACACACTACCCATGGGCAAACAGGTGAGAAACCTTTTACATAGTCTGTATTTACCCAGGCCTTTTCAATTCTTTTTACAAATGTGAGTTTTTACACTGGTATTTTCTATTAAATGCTTAGAATGTGGGGCAGATACTGTGATGGTTGCATAGTTCAGCAGATTGAATATGAAGAGATAAGCCATTTGTCTGATGTATCGAAGTTGTTAGGAAAACTGATTTGATGTTAACGGTATAAGAGGTCATTAACGTAGTTTTCCCTGCTTTCTTGAAGGCACTAAACGGAGTAAGCTGGAAATTGAAGAGGTGAGTAAAATTGTAATGGAACTAAACGTTGGTAACAGGGCAGACATGACGTAACTAATGGCTGTTTAGAGTTGCCTCGTCTACAGAAAGCACTCCTGCCGTGAAGTGCTTGAATGGGTGGCTGGATGCAGTAAATAAATGCCAGGCCCTTGTCCTGTGACCATTAGTTAGGACACTGTCATGATTTTTAAAGAAAACAGCCTGTATGATGATAAGCAAATACTGACTGAACATGAAGGTCTTAATTAGCTCTACCTGATTTCAGGCATTTTTTGTGTTGTGGGGAGAAAATTCATCTTTTGCCTTTGTGGAAACTGTCTTTATTTTTTAGGTGGACTTGAGCCTTTGACAACTTCAGAGCGACTTTTTTTTGGGGTAAGCATTAAAAAACATTTTAGTAGATTCAACTGTTAACTGAGTGCTGATGAAATAGAATGCTTAACTACCGAGTTGCTAGTACTGTGGCTGCTTAGTGTGTGCATGTTGAGCATGCTGTAAACGGGGTTTTTGAAATGATGCTGACCAAATGTCTGACCTGAAGTGAGCATGTAGACAGATTTAACACTGAAGAACCCTGTGGCAAATAACGGAGAAAAATTCAGTGACCATTAACGTTTTAATGAAGTGTGTTTCCTTTCTAGGTTACTGGCCACTATCCCGGATGGCTTGCTTGGGGTAAGACATAAAACCCTTGTTTGGGTTCTGAACTCCAGTGTGTCTGAAATGTGCTATGATGTGCTGAGTGTTCAGGTGTTGCAAAGAAGGTTCAGCTATTGTGAAGTGCATCTAATTCTTTTTTTTTTTTTTGGTCAGGTGCTGATTTTGAAGACCTTTGTATATAAAGGTATGTGTTCTATAAGTATTCTTTGGTTAATAAGCAGGATGCTGTTAGTGATGATTTTTGAAATTAAAAACAGATGGGAATCTCTCTGAAAAAGAGTGAAGATTTCTTAAAAACTGAAACAGTACTTGGAGAACTTGAGAAATCTGCTTCTTAAAACCTGTTAATAAATTTTGACTAAATACCTGCAGGTGTGAAGAGTTGGTGGATCACAAGGCCCGGAATAAGGAGTTTAGAGCCAAGGTAGAGTAGTTAAAAGTTTGGTGTCTGTGTCACATGGTTGAAAGCCGATACAATGATGAGAACATAGTTCAGCAGACTGACGGTGGTGATCAGCATTGTCTTTCGCTCCTATCTGACGTATCTGGCTGCAGCAACCCTATCTTTATACCCTTGCAAACAAGCTGTTTATTCTACAACAGAAAATGTTCAGGGCTTCGATAACTAGTGGCTCGTATACAAATGTTCTGGCTTTTTTTTTTTTTTTTAAGTTTGTTTTGAGAGGTGGAGGAGGGGCACAGGGAGGCAGTATCCCAAGCAGGCTCCGCACTACCTGCAGAGTCCAGTGCAGGGCTCTTCTCTCTGAGCTCATGACCTGAGTAGGACACTTTATTAACTGAGCCAGCCAGGCACGCCAAATGTTCTGTTTTTCAATTTTAGGATTTCACATTTTGAGAACCAAAAAATTTGGTTAAATTTTTGCCATGAAATTTTTATTGAAGGTAAATCTGTAGATTATGGTGGAGTGAGTTATTGTAATTTTTAATTAAGCTTTATGTTTTAATATTGACGGCAAAATTGAACATAGAATCTCATGTATCTGGTCTTTACATACCTTCCTCAACATTCAGCACTAGAGTGAGACTTTTGCTAGAAGTAAGAATATGCAATAAGACGATTAACACCCAAGTCCATAGCTTACATTTTGGTTCACTCATGTTACGTGTTGTAGAGGCTTGGACAGTGTGGGACACATCCACCATTGTCCATGTGTGGAGTAGGCTTGCTGCCCTAAATGTTACTTTTTGGGTAGTTAAAAATGGGGAAATTTTATTACAAATTTTAAATGAAGGGTTTTTCTCCCCCCCCCTCCCCATACAAACAGGCAGACTGTCAACCTGAAGATTTAGAGGTAAGTTGGTCTGTAGTGTATGTGACAAGTTAGCATGTAACCAGTGATGTGATGATTCTGCCAAATGAAACCAGATGATATCACCCCTAAAACCGTTCCATTTTGATTCTGAGGTTACTAGCAAGCATCCTGGATGGTTTGTTGTTTGTTTGTTTGTTTTTTAACCATTAATCTGCCATCATTGCTTTTAGGTCATCTGTGAGAACAGCAATCCAGTTCTGAGAGCAGCTTGCCAGGTGAAAGGTGAGGCTTTTAAACAAACTCAGTACTGTTGTCTTATTCCAGAATACATGATGATCTCACTCCCAACTTGAACTCTCTCACTGATCACTTGATGATTATAAAAGATCTGATATTCTGTGTACTCAGAATACAATTAAAACTAAAACCTAGAAATGTGTCTAAAAATTGCTTCTTTGTCCTTGCAGCACCTGGATGGATGCTTATGGGATAGAAGATCCAAGTTTTTCAATATCAATAAAGTTTTATAAACTATTTGATCAAGGGTGCTTATTTCAGTTTAGTGTGATTTAAGGAAAAATGATCTTTGTAAGTAAGACCCAGTGACATCAGTTTAACGAAACAGTTTTCAGATGTAATTTATTGTAATCTTGGGCCTAAAAGTGCCAAAGATATAAACTACAGCATTTTTCATGTTTAAAATGCAGAATGGTGGCATGATCTGAAGGATGAACTCTGTATTTTGCAGACATTTTCTAAGGGGCTGAATGTGAAGGCCTGTGCCAGAAAAGTCTTTGCTCTTAACCATCATGGTGGTAGGTCTCTGCACGTATTGGTAGATGGTATAAAGAAAGTAACCTGGTTCCTGCCCCCACCACATTAAATGAAAGCCTAAAACTGGGATAGAAGTACTGTGGTTACAACTATTTTAGCAAATATTTATTTAGGAGTGCTGACTTTGCAAATGAAAATTTCAGAGTAAGCAAACCAGTGGGCTACTGACACCTGGCAACATAAAAACCTAGATCAGAAAAATCCGCCAACTAAACCACATTAATTTAGTGCTTGAAGAGGGTGGGGGTATTTATTTTGCAATTTCTCTTAAGATTTTGCAGGACTTAGGATTTTAACAAGATTGCAGGAGTGCTTGGCAGCTCTGTGCCCCATATCTAAGATTATCTCCCTTGGCCCCTTTCCCCAGCTTACATGTTCTCTAAAACTGACACTGCAAATCAATCTGGACAAAACAGTCCCTCCAAGTGTTGGGGTCCCAGTGAGTTTTGATACTTTCAGGGTGAGGAAATTGTTTTGAACTCTTCGCTATAGTCACATTGGCGAGTCCCAGAGATGGTGTATGGGTTTATTTTAGTTCGGCCGAACAGCCCCTCGCATGTGATGGCAAGTACTCAAGAGAGCACTGCTGAGCAAGAGCTCAGGGTTTTTAAAGGCTTTGGCAAGACAAAATAAGTCCTTATTAACCAATCATAGTTTACAGCATTTTATAGTGGTCACATTTTGACATGTAAGATTTGGTAGAGACCTATCAATTTCAGAGTTCTTTGTTTTAGAAATTTGAAGTGACCAATCACAGGTCTGAAGGGGAGGCAAAGCAGGTGCACAGCAGCAAGAACCTTGCTGTTAAAGGGTGGGATCTAGTATCTTAGAAAACAGGTAACCTTTAAGTTATAATTTTTGGGTTATAGCTTAGGACTCGCAGAGCTCGATTTCCCAACCCTTGATCCTTTAAGCAGAAGGGCTGGAGAGTGAAACTGGTTGATAATTTTTCATTAGGGTCAGCTTGACCTGAAGAGGGTCTTAAAATTCCATACTTCAGTCTTTCAGGTTCCTTCTGCAGGAAAGGTCAAGTTCATGGGACTTGCTTTCAGTTCTGGTGCCCACAACAACGTTTCCCAACAGGCTCAGACCCTTTGTGAAGCAGGAGCCACCACCTGGCTCCAGCTTTCTTAGCCCCTTTTCATTCATACCATCAGTCAGGACCATTCTTAGCATTATATACTTATGTGCCCCTTGGAGAATGTAAACTCCATGAAAGGGGTTTAAGTCTTGTTGCAGGATTTCCAAGCTTCTTCAGGCAGTATTAGATGGGATTAAGTCAGTCTGAGAAATTGCTAGTGGGTGCCAAAAAGTCTGACCATGAAAGTGATGGTCCCTGGCTTGGATGACTGCAAATAGATGAACTCATGGCTGGTTGAAAATTACTCCAAAATGACTAATGCAATAAATCCAAAAGGATCTCTCTAGTATGTTTGAAGCTCCAATCTTGTTTAATAAACCTGAGGGAAGAGAAAATAGCAGTTTTTCAATGTTAGAGGTGTTTTATATTTAATCCGTATGATAGCAGGTGAGGAATTTTACAGAGGAACTGCTTCAAAAGGATCAAGTTAACCAGAGGCCATCCAGTAAGTGGTAGTGTAAGAATTTCTGGTAGCATATCACAATCTTAACTGTCCATTATCTTGGACTGTACAGGAGGGCCAAACCTACTATAGGCAGGAATATTAAAAGTCTTGTTGCCTTCTGATCTGAAAAGTCCCAATACATATAAACTAGAATCCGGAGAGCCGGCCTGAAAAAAGATTGAGAAAGACTTAGGTTAATGGAACACCAACTCCATGATAATCTAGAAGAGGAGGCTGGGGTGGTTTAAAAACAACGGACACCTGGGTGGCTCAGTTGAGCGTCTGTTCAGCTCGGTTCGTGATCCGGCCCCATGTCTGGCTCTGGGCTGAGTGTGGACCCTGATTAAGATTCTCCCCCTGCCCTTCTTGTGCAGCTCTCTGAACAAAATTATAACCAAGCAAAAGCCCTAATGTGACCTTAGCCTTTGGCACTGGCTGGAAGTTTGGACTACTCAAATGACAAGGTGCCCTCCAATCCTTGGAATCCATAGTTCTATGCCCTGTGACAGTGCTCCTACACGGAGGAAGGCGAGGGATGGGTGTGTACGGTACTGTTCTACCGGTTAGAGTTACTAGCTCTACGAGTTGTTTGAATAACTGATACCCACATTTATTCTTCCAATACCATTATTTAATGTGTTTCCCTGAAAGTTACACCCATTACTAAGAGCCCATGTAAGTTACTTTCTTGGAGCATAATGAAAATAACCCATTAGTTTACCCTACCAGAAAGCCAACAAACAGCAGTTCTAGTTTAGTATGTGATCTCTCATTAACTGCATATCTTGTCAAGTACACGAAGAATGAATCACCATGCACTAAACGTTCTCAAGCTAAGAAGTTGGGTTCCATAATTCAAAACTAGTGCTTATTTATCCTTCAAATGTCAGATTTTGAGATAGACTTTATTCCTCTTTCAAAAAGCTATACTTTTATGTGTTTTAAAGGGATCCTCATGCTTTGAAAGTCCCTGAGCTTGGAAATGATAAACTATGCCTCCCTCTTCCTGGTGTAAAGCTATGGAAAGTGTTGGTGCACTGTGCTGCACAGGTGATAGAGTTGAGCCTGGACTGTGTTTTAGTGACCTTTTCATCCCAAGCCATCATCTGAACCAAAGGCCAATCCTAGCAGAAACCGATCCATAAATCAGAGAACAAGCTGATGCCAGAGTGGAGAGGGAGTAGGGGATGGGCAAAATGAGTAAAGAGGAATGGGAGATGCAGGCCTCCAGTTACGGAATGAGTAAGTCACAGGGATGGAAGGTACAGTACAGGAATATAGTCAATGGTGCTGTGACCACCCACACTTGGGAGCGTAGCAGAACATCTAGAGAAGTTGAGTAACTAGGTGGTACATCTAAAACTAATATGGTAGAACATTGTGTGTCAATTATACTTCATTAAAATTTTTAAGTACAAAAAGTTTAAATGAACATGAATTAAAATCTAAAAAAAAAGGTCAGTGCTTGCTAAGAATTAAGCTGCCATAAGCTGCCAGCCTGCCCTCCCCCACCTGTATTGGTCAATCATTCACTTAATTCACTCCAAAGAGGTTTTTTTGAACATCTATTCTATGCCAAAGACTGCTGGGAATAGATACTACAAAGAACAATACAAAGATAAAATCCCTGCTCTCATAGAGCTTATATTCTATTGGGGCAAACAAAATACAGTACATCAGGGAATGCGATTAATACTATTGTACTACAGAGGAAAAGTAAAGCAGGGAAAGGAGGGCGGAATGTGCTGGTGGGTCGAAGGAGCTCATTGGAATATGGTTGTCAGGGAAATAGTCACCGAAAAGGAAGTATTTAAGCAAAGGCTTGAAGGTATTAGGGACTGATGGGTGCAATTATCTGGAGAAAACCCACTAGGTGACAGCTGGGGCAAAGGCCTGGATGTGGGCTCATGCCTGGTGAACACCAGGAAAGCAGAGACACCAGTGTGGATGGTGCAGAGAGAGCTCAGGAGATGGTCAGCAGGTGGCAAGTCGTGGAGGGCTCTGGAGGCCGCTGTAAGGACTCTGGCTTTTCTCTAAGAGGGGAGACCACTGGAGGGTTTTGAACAGAGGAGTGATCTGACCCTTACAGACTGCTGAGGGGTAGGGACTTGAGCAAGACTGTTAGGAAGCTTTTGCTGTGGAAGATGGTCACCTAGACCAGGGTGCTAGCCTGGATGTTTGAAAAAAGGATCAGATGCTGGACATAGTTTGAAGGTAGAGCCAACAGACCTTTTAGACAAGTTTCTCCAGATTCACTTTTTTTAAAAGAAGTTTATTTTCAGTAATCTCTACACCCAACATGGGGGTTGAATTCCTGACCCTGAGAATGAGTCACATGCTGTTCTCATGTGCCAGCCAGCCACCCCACCAGATTCACTTTCTTGATCTGACCATAAAACTGAAGACTAGTATGTGTTGTTTTTGTAATTTCCTTTAATGTTTATTTAAAAACTTTTTTGTTTGGGGAGCCTGAGTGGCACACTTGGTTAAGCCTCCGACTTCAGCTCAGGTCGTGAACTCACGTTCGTGGGTTCGAGCTGTGCTTACAGCTCAGAGCCAGAAGCCTGTTTCTGATTCTGGCCTCTCTCTGCCCCTCCCTGCTCATGCTTTGTCTCTGTGTCTCAAAAATAAATTAAAAAAAAAATAAGTTAAAAAGTAAAAATTGTTTGCTTTTTTAAATGTTTATTTATTTATTTTATTTTATTATTATTTTTCTTTTTAGAGAGAGAGACAGCATGAAGAGGGGAGGGTCAGAGAGAGAGGGAGACACAGAACCCGAAGACAGGCTTCAGGCTCTGAGCTCACTGTTAGCACAGAGCCGGATGTGGGGCTTGAACCTACAGACTGCAATCTCATGACCTGATCCGAAATTGGACGCCTAACTGACTGAGCCACCTAGTCGCCCCTTAAATGTTTATTTTTGAGAGAGCGAGCGAGCAAGCATGAGCGGAGGAGGAGCAGAGACACACACACACACAAACACAATCGGAAGCAGACTCTAGGCTCTGAGCAGTCAGCACAGAGCCAGATACAGGAACCGTGAGATTATGACCTGAACTGAAGCTGGATGCTTAACCAACTGAGCCACCCAGGCGCCCCTAACATTTATTTTTGAAAGACAGAGACAGAGCATGAGCAGGAGAGGGGCAGAGATTGGGAGACACAGAATCTGAAGCAGGTTCCAGGCTCTGAGCTGTCTGCACAGAGCCTGAACCGGGGCTCGAACTCACAAACTGTGAGATCATGACGTGAGCTGAAGTCAGTGCTCAGTTAACCAACTGAGCCACCCTGGCGCCCCAGACTAGTGTATGTTTACAAAATGACTTTGGAATGTCTAGGAAGAGGAATGTTACAGGCTAATAAAACCATGTTTATGTGGCACTCATTATAGTCTGGAACATACGTCAAGGACTCTATGAGGTACCTTCATACATAACACCCAAGGAAAAGATCTGTGCCTCCATGTAACTGTGTAAAACAGAATAAAAGAGTTTTTAAAAATTCATTTATTTTACTATTTCCAGGTTTGTGTAATTTAAAAAAAATTTTTTTTTAATGTTTTATTTATTTTTGATACAGAGAGAGACAGAGCATGAGAGGGGGAGGGGCAGAGAGAGAAGGAGACACAGAACCGGAAGCAGGCTCCAGGCTCTGAGCTAGCTGTCAGCACAGAGCCTGACCCGGGGCTCAAACCCACAACCTGAGATCTGACCTGAGCCGAAGCCAGAGGCTTAACCTACTGAGCCACCCAGGTGCCCCCAGGCTTGTGTAATTTTGATGGTAACGCAATGTGGCCCTATTCATTTTTAGGGTGTAGATATCAGCATGGTGGAAAAGACAGGCTCCTTTTAAACACAAATGGCAAAAACCATAATGTTTCTGATAACAGTGAGAAAAAGGTCCCTAAAGAAATGTACTCTAAATGTAATCCAAAGTTTTTCACATCTTGCTTTCCTTTGTGTTGGGGTCCATCCAGCCAGAAGTGCTGTGTGGCCTTTGGGACCCTGCTTCCCCTACTTGAAAATGTGTGTGCTTGACTGCTTGACCTAAATGGATCAGAGACTGGAGTTAGTTCTCCTATTGTTCATGCCACTTGGTAATTGTGGTTTCAGTAAATGGGCAGACTTTCTTATTGAAACTTTCTCCCTGGTTAGAGGCACCTTACTCACAGACTATTGTTAACCTTTAAAGAAAAATAGCCTTGTCATAAGCCTCAGTTAATACTACACTATGTACGCAAAATAAGACTCCTGCTGATGTATTTTTAGTGG
This sequence comes from Suricata suricatta, assembly GCF_006229205.1. Lineage (NCBI taxonomy): Eukaryota > Metazoa > Chordata > Mammalia > Carnivora > Herpestidae > Suricata > Suricata suricatta. The sequence goes on along the minus strand of NC_043702.1, from coordinate 124,028,159 downwards.
TAAATTATGTTTTTTGATCCTCTGTATTGTACTCCATTTCTGTCTTTAACTTTCTGTTCTCTCTTCCGTGAAAACAATGATCTATTCTGAAACATGTGATTCCTAAGAAGTTGCAAACAATGTAATCATTAAAAGAAAGATGTAATCACCTA
>NC_043702.1:124025326-124027907 GCF_006229205.1 Suricata suricatta | reverse complement strand
TGGTCCTTTTCTTTTCAGCAACATGATTCTTAGTCTTGATTCTCCCCCTGGCTTAATGAGCTGTTTGGGGGAGAATCTAATTTTATGTTTGGGAAGAAGAACAAAACTTTCTATCTGAAAAAGTTTTAAATACACTATTTTACTCAAGTTTTGTATTTTTTTATAGATGGACAAATTGAGACTCAGAGAATCTTCATAACAACGGTCCCTGGCCACAGTGGCAGAAGTTAAGTTTGAACTCAGTTTGTCTTTGATTCCAAAGTCTTGCTCATGGCACTACTCCAGTGTTTCTTAAACTGGGCTGATCTTCAGAATCATCAAGGGAATAGTTAAAAATACAGATTCCTGGTCCTAAAATACAGATTACTGAATCAGTCTCCAGGGGCAGGGCTTAGCAATCTGTGTTTTCAGACACCCCAGGTGCAGGTGAAGATGAGCCACACTGGGCATGCACGCCACCGTGCCTCACCATGGGAAAGAACAGAGGGTAAGTTGAGTGAAGACGCCAGAAGAATGAAGGCAGAGGAGAATGGAAGGGGCCTTATGTACGGCTGCCCAGGGCTGGTCCTGCCCAGACACTGGCGCCTGCCACTTGGTAGTTGAGATCCTGACATCGGCCCTGGAGGACAAATAATGACTCAAGAAAAGGCCCTTCCAGTCTGCTGTTCTCCTTACATCTCTACTGTGGGAAGAGGACTTCATGCCTGTGGAATTCAGCTGCAGAGAGTCATCTCCAGATCTATTTTTAAACTCTCCAGCAATGAAGCGAGAAAAGCCTCTCAAGGTGTGGAATGTGCTCATCATTCTCCTGCCTCAGGAAGACTGCTTTGATTCAGTGCTCACTGCTTACAAGCCTGTGCTCACAGACACATTGGCTAGTGTGAGGTTTGTGGGCACTGGCGGAGTTTCAGCTGAAGGAGACTGAGTTACAGAGCGATCCAGATGGCAGGAGGGCGGGCTCCCCATCTCCCCCTTCTCTCAATCCTCCCTGGCCGTGCCCAGGGTCCAAAGCTTCCTCTGGCCTGGCGATCTGAGCACCTCCCCCATAGCTCCTGATAAGAAACTTTGTGATGGTCTTTTGGCAGGCTATTTAATGGACCTGATAATCTGAAGGAATAAGTTGTTTTAAAGATGATCGAAATTGGGCTCTCTGTTCCTCCTTGTTCAACAGACAGCTGCATCTTCTGGTGCAGTGCTGGCCAGGTCCCCAAGGCACGATGGTGAAGGTCAGAGTAAATGGATTTGGCCATCATGGGCACCTGGTCACCAACACTGCTTTTAACTCTGGTAAAGTGGATACTGTCACCATCAGTGACTCCTTAGAAGACCTCAGCTCCATGGTCTACATGTTCCAGTATGATTCCATCCACTGCAATTTCAACAGCACAGTCAAGGCTGAGAACAGGAAACTTGGCATCATGGAAAGCCCATCTCCTTCCAGGAACAAAATCCCACCAACATCAAATGGGGTGATGCTGGTGCTGAAGATGTTGGGTAGTCCACTGGGGTCTTTACCTCCATGCAGAAGGCTGGGCTCACTTGAAAGGTGAGGCCAAGAGGGTCATCTCCACCCCTTCTGCTGATGTCCCCATATTTGTGATGGGCCTGAACCAGGAGAAGTATGACAACTCCCTCAAGATTTTCAACAATGCCTCCTGTACCACCTGGACCCAGTCATCCATGACAACTTTGGCACTGTGGAGGGACTCGTGACCACAGGCCATGCCATCACTGCCACAGATGGCCCTTCTGGGAAGCTGCGGTGTGATGGCTGGACTGCCCAGACATCATCTCTCCTTCTACTGGCGCTGCCAGTGCTGTAGGCAAGGTCATCCCTGAGTTGGTTGAATGGGAAGATCAGGGCACGGCCTTCAGTGTCCCCACCCCCAATGTTGTAGATCTGACTTGCCACCTGGAGAAAGCTGCCAAATACAATCACATCTAGAAGGTGGTGAAGCACCTTCACTTTGCCATCTTCGTTTCCTTGTATAATAATGAATTTGGCTGCAGCAACTGAATGGTGGATCTGATGGTCCTCTAAGGATTCAGAGTCCCCTGGACCACCAGCCCCAGTGAGAGCAACAGAAGGGAAAGGTGCTCAGCTTCTGGGGAGTCCTTACCCCAGTTCATCTCTAAACACTGAGAATCTCCCAACCGCTACATAATTTTCATCCCAGACTCCCCTGAAGAAGGGTGCGGGGGCAGGGGGAGGGGAACTGGGGAGCCATACCTTGTCATGTGCCATCAATAAAGTATACTGTACCTAACAACAACAATAGCAACAATTGATTAAAATTACATAGTGATTGGATTTGAATATTCGAGTTGAGAGTTTAACTGATAAGACAATGTTTGTTTTTAGATAACTGCAATAACCACCATGTTGAGTTGCTTTGCCAACGTTGAATATGCACCGAGGGAAAGGGTTGAAGTATTTGAAAAGTCCAAATTGTAGTGGATGCAGGAAAAGATGTTTGATACGCCTTATGGGATGGCCCCCTTTACTAAGTGTAAGGATAAATCCTACCCTGAAGCCTCCAGCAAAGAGGTCACTTAGTACCAATTAAAATCCAGGCCATCA
>NC_043702.1:124022486-124025226 GCF_006229205.1 Suricata suricatta | reverse complement strand
ATGTATTTTTAGTGGTAAATTATGTTTTTTGATCCTCTGTATTGTACTCCATTTCTGTCTTTAACTTTCTGTTCTCTCTTCCGTGAAAACAATGATCTATTCTGAAACATGTGATTCCTAAGAAGTTGCAAACAATGTAATCATTAAAAGAAAGATGTAATCACCTATGGTATATAAGACACCAAGTTTCACAGTAAAGGGTGGTCTCTTCCACCATTCATGTTGTCGGTGTTCTTTCTTGTAGATATTTCGCCGACACCAACCCCCTACTCAGGGACCCTTGGACTCTGGTGGCTGGGCTGGTCCCCCGCACCTTTGGACTTGCTGCCTTTCTTCCAGGTATTAAACACATGACTCTGCTGTGGTCAAACTCAGCACTACTCCATACAAAAGAATTAAGGACAAGTCTTGCAGTGACACTTTTGCCCTTTTTTTTTTTCTTTTTTTCTTTCTTTTGTCTTTTGCCCTTTGATTATGGGCAAAAAAAATAAATAATAAATCATAATTGCTACTATAGTGAAAAAGCTCTGTAGAGCATTTTGAGGTCCTTAATAAGTTTTGAAGAGTGTAAGAGGTCCTGAGACCAAAAAGTTTGAGGACTGCTATTCTAGGTTAAGACACAGGAGCGTCAAGAGGTTAAATTGCTGGGTAAGGCCGCCCAGCTTGGAACAAAACTGTCCCCCTCCTGGGAGGCACTGGCGCAGTGAGGAAGAAGTGCCGTAGTGTGGACCTGGGGCAAGGCACTAACTTCACCAAACCTTGTTTCTCATCTGTAAATCAGAGCTATTAATTCCCACCTCCTAGGGCTTTTTTGGAATTAAATGAGATACAAACGTAAATCACGTAGCACAGTGGATTTAGCATGCATTAGCATCAGCGGAGGACTTACTGAAATACTAGTCATTAGGCCCCACCCAGTTTCTGAATCCATTTTTTTGGGGGTGAGGCTCAAGAATTTGCATTTTTCATTTGCATCTCTTGAGATGTTGGTGCAATCTGTCCAGGGAACAAACTCTGAGACTAATCTAGCACATAGTAGACCCTCAATTAACATTCACCGTCATTCCCCAATCACACAAGTATGAATTAAAAGCAAGTATGAGGAAATGTGGGAGAGTATTAACCCAAATCCAACTAAGTAAAAGCTGCAAACTCTGCGTCTAGCTAGTAATAGGAATAGCTCCATTTAACAAAAGTGAATTGAATGTCTTCTCTTCTGTACATTTCTTTCATGTGCTTTGCTGGGCAGTGCTTCACTAACACCCTCTCATTTGATGCTCCTCATAGTCTTCCGAAGTGTATGATGATCCCGGGGAAGGGGGTCTCACAGAGGCGAGGTGACTTGCTCAAGGGCACAGAGCTCTGGGAGGCAAGGCACAGATTCCGCCGGAGTTAAACTACGCCCGGGGTCCTTTCCAGCTGCCTCTCAGACACATGAGCATGCCTGTGGAGGCTGGGTCAGCCGGCCGATGTGCTCACCCTGCTTTGGGGTCAAGAGCCCAATGGTCTCCCCTTGTGAGGCTCTTTGACTCTGCCTCTCTTCTCCCCAGTGGGACGCTGGGTACTTCCAGAGTGTGGATTGTGTCCTGACCTCTGGCTGTTTGCTCTGGGACCCCAGGCCCCAGCAAGGGGAAGAGGCCTTTGGGGTTTGGGGTAAAATCAGCAAGCCCACCCTTGACATCCAGACCCTACTCAGGCCCTGTAGGTCTCAGAAGGAGACCCCTTTCCCCATCCTGGCATCTGAGAGGCCACAGAGACCCAGCCTTAGCAACATATCAGCGAACCACCTTGAGGTCTAAAAGGAGCTGCTGCCCTCCCCCACTCAGCCTGGGGTGGGGGGAGGGGTAGAGCACTGATTCCTGGACTCCAGGACACCAGGGTTCCCAGATCCATTCGAGTTTTCACGGTTGGTAGAAAGAACATAGCCATTAGAACAAAAGAGCTGATTAGAACCAACCCCAGGTCTCCGCTACCAAAATAGCTATGCAGGCTTTAAAAAGTCTCTTAATTTCTTTGCCTGGGTTTATTTCCTTCTCTGCACAAATGGGCTGGGGAGGACCTGCCTCCCAGAACTGCTGTGTGGCCCGAATGCCAGCTGTGTGTTCAAGATATATTTTTTCCCTTTGACATTCATCCCTGTCCCTACAGTGAGCCTGTCCTTGGGGGTACACAGGCCGTGAGCCCAAGTCCCTGCCTTCTGGGAGCTTCTAGCCCACAGCCTCATAAGCCAAATAAGGCTTTAGCATAAGGTCTGAGACTATATCTGGCTGGGGGCGTTGGGTAGGCGAGGCCACTGGTCCAAGTGATAGGCACCTAGTGTGTGAACTCGGCAGCTGGGTGACTAAAGCTGCACTTGAGTCAGAGCGAGTGGCTTGCTAATGGTTTTCAGAGCTTTGCCTTGGAGGTGGCGAGAGCCATGTGACTCACCACTGTGCCGGCCAGGGGGACTGGAGGCTCCTCCAACCAGCAGTTTCTGCCCTTGGCGTCGTTCATTTCACGTTTGCTCATTCATTCATCTATCCCACAAACACTTGTCAGAAACCCCAGGTGTGCCAGGCCCTGGGAACGCAGGCCTGGGGGATGAAGACAGACTCAGAATGGGAAGGACCAAGGTGGGTCACCCCCCGTCATCCCCACTGCTCCTCGCCAGGCCATGAATGAGGGTGAAGGTAGGCAAGTAGGAGTTTTCCTTCAGGTGCCCAAGATTCACCCCCTTTCTCATGGAGTCACAGGGAAGACC
>NC_043702.1:124019357-124022386 GCF_006229205.1 Suricata suricatta | reverse complement strand
AGGCAAGTAGGAGTTTTCCTTCAGGTGCCCAAGATTCACCCCCTTTCTCATGGAGTCACAGGGAAGACCTGATGAAGGAGAAGTTTCTGAGGCTGATTGGTCTGCTCTGGACTCTTGCAGAGATGTGACTGGGAAAGGAAGAGGTATTGGAGTCTGTGCCTGGGGGATGTGGCCCTGAGATTGGCTTTGAGAGAAAGGGGGTCAATTTGGTTCCAGTTCAAGAGTTTTCTTAAGTTTCTTTTCTTTTAGGAGATGAAAAGGAGTCCAGAAGCCCAGGGTGGGGACGTTGGTGGGTAAAAGCAAGGATCGGGAGAGGGCACATGCTTCTGTGGCCCCAGCTCCCTTAAGCCTTCCTTCCCTATTTCTCTGTCTCCATCTCCCCTTCTTCTCTGGCCGTCATTTTTGCTCTCTTGTCTCCTATGGCTCCCCCTCCCAGACTATCTCTGAAGCCCCAGGGAATCATTGAAAACTACAGTGACCCCCAAACCTGCTCCCCACCTCTGTGTCTGCTGTCCAGACTTTGTTTCAAAGTTTTGTCCCTGACTCACAACTAACTCCTGGTTAGAAAAAAAAATAGAAGCTGAGGATTTTGGTTGGAAGGCGGAAGGCGCCTCCTTCATGTTCAGGTGACGGGCCACTCTGCACTGTGGCTAGTGAGCTGTTAGTGGGACATCCCCACCGACCCCAGACCCCACCCCAATCCTGCTAAATGGGGAAATTGGCTCTTTGAGGTCTGATTAAAGGCTAACTGACAGGGGGTGATAGTTAAGTGACTTGTCTATGGGTATTCAATAAACAGTTCTGTCCATTTCCTTCTCCAAATTTCCTGGGAGGTCCCAGAGACTCCTAAGACCCCTCTTGTCATCCCTGTGGCCATGGGCCAGCTTCTGACCTCTTGCCCAAGGGCCAGAGCTCAGAGGTGGTTAGCAGCTTTGGCATAGGAAACCTGGATTCTTACTAGCTGTGGGGACCTGGCAAGCACTTAACTTCTCAGAGCCTTAGTTTTCTCATCTGCAAAAACTCATCTACCTTGAGGACAGTTATGGGGCATTTTGTCTCCCAGGACTATTTATTTACACTATACCTCTAATGGTGGAATTTCAGCACTGATTTCCCGGGCAAAGGAAGCATGATTTGGGGTGGCAACTGGGGGAGGGGAGGGTCTTCCTGAAGCCCCTGGAGAAATCAGAGCACGCTGGCATCTCTGCTGGCTGGTGGCTTTCTATAACCAGTATCTCCAGTAGGTCTTGTTCATTCTTTTGCAGCTCGGCAGAGTATAAAAGTTAATTTCTAGTCTCTTTGGGAGCTGACTTTGGTCCAAGCACAGTGGCTAGAAAAATTGTGAAGTAAAGCAAAGTACAGGGCAAGAGACCAACCAAAACCACAAAAGGCACTCATCCGTGAGAGGAAGAGAACCTTGCTGCCAGGCCAGTGGGGAATAGGAGATCCCGGAGGTTCAAGAGGCTGGGAGGTGGAGCCCAGGGTGAAAGTGCATACATGTGTGTGTGTTTGGGGGGGGGGGTTGCCTGTGTGTGTATGTGTGCGTGAGCCCTGACAGAAAGAGCTGGAAACACATCTCGCCCTTCCTCAGGCTCTGATGTCTCAGGTGTCTCTGGCCACAGACTGTCCAAGCCCAGCCCCTCTGCCCTTCGTTTTTTGCACCTTTGCCCACAACTGTCAGAAGCCAGGATTCAGGATCTGTCCCCGTGGGTGTCAGCCAGTGCCCCTGCCTTAGGTGCTCACGGTGTTGGGGAGCTGCCATGGGGCAGGGCTAAGGCAGCCCTCATTCTTCTGGTTCTGCCTCCACATCTGCTTTGGCATCTTCTATTAAAAAGTGACTCAGAGCTAGCTAGCTGAGTCTAGCTCAAGAAAAGTCCCAGGTCTCTTCTAGCACACATAATAATGTGCGATTAATTATTTGGGAAAACAGTGAGATCTAGTGAATCAGAATGTATAAATGTTTCAGCTGCAAATAACGCAATACTTGGAATAAAGAATTAAATGACAGGGGCTGATTAACATTAGCAAACCCACAGGACAGAGGGAGATGGTTCTGGGATTGGTGTGGTGTCTTCAGGAGATCATGAAGGGCTCAGGCTCCTTCCATCATCTCTTTCCATGCCTTCTTCAGGGCTGCTGCAATGTCCCCTCATGGTGGCAAGATGGCTGCAGGGGCTCCAAGCTTTCCTTCTCATGTAACAGCTTCTCAAGCCGAAAGAGATGGGGGAGGGGCACAGTCTTTCCCAGAGGGGAAATATTTCCCAGAAGCTTCCATCTAGCAGCTTCTTCTTGGGTCTCTTTGGCCAGAACTGGGTCATAGGTCTAGACCACTCACTGGACAGGAGGCTGGGACTGACCAGTCATGGACCATCCACTTGGACCAGGTGGATGTATGAGCAAATGAAACCTTGGGGTTCTATCAGCAAGAAAGTTAGGAGCAGCTGTTGGGTGGGCTACTGATAGTGCCTGCCATAACTGGGGGGAATGATTTTATTATTTAAAAAAATTTTTTTTTAATGTTTTATTTATTTTTGAGACAGAGAGACAGAGCATGAGAGGGGGAGGGGCAGAGAGAGAAGGAGACACAGAACTGGAAGCAGGCTCCAGGCTCTGAGCTAGCTGTCAGCACAGAGCCCGACTCAGGGCTCAAACCCACAAACATGAGATCTGACCTGAGCCGAAGCCGGAGACTTAACCGACTGAGCCACCCAGGCGCCCCACCAGGGGAATGATTTTAGGAGCAAGAAACAGTGTCCGGTTGTGATAACCTGAAAGGGAATTTCTTGGAAAGAGGTATGGGGTGAGTCTGCAGGAAAGAAGCAGGAAACACAATAAATGCTTTTTAGCCCAAATGGCCTGCTATGGACCCCTCATCACTGTGAAAGAATTCTAGTGCTTCTGCAGTTTGTGCCACTCATTCAACATTGAGGTCTTGGGACATGAATTGTACTGAATCAGGCCAATGACCTGGACACCTGGGTGCAGAGAGCGGCACCTGGCCTTTTTAGTCTCCAGCATAGCCACCTACC
>NC_043702.1:124017824-124019257 GCF_006229205.1 Suricata suricatta | reverse complement strand
ATCCTATCCTCCATCTCCACTCTATCCCATCTGGGAGAGCCAAGGGCAGAGGTCATGACTTGGAGGCCTGATGCTGGGGCCCTCAGTGAGTTGGGGGAATCCTGGGTGGATGGAGCCCTAGTGGGCTGGGCAGGCAGCAGGATTCTGAGGTCTGTCAGTGCTTACTGGTGGGACACAGGTTCACGGACTCCAGGTGTCCCAGGAGTGCTGGGCGCTGTGATGCTGGTGGCTAGCCATTGCTGGGCCAGGAATGACTGGTCATAGGCAGGTACCTGCCATTCCCCGGTTCACTGCTGCAGGCACCATGCCCATGTTATAGGAGGTACTCCTAATTCTTAAGATCCTGGAACCATAATGGGCATATGATAAGGACTCAGTAAATATCAATTCCCACCAGGTCCTGCATTACAAAGAGATATAATTGCCTAATAAGACGACTGTGACAATTGTGAGTTATAATCTCTCCCTAGAGAGATCATCATTTTAAGAGGGGAGAGAGAGAGTGTTAAGATTGAGGACAAATTCTTGAATGTAGAGAATATAAAGAGGGAAACACTGGAGGTGGGTAGCAGGGGAGGTCTTCTAGCCCCTGAAAATTATACTAGCAGGATTTCCTATCTCAATAGAAAATTTAAAAACCTTTTACTACTTCCTTGCCAATAATCCTTTGTCTCCCTCTTTTTTTTTTAAATTTTAATGTGTATCTTTGAGAGAGAGAGAGAGAGTGAGAGCACATGAGCAGGTGGGGCAAAGAGAGAGGGAGACACAATCTGAAGCAGACTCTAGGCTCTGAGCTGTCAGCGCACAACCCGACATGGGACTCGAACCCACAACCATGAGATCATGACCGGAGCTCACATCGGATGCTTAACTGACTAAGCCACCCAGGTGCCCCATGTCTCCCTCTCTTTAAAGAATCAGATTGTGGTGATTCTATCATGCCCAAACTACTGGTCAGTCTTAACTTGTATTTGGTAGACTGACTGCCTATGGAGGAAAGGTTGATTGATTACATACATTTTTCTTGCCATGTTAGTGTCTTCTTTGCATGATATTTACTCAATTCTCTTTGGCTTGGTGTAGGGATGGCAGGATGCAGTGGTGAGCTACAAATCATGATGGCTTTTGCATGCTTTCAGCATAGCCATGGCTGTACTCAATGTCCTCCAAATTCACAGCCCCCATGGAATGAAGCCGCAGGTGAAGGTGAGGCGTGCCTTCTTGGCATGAATGATAAAAGGGTTTCTCCTTGCGTAGCAGGTAGCATGCAGTCAACAAATATTTGTCAATTGCTTCCTTGATTTTGTTGTAAATCTTTAAACTTCTTCCAAAATCTTTAGGATTCTAGTATTTGGTTGTAGAAGCATGGATGGGGAAGAGATGAACTGTGAGATTAGATAATAATTTATAGTTCAACTTTTATATTTCTGCTG
>NC_043702.1:124009833-124017724 GCF_006229205.1 Suricata suricatta | reverse complement strand
ATTTTGTTGTAAATCTTTAAACTTCTTCCAAAATCTTTAGGATTCTAGTATTTGGTTGTAGAAGCATGGATGGGGAAGAGATGAACTGTGAGATTAGATAATAATTTATAGTTCAACTTTTATATTTCTGCTGTATTGTGTAGCAAGATGGCTTAATGAGGGAGGATGGTCTTTGGAGTTTGATGGACTTGGTTTCAGATCTTGCCTTCACCAGGTGGTTAGTCCAGATAAGCTAAAATCTCAGTGTCTTAAAACGGGGAAGATTTATTAGCCCAAGTCAGAGCCCAGAGCAGGTGGCAGACGGCAGGGTGAAGGGTGTTCTGCTCCACTGAGCCATTCAGAGACCAAGCTCCTCCCATCTTAATCACGTGGCTTTGTGGTGCCGTGGCTGTCCAGATAGTGACAGGAAAGGGGATGAAGGACTACATGCAAGATTTTTATGGGCCAGGCCTGGAAGTGGCAAAAAATCATCTCTGTCACCATTTCATTGGCCAGAAATTAGTCACTTGGCCAGCCTGTAACAACAAGAGGGCTGGGAAATGTAGGTGAACATGTGCTTAGGAAGAAAAGGAGAATATGGATACTATTCTGCCTCAGGTGTGTGACCTTGAGCAAGTGACGTTAACTCTCTTGGCCTTAATTTCCTCATCTGTACAGTGGGAATGTTCTGTGTCTAGTGGGGCTGTTATGAGACTTGAAGGATATAATATACATAACATGCTTGCTACACAAGCAGGCCCTTCTCGTGTACGTGTACAGATTAGCACGTTTTTCTTCTCCTGGGTAACCCCACATGCTGACTAGTTGGCAGTTGGCCCTCAGTAAGCTTTCTATCTAGTTAGGAGAATGAGGATGAATACTCACTGTTCCTTTTCACCTGGGGGTGAGGGGTTTAGTCTGAGCGATCTCCTCTCCAGGAATTGGTGAGCGGTCCCTAAATCTCGGGGAAGTTGTCTTCAGGTCTTTTCATGATGTGTGTTAGGGGTTTGCTGGAGTATTGCCTTAATAACTAGGAGCTATTGACTTGGAGGAAAAGACCAGAAAGAAATTACTTCCTTAGTAGCATCAGACATTTATGTTAATACAGATAAAAACATTCTGATGAAACTGGGTAGCCTGTTGGAAGTATTTTGGAAAAATCTTTTCTTCTCTTTAAATCTTTAAGAAAAGGGCAGCATCTGCCTTTTGAAGTTATTTGGAACATCACAATTTAGGGTCGAAGAATGGATTGTTGCTTCTGGGGCCACCTTTCTTCTCCCCTGTCCTTTCTCAGAGTGGTCCTTTTCTCCCTCCTAGAAATGAGGTGCCTAAGGCTCTGTGCCTGGGTTGACCTATCCGAGGGATATCCTCTGAGGTCTTTATGTGAACATCCAGACTCCCTAAGTCTCCTGGTTAGGTTCCAGAACATTCTGTACAGTTCACCAGCCAGACCCAGTGAGAACAAGCAGAAGATGGTCCATGTAGGAGATGCAAGGGGAGAAGAAAATATTGGGGTATTGTCATGGCGAGTGGGATATACATAAAATGCCTATTTCCAAAGATGCCACAACTCCCTGGGTTCTCTCCTCTCCAAGATGTATACCATAGGGTGGTTGCCGCAGGGCGAGGAGCTGAACGCTGAGCTCAGTGCCAAGAGAGGAGAAAGAGGGAAGGTTTTGGTGGCCAGATACGTTTCCTTCCTCTGACTTTTGCTGGGTCACTTAGAAACGACTAGGAAATGCAGACTGTGTTTGTTCTTTTCTCTGAATGTCTTCCAGCTATGTCGCTCCCCAACCCCCAACTGGAGGCCACACTATTTTTACATTTCTATTGGGAAGTAGATTCCAAAATTCCTGTAAGTCTTCCGTCAGGGGAGCCTCTAATTTCCAGTAATTCAGGGTCGCCTAGTTTTCTATATTCATTTGCATTCAGTTTGCATAAAATTAGCATGCTTCTGAGTCAAAGCAACTCAGAGAATTCATGCTAATGGGCTCCAGATTTTGTGCCCCATATGGGTGGCAGAGGGAGGCAGCTCCAGCCTCAGAGAGAACAAGAGTGGCGGCCCTGACTTGTATGTAGGCAAGAGGACTTGTCATCCACTTGATTGCAGATCCTCACTCTGGGTCCACTGAGAACTCTGTCAGAGGGCCTCTGTTTTCCAGACCCTGAACCTTCATCCTCAATGTGGTGGAGTCTAGGAGAGAGGATTTGAGTCCCAAAGTGGGTGTTAGGGAGTTAGTTTTGGTGGGACAGAGGCTGGGTGAGGAGGGATTCTTAGATCCTAGTAAAAGTGAGAAGGGAGCAGCAAAGTCAGGGGCAGGGATGGAAGGAAGGAGCACAGAGAGCTCACTGGACATAGAGACAGACCAGGAAGGGGAGCCCTAGGGTAGGAAAAGGAAAGAGGGGAGAAGGAGCAGGAGTGGCTGGAGAAGCTCTGTGTGGTGAGTTAGATTGGAGAGTGGGCATCTGTTATCTAGAAAGGTAGTGGTCAAAGTTAGCGGGGGAGTGGCCGGACAGATTCCTGGAGCCCATTCCTTTCCTTTCCCTTAGATGAGGGTTTTTTGCTGGAACTGGAAAATCATCCCTTGGATCTGCCCAGGGATGGTCTGAGGTCTCACAGCCTGCAAGTGCCCATGACAGAGTTTTTAGTGGTTCCAGATAAGACAGATGTCAGCATCGTGGAACTAGAACAAACCACTCTGCCCACATTTGCACCTCATTCCTCCAGGGGCCCAGACACCCTGGGCCTGAGCGAGGGGCGCCGTCTATAGCAAAGGAGTGGAGGGAGAAGGAGGGACCTGCAGAGGCAGGGGAGAGGGTGGTACCTGATACGGTGCCCAGTATTCTAAGCTATGGGGTTCATGGGCTACCTGCTGGCTGAAGTCTGGCCACTTACCACGGTGCGGGGTCAGATACCTTCTAAGGCCACGTAATCCACAGAGTCAGTCCACCTGGGGCCTGGAGGGTGAGCTCTAGCATGAGAGGTCTTGGGATTGAATCCTGGCTCTAGCACCAGAGGCCTCGGGTAAGTTGTTTGAACTTGTCTGTGCCTCAGTTCCTTCATCTGTAAAATGGGAATAATAATGCTGACTTCGTAGAGCAGTGGAAAAGAGACTAAACACAGTAGTCCCTGTAGAATTTATAGAAGAGCAGCTTCCAGAGAGGAAGCACTCAATAGATACTACAGTTATGATACATAGCAGCCCCCAAATCAGATGCAAGGAACAGACTGCAACTCTTGGAAGGAGACACAGGGTGGGCTCCCAGGGTCTTGGCTTCGTGCCCAGTGTGGCAGCTGCTCAGACACGTTCAGCCCAAGCTGATGCAGCCTCAGCAGCTGGCCATGCAGACGAGGGCCAGGCGTGGGCTCTGGCCGATCACAGGCTGGGAAATGACATGGGCAGTGGTTTCCCTTTTTCCTCTCTCTCCAGGAGGGGAGGATGCAGGAAAAAGGAATTGCTCCTTTACTTGTCTGGCAGGAAGGAGCACATGAGCTGGAAGGAGGGACCCCACCAGGAAGAAAAGCAGGGGACACTGAGCGACTTGTCTGGACCACTCCCAACAACGGGCCCCTGGGAGGGTCTTCGGGCATGGCCTCTGTGGGCAAGGAGGGACTAAGGTCATTAGTGATGACTCTTCATGTCCTGGGCCTCCTGTCAGTCAGAGCTGCAGAGGGCTGCTGGAAGGAGGGAGGGGAGGGATGTAGGAAAGGATAGAAGGCCCCGATGCGCCGTGCCCGTGCCCGGATGCAGGAGTGGTTGGTGAATCCTTTCCTGTCAACAGGGGCCTCAATAGATGCCATTTCTCCCCTCTGTCTCTCACACACAGAGACAGCCTCCAGGACTCACTCTTGGTCCAAGGTGACATCCCTGGCAGCATGCCCATGCCACACTCTTAGCTTATCACCGATTTGCACAGCTGCTATTTTTATGGCCCAAAGTTCTGAGCTGGTGGGTCACAAAAGGTTCTGACAGGCTTCTTAGCAGAATGTTCTCCATGTCTTTACTACTGAGATCCCAGAGCAATGTGCCACCCCCAGTCCCCCAGTCCTTGCTCTTCCCTTGAGGTCCAGCCCCTGATGCTATGGGATGTCTGGTGGCCCAGCCTGGGATCCACCTGGGCCCTCGCGTCCTCCAGAGCAGAGTTATCAGACAAAACAGGTTCTAACATAATAGAGTCTCTGTCTCTCCAGCCTGGACATAGAGTTGTGTCTCCTGGCCCTATGTCACTTCAGATTTAGCCTGACTTCTGTCATCATCAGCTTAAGTGGAGTTCACCACCCCTGGATGCCCAGAAAAGTCCAAAACTGGCTGCTAGTTGACACTCAAGTTTAGAGGATTCTTGGACTTCAGCATCAGAAAGGAGAGATCGTGTCTGGCTGCAGTCAATTGGTTGGAGGGGGACGGGTTGAGCTAATCCCGCTTTGCTCCATCCACAAGACCCCCACCATCTCTGAAGGTCGGGACCCAGGCCAGGTCTCTCTGGGAACAGAGGCCTGCCAGCACTGGTTTTGTTCCTTGACCAAGAGGCCAAAAAGACCTTGTAATGTTGAGGCAATGACTGTGAAACAGAAACAAATGGTTTTATTTTCAGGAAGTCAGAATGGAAGGAAAAGTCGTTGGTATTCTTTGGGACACGCTGCAGGCTAGGTTTTGGTCTGTGCTCACCAGAACTCTGCTACTTACTTGAAGTAGGACCTTGGGAAAGCCCCTGTCCTCTCTAGGCCTCAACTTGCTCATATGTAAAGCGCATCTGGAATTAGTCAAGACCCTTCCGGGCCTGACATGCGATGGTTCTAGGTGTCCCAGTATTCTATCACTCAGGGGTTCAAAGGGCTTGGGGATATGTAGGGAGGGAGGGGGAGAATAGGCTAAGAAATGCCCAGTGGGGGGTGCCTGGGTGGGTCAGTAGGATAAGCATCTGACTTTGGCTCAGGACATGATCTCATGGTTCATGCATTGGGCTCTGTGCTGACAGCTAGCTCAGAGCCTGGAGTCTATCTTCAGATTCTGTGTCTCCCTCTCTTTCTGACCCTCCCCTGTTCACGCTGTCTCTCTTTCTCTCTCGAAAATAAATTTAAAAAAAAAAAAAAAAAAGAAATGCCCAGTGGGTTTCCCTGTGAGTTTAGTTCATTGAATGGGGGAGAAAAAGAAGAAAATAAGAAAGTAAAGTGAACAGAGGTAAGAAAATAAGAGAGAGAGTTCAGGAAAGGGAAAGTATGAAAGATGGAGGTGGCCACAATTACCTTGGCGCTTCTCAGGTACATCCTGGCCAGGCTGACTTTGTTAGAATGGAGGTGGAGGGTGGCAAATTGTATTTTCCAAAGAAGGCCATAGCAACACTGCCACCCCCGTGCCCTCTTAGAATGTGATCTTGCCACTTCCCTATGAAGAGGTGGGATTTAATTTCTCTCCCTTTAAATCTGGGCTGCCCTTCTCCTACACTGTTGGTGGGAATATAAACTGGTGCAGCCGCTCTGGGAAACAGTGTGGAGGTTCCTCAAAAAACTATCCATAAAACTCCCCTATGACCCAGCAATAGCCCTGCTAGGAATTTACCCAAGGGATACAGAAGTGCTGATGCATAGGAGCACATGTACCCTGATGTTCACAGCAGCACTGCCAACAATAGCCAAAACATGGAAAAAGCCTAAATGTCCATCACCTGATGAGTGGATCAAGACGATGTGGTGTATATATACAATGGAGTACTACATGGCAATGAGAAAGAATGAAATCTGGCCATCCATAGCAACATGGATGGAACTCGAGGGTGTCATGCTAAGTGAACTAAGTCAGGCAGAGAAGGACAGATACCATATGTTTGCACTCATAAATGTAACAGGAGAAACTTAGCAGAGGACCATGGGGGAGGGGAAGGGGAAAAAATAGTTGGGAAGAGGGAGGGAGGCAAAACATGATAGACTCTTGAATACTGAGAACAAACTGAGGGCTGATGGGGGAGGGGGAGCAAGGAAGGGAGGTGACGGACGTGGGGGAGGGCACTTGTTTGGATGAGCAATGGGTGTTACATGGAAACCAACTTGACAATAAACTATAAAAGAATAAAAGATTAAATCTGGACTATCCTTATGACTTGCTCGTAACCAACATAATGTGGTAGCAGTGATGCTGGGCGCTTCTGAGGACATTTGCTCTGGGGGAAGTCAATCTGATTACCTGTGACCATCATGCCAGAAGGCCACATGGAGGCACGCCTTTTGATAATCCCTCCTTATGGCCCCTTTCTTCAAGGCACCGGACACGGGAATGGAGCTCTCTTTGACTCTCCGGACCAGACTACTGAACCACCTCACTGGATACCATGAGCAGCAGAAGCCACTGCTCCCAGATAAGCCCTGTCCAAATGCCTGGTGTAGAAGAATCTACGAGATATCTTTTTTTGTGTGTGTCACAAAGTTTTTGGGAGTCATTTGTTATAAAGCAAAAGGTCGCTGGAACAGGATGGTAGGAGAGGCTTATAAACACATAAACTTCCTTGAAATGAGAAACCCTTAAAAATATTATGAATAAGACTATTAAGCTCTCAGAGATTGTGGGGAGCTGCCAGAAGAACAAAGATTAACCGCCTGCAGGCTGGGCAGTGTCAGCCCCTCAGGCGCTGTGCTAAAACTTCAGTTTGGTTCCTCCTTTACCCTAACCTTTATCACTTGACCCTGTTTCCTAGCAACCGACCTAGGTCGGCTGCCTCGCTTCCGCCTTGAACCCTTTATAAGATGTTTGTGTTCTCTCAATAAATGGGGCTTGATCAGAAACTTTGTCTTGCCTCCATTCTCTGTGCTCCCTGCCCTACCCTATTCTCACTCCCTCCCTCAGGAACCTGCATCAACCACCAGCATGGGCCGGGCGGGACAAGAGATATGTGAGATTTCAAAACTAATTTGGAAGCCAACTTTTAACTTTGCCTATTCAGGACATTATAACACAGTTACCATTTTCCACAGGTCACCATATATGTTTTTGAAAAGTATGTATTTAGGGGTGCCTGGGTGGTGTGCTAGTGCAGAACCTGCTTGAGATTCTCTCTCTCTCCCTCTGCCCCTCTCCCCTGCATGTGAGTGCACTCTCTTTCTCTCAAAAATAAATAAATAAACTTATTTTTTTAAAGTACATTTTTGTGAGAAAGGGAGAGAAGGCGCTTCACCACATCAGAATGGCTTTCAAAGGAAAGAGATGAGCAACATCAAATGTTGGCAAGGATGTGACAACCAGAAGTCTCACTGATCCCTGGCGGGAGTGCGTAATGGCACAGTCCTTTTGGAACATCATCTAAAACTGAACATATGCATCAATTCAATTCCATTTCGAAGTATATGCCTGACAGAAATTTATGTATATTTTTATCCAAAGATCTGCATACGAATGTTCATAGCAGCACTATTCTTAATAGCCCCAAACTGAGAATAACCCAAAAACCCACCAGCAGTTGAAGGAATAAATAGATGGAAGTATATTTATGAAACAAAATACTGTGTGGCAATGAGAATGAATTGTTGCCAGACAAAAATCCTGGGCAACTCTCATGAATAGGAGGTTGAGGGAAAGAAACCAGAGTCAAAGAATATATATATAATGTGATTCCATTTACATAAAGTCAAAAAACAAGCAAATTAATCTACAGTGTTGGAAGTTAGGATAATGGTTACCTTGGGCTGTAGTGACTGAAAGGGACTGTAAGGGGGGCTTCTAGAGTTGTGGTAATGGTTTTTTTTTAATGTTTTATTTGTTTTTGAAAGAGAGAGAGAGAGTGTATATAATACCCAAGATTTCTTTATTGCCCCCAGAAACCAGAGACCGCCAGGGAGACCGAGTCACGCATGCAAAAGCAAAGGGCTTTATTACGGGTTTAGGCTCACCGGGGCCTAAACTCGGGCTCACAGACTTTACCGGCG
>NC_043702.1:124000519-124009733 GCF_006229205.1 Suricata suricatta | reverse complement strand
GTCAGCACAGAGCCCAACGCAGGGCTTGAACCCATGAACTGCAAGATCATGACCTGAGCTGAAGCTGGACGCTTAACTGACTGAGCCACTCAGGCACCCCTGTGGTGATGTTCTGATTCATCACTGGTGCTAGTTATAACGGGGTTTTCTGTACATATGTTATACTTCAAACTAAAATGGTAAAAACAGGAGAAAGCACATACTCTCAAAGCAAAGGATGGGTCTTTAAAAAATGAATTTGACTTTTTAAAATGTTTTTTTATGAAAAACTTTCCAAAACCAGTGTAAATTGCATTATGGCTGTGACAATGTCCGCGGGAGAAGAAAACCAGGGTGACATGGCCAGCGCCAAGTGGAACTGTGGGGAACATGCCAGGCCTCCAAGGAAGGTGCTTCTCAGTGGCTCTTTGCTGCCAACTGTACTGTGTGCACATGAGGAGTATCTTTCCCAGCCTCTTGCAGGCCATGGCACATGTAGAAAATGGCAACACTGAAATGACATTCTGGGGTATCAGATGGGGCTTCTGGCAGCCAAAACTGACTGGCTAGGTCGTCCTGGTGCTCCAACGATGAGGGGTATCACCCCCTTGCCACACCTGTGGGAAGATACACTTAGAGAGTGTGGGAAGACATGAGCCTCTGTAACACATTTTGAGTTCTCTTGCTCTTCTCCAGGAAAATCCAGCTCTACATCCCCCTCACCTCTGCATATGAGTCCCATTTGCAGTAGTAAAGATCAGAGGGTTCCGGGGGTCAGGGGTTTATGCAGCATTCTGGGTCTCTTCTCTGTGTTGTGGCCTCATCTCCCCTTCCAGCCTCACTTCCTACCTCTCCCCTCACTCCACTCCACATACCCTTCCCCTAAGCAAATTACATCCTGGGCACACTGCACTTGTCTGTCATCTAGAAACATCTCCTAAGAACCCAAAACATCCAGTCTTTCTTTTTCTCCATCATATCTATGCTCAGACCTTCCCTTCTCTATGATGCCACACTTTGACTTGTGTTACTGGGGGGTGTGTGTGTGTGTGTGTGTGTGTGTGTGTGTGTGCATGAACATCTTCTTGGGCCCTGATTTCCTATCTAGCCCATAGTAGGAGCTCAACAATTGTTTCTCGAATGACTTCAGACTCCAGAGGGACCCTGATAGTAACCCCACCCTACCTCTATTCTTGATGGTCACTCACTGTCCCCTTGAGTCAGAGCCCCAACCTCCCAGGGCACTTGTCTTAAGGTCCCTGCACGTCCTGCCAGAGGCTTGGATCCCTGCAGTCTGGATGAGGTACAGCCTCAGGACTCAGACCCCTCCCTCCTGGTTCACACCTCTGGGATTGCTGTTATGCTAATTGTGGTGTGACAAAGGGAAATGGTGACGGCTCAGCCTCAACCCTGGCTCCTCTCTTTCAGACAGCAACCTGCATTACCAGGATATGGCCACAAGGGGCTCTACTGGGCAACTCTTGGGCAGAGTGGAGGAGGGTTCTGTGGGAATGCCTCCCCTCCCCTCCCCTCCCTTCCCCTCCCCTCCCCTCCCCTCCCCTCCAGTGTCCTTTGACTGTCCTTTGACTGACGTTTTACCCCTTAGCCAACCAGCAGCTGTTTTATATCTTAACACATTCCTCCTTGCTCTCCAGAGAGCGAGGGCCTTCTACTTTTGTCAGTTCCGCCTCTGTTAGCAGAGCCTACACCATGAGCTCCCTGTCTTTCAGGACATGGGGTGGAAGATTGTCCTGTTCCATCTTTTCAACATCTCCTGACTCAGCCTCCCTTCTGTTTCCCCCATTGCCACCCAAGATCAGGTTTACCCTCTGTGGCCAGGATTAACCCAATGGCTTCCTGGAGGATCCCCTGTCTCCAGATAGCCCCTGTCCGTCTGCTGTCCACCCTGGAGCCAGAGAGAACTTACTGCCCTCAGGCACTGGCCTTCAATGGCTCCTTGAGTCCCGGACATTCACGCAGCACCCCAGGTGCCTGAAGATCCGGCTGCCTGATTCTCCAGCCTCCTGTCCCTCTTCTCCCCTTGTGCTCCAACCAGCAATACTGAAATACCTGTAGGTGCTCAACACATGGTGATATTGTCAAGCCTTCATACTTCGCACACGTCCTTTTCTGTGACCCGCACCTCCTCCACCCTTGCCCTGGTTCCCCATACTTCCCCACCTGGCAGAGACCTGTTCGATCTTAAAACTGCCAATTCTTCTGTGAACCCTTACCTGACCCAAGACTCCTTTCCCCACCCCAGAACCTCTCCTCTGAATGGATCCTGATCCCCGGACATAGGTCTCTCATTGTATCTGTCACTCAGAGGTGTGATAATTATTCAAGCCTGCGCTGTTTCCTCCATTGTCTCTGTACCTCCCTGTGGGACGTGGAGCTGGCACTCAGTAGGTGATACATGCAGGCAGTTGCATCACCCCCTCTCTGCACCATCACCTCCACCTTGAGCAAGTCTTTCAAATGCTCTGAACTCCCATTTGCTCATCTGCACAGTGGAGACATGTGAGAAGCAGAAGGAGGCACGTACATTAAAGAACCTAAGTGCTATTAAACAACTAAGTTCTATGCAGAAGTCGTATTGCATTTTCTTCTTCCAAACTAGTGTTTACCTGCACTTGCCTGGGTGGAGTCATAGGATCAGAAGAATGTGATGTGATCTTTTTGTAATTTTCCCACCTTGAATCCAGGGAAAAGTTAAAGAGTAAACCATTAATTCTGTCCCCCTCCAGCTCCCAGTCTTCTCTGAGGCTCTGTGTTAATGATTCTAGGTTGTTTTCCTCACAAGGTCTGTTCTAGTCTTTTTTTTTAATTTTTTAAAATGTTTTAATTTTTGATACAGAGAGAGACAAAGCATGAGGCAGGAGGGGCAGAGAGAGGAGGAGACACAGAGCCGGAAGCAGGCTCCAGGCTCTAAGCTAGCTGTCAGCACAGAGCCCGATGCGGGGCTTGAACCCAGCGGGGCTCGAACCCAGGAACGTGAGATCTGACCTGAGCCGAAGTTGGAGGCTTAACCGACTGAGCCACCCAGGCGCCCTGTTCTATTCTTTAAGAATAACTTGACTCACTCCAATAATTCTCTGGGATTGCGAACCTTGTTTTGCTGAAGGAAACGGTAGATATGAGTAGGTCTCTGGCTGTCTTCCTTTCTCATCAGTGCCCCAGGCCCTACCCCATGGCCACCATTCCCTTTACCAACAGAAGAGACCCCAGCATCCGTGTTGTTTGGATCTAACAATCTCCCTCACAGTGAGGTTTAAGGATTTGTCTTCTGAATCCTGGAAGGAGAGATTAAACTTTTGGAAACCGAGCTCAGAATGGGTTTTCCATACCAGCATTTTCTTAGTGGCTGCTGGAGGAATGGGTATAGGGAGAGGCAGCCCCAGCAAGGATTGGTCCCTGGAATCCTAGGCAGGGGGTCTGTTTATGGGTGCAGTGCAGGTCACACAGAGGCTGGGTATAGAAGCCTGGGAGCCAGACACACCCCAAGGGTGGTCTGGACACTCTTGAGATGAGGCAAGCTGAGGACTGTGAGCTCACTGAAATTCAAAAACCAGCTCACAGTGCCTCACTCCCAGGAGTCTCCCCAGCTCTCATCCTTCCCTCCCCTTCATCCAGTCCATTTGGTGCGAAGTGTTTTGGAACATAGTGTCGAGAATGCTTTGCATAAAGAAGTGGGCTGGTGGTTCACTGTTCTACAAAGGTCCCAACTTTTCTGAGCCTCAGTGCTCCTATCTTTAAAATGGAGATATCATTCCTTTTTAATGGCAATATTCCTTTTAAATAACCAAAGATTAAATTATTTATCTCTTTAAACTGGAATTTTTAATAAGGTCATAACACTATAGTGCATACATAAGAGTGAAAACATAAGGGATAAGGCATTGATTAGGGATGTCCAAGGCAAGAACTTCATTACTATTGCTATGGTGATTCTAGGACCACTCTGGTGCCCATG
Source organism: Suricata suricatta (assembly GCF_006229205.1). Lineage (NCBI taxonomy): Eukaryota > Metazoa > Chordata > Mammalia > Carnivora > Herpestidae > Suricata > Suricata suricatta. The sequence continues at coordinate 124,005,781 of NC_043702.1, read as the reverse complement.
TATCCACAACATTTCCAACACCACCGAAAGCCTTGTGTTCACCTTGTGATCCTGTTTTGGCTTCCACCCTGGGGAAAACCACTGTCCTGAATTTTGTGTTTGTATCTACAGTTTCAAACATGGTTTTTTGATCTTAGTTTTTGATCTTGTTTTTGAACTGTTCTATAAGTAGAATAGGCTATAGTCACAGAATAGGTTCTTTCCTGGGCCAACAGGTGTAGCCAATGTGTGTAGCAGCCCTTCATTTTCACGGTTGTAGGTATATCTCTATACATGTCCTACTGTATTCTCAATTGTGTTGATGGGAATTTGGGCTGCTTGCAGAGTTTTATTATTTTGCTATAAACATTCTTAGAACCAATTCCTTCCTTGGAATTGGAAAAGACCCTGGAGACACACATGTTCTAAGGAAGAATTTGCTAAGTTCTCCCTGTTCTGATGACCAGCAAATGCTGCTGTACCCGCTTCCCTCCACGGCTGGCCTGAGGGTATGGGAGCCCTGTTTTTGCTGGGTCTATGGACCTGCAGGGGGAAGGGCCATTTATAGAGAAATGGTGGAGGAAGAGCTTTCCAGGCCATAGTTTGATTTTCAGTTGTGACCGTCAGGAGTAAGCCAGACAGGCCTTGAGGCAAGATGAAGCACTCCTTTGGCTCTAAGCAGGAGTGTGAGGTGGGGGCTGCCCTTGACCAGACTCCGGGGTCTGTGGGGGGGCGGGCAGCCCTGCTGATCTCACAGAATCCACTGTGAGGTCACTACCGGGCTGCAGGATCTAAATATTCAGACAGAACACGGCTTTTCTCAAATTATATGGTTGTTTATTTAAACGTTTGTGAGGAAAGCCCTACTAATGGGATTCGAAGGTCTCCATGTCATCAGTTGTCCAACTTCCTGCACTTCCCAGGCCCTGGCAGTTCTCCGAGGCCTCGATCAGGGCCCCATCCCGGTCCTGTCCACGGTTTTCGTCAGAACATCCACGTCTCTGCCGCGTGGTCCTGGTAGTAGGGTTAGATATGATGTTCCTGAGGAACAAGTGTATCTTGCCCAGTTTCTTGGTCAACCCCGAGCCGCCTGTGGAGCTCAGCCCAGGTTTGTGGGATGCCCTGGAATCCTTGGGGTGGGGCGCGCTGCTGCCCCCCCCCCCCCCCCCCCCCGCCTCGTGGTGGCTGTAGGCTGCGCTGCCATGACTGGAGCCGGGGAAGGTTGGCTCCTTGTTCCTGCGCTTCCTGAGCTCCCGCGGCCCTTGTGGGACTGCTTTCCGGCCTGCTCCTCCCCTGCGCCTGTGCTCTCCGAGTCCTAGAGGAGCCCGCCCTCCGCGTTACCTGCCACAGTCTTGCGGGTGCCCTCTGTCCCTGTGAACTCCGTGGTCCTGCTGGCCCCCCTGGGGAGGCTGGTGAGCAAGTCGGAAGTAAACCTGGGGTTCTTCTCTGCACCTGCCACAGCCACGTTCCTGCTCTGCGGGGACAGGTTGGCTGTGCCTGCCATGGTTCCGCTTCCTCCTGGCCCCTTGGTGGCTGCACCTGCTAAGGCCATGCCCACCTGATCGGGCACGGCTGACTTGGTTACGGCCAGGCTCAAAGCACCTGCCACAGTGCCCTCTGCGATCCCTGCTGCGTACCCCGCGGCTGTTCCTCCTATCACCACCAATGTCGCCCCTGCCGCCTCCCCCGCTGCCACCGCCACTGCCAGCTCTAGGTGTGACCCTGCCGCTGACTCCCCGTTGAGCTCTACAAGTTTGGGCTTGGCTGCGGCTACACCGGGTTTGTAGGAGTCCTGACGGGTCCCCTCCCCACCTGCAAATGCTGCAGAGTTGGCCTCATCCTCGTGGAACATCTCGTCGATGAATCTGATGCTGACCTCGTTCGGATCCCACTGTACTTGGAAATCTTCCTCCGATGGACTCCTCCTGTCCTTCTCCTCAAACATAGACAAGCAAAGTATGTGCGTCACCCGGGTCTGGACAACGTAGGTGCCGCTGCAGTAGGCCAGGGGTGGTGGCAGGAGGTCAACGAGCTCTTCCCAGTAGGCGAACAGGTCTTCTGTCGCGACCCGAGTGGGACATAGTTGCAAGTAGTACTTCCTGCCAGTTGTGAACTTCAGGCGCAGCTGTTGATTCTGGTGGCCGTGAATCGAGATCCTCACAAACTTCAAGGGGATGAGCCTGGTGAGCTCTAAGGTGTTCCTAGCCTTGCGGCCTTTTCCCTTGGTGGCCTGGCCACACCCGCCATGCTCGTCACAGTCGGCTGCCGGTAGGGCCAGCAGCATGATGTCTGGTATCAGGAGGATGGGGCTGGTGGACGCGATGCCCACTGTCAATACTCTCACCCGTTTGTGCACATTGATGATTTCACCACGTTCATTAATCTGTATGAAGTCACTCTCAAATATAGGCGCATGCTTGAAGATGTCATATTCCCCTCCCTCGTGTAGTTGTCGCTGTAGTTTGCCCACGGGGAGGTTGAACATGCTCCCTCCGATGGCGCTGGTGTGGGCTGTGTGGTATGGCAGCAGAGACCCCGGGTTCATGACTCTCACCACCAGAGGCAGTGCGGGCAAGGCAGGTCCCTGGATCTTCTCCAGTACAGCAGCGCTCCTGTATCATGGGGGTGGCTCTGTGGCAGGTGTCCCAACCCCCACCCCATGGGGCACCCTTCTTTGCCTCCGAGCCTCCCAGACACAGGAGTGAGGGTGGGAGCTCCGACGATTACTTACAGAGGAGGTGCTGTGGGGTATCTGGATCCTAGACTGAAATTGAAGCTGAACTGAAACTCCTTCCTTCTCCACTTCACCTCTGCGCGGAAGTTGTACCTTCCTGAGAAGCTCTGGACAGAAGTAGTCCTGGTGAGAGAACTTCCCTGCCCGGATGTGTACCCTACACCTCACCCAGGTGCCCTCGTGGTCCCCTCACTGACGTAGAGGTCACAGCCCCACTTGATGGGTCCGGAAGGTGAGGCTGGGGCAGGATGACTAAGTGTCCAGGTGGCAGAGCCTGACCCCCTGCCTGGCCCAACACCCGCCCTGAGCCAGAGGCCACGCTGCTGTGCTGGGCCCTCCAGTTCTCAACCGGCTGCCCTCACAGGGAACTGCAGGACGGTGGCCGGTGCCTTGGGGCATTTCCAGGACTTGGTCTTCTGGGCCCCGGGGCTGCTGATCCTTCCAAACTGAAGTGTAGGAAAGCACTGAGCAGTCTGTAGGCGTGCCCATGGAGACTTTTCCAGCTGAAAGGCCCTCACCCCCCACCCCATCCCCACAGACTAGGAAGTACTGACTCTAGTCCCTGTTGTGGCACGGCATGTGGCCACAGGCTCAGGGATTATAATGCAGGGTGTGTGAGGATGGCTGCAGCGTGGGGTGGCCGGCCACACGCTTGTCCCCTGAGCTGGTGATGTACTGAAGAATCCCCCAGCGATGAGAGCAATGCGCCCCAGGGAACTGGCTGTTAAACCGCCCCACAGAACTGGCAGTTAAACAGCCCCATGGAACTGGCAGTTAAACAGGCCCATGGAATCTTCTGGAACAGCAAACCCAGGAAATTGCCTCAGTCATCAGGCATTCATGTACAGTGGGTCCTCGATGGCACCAGTGCCAGCATGTGGCAGAGAGAAGCACGTGCTGGGGCCATGCTGCCCTCTGTCCCTACAGCACATGGCAGCAAGCATCCTGCCGACGGCCACGGGAGGAGGTGAGGTCACGTGCTGCAGAACGTGGGGGTGTGCAGGGGGCCTCTTACCACGTGCGCTGCATCTCACACTACCACATGCACATGTGTGCACACACAGAATCAGAGGATTGTGCCAACACAGAAGCAAAGGACAATGTTTGAGAAGTCCCAGCTGCGAGGTGACTCTGGGTGCTGCCCCAGGCCTGGACACACGGAGGGTGCAGCAGAGGGGCACCCGGTCCCTGTGCCATTTTCACTTTAATATACAGCAGTTCAGGCCCTGCAGGAACTTTTGTACCTGTACCTTTTGATGACGGCCCTGGATCACATATTCATAAGTGCTCATCTGCTTGGACACTAGAGAGGAGAAAGGAGGAAATGGGCAGTTACAATTATGCAAGAGGGCAGAGCAGCCCGCAGACCATGACCCAGCCTTCCAGGGTCCCCCACAGGATGCCTGGGAGCTGCCTCCTAACCCGGAGCACTGGGGGACGGCTGCACCTGGACTCTGGGGACCCCAGGGCCTGTGGCCCAGGCAGCAGCTCGTCACAGCCCAGACGTTGCTGAGCACTGACCCCATCTCAGGACCCTCCTCACAGGCACACAAGGACAGTGTAGACCTGGAAACTGGCTCCAGCACTGTGACAGAGGCACCCCGGGTCACAGAGAGGACATCTGAGACCTGTGTCTGTCGATAGTCAGCACCGCCCATGAAACGGGTTCTGTGCCTGTCTCAGCTTGTACTTCAGCAGAGGCACCGGACCTCCCGTATCACTTGCTCCAAAACCAACAAACATGAGGACAGATGGCCCTTATTTATTTCTGGGGAGGGACAAGGGCCACCCACAGAAGCTATCTGCAGCTCGAGGAGCAGACGGAGGGTGGCCGCTCCACACCCCCCGTGGAGCCCGTCCCCTTCCCTGGGTGCATCCATCTGTTTTTGTTGTGGCTTCCCAGTGAACTGCGCCTGGCTCTCGCTACTTTTGTCCGCCTCCCTCGGAACCTGTCTGTGCGAGGACACAAACTGGCGCCTGGTCACCAGCTCGTGAAAACACTCGTTCTGTTGCAGGGATTTGCACGGCTGCCATCGCCGTCAGGTGGCAAGTACACTCTGTGGTTTCCCAGAGCTGACAATCATTCTGAGATTTGTGTAAATGCCTTCATCTGCTGGTAAGGAGAGGACCTGCGGCCGGGGAGGGAGGCCAGAGTCCTGCTCTCCCCCCAGCAATGCTAGGCGCCAACACAGCAGCCCTGGGCCACTGGCTTTGGGGATGCTCTCTCCCCCTGTTGTATAGAGGTGCAGAGGGCCCGCCCAGCCCTCGACCCCGGGGTGCAGAACCGGCCCTCTGCAAGGAAGCCCAAGGACAGCTTGCCAGTCACCTGGCCCACTGGCGGTGGTGACCATTCCCAGCAATATGCATTGCACCTGCTGGTCCACCAGGGAGTGTCCTGAGATAGCACATTCCTGCCCCTGCTGGGCAGCAGGTACCAGAACCGAACTCTGTCTCGCACCGACTCTCCAGCCGTGCTCCTCAAGAAGGAGGGATCTGGGTGGGCCATTTGGCCAGTGTACGCTGTACATTCCCTCACACTCATCATGCAC
>NC_043702.1:123996804-124000419 GCF_006229205.1 Suricata suricatta | reverse complement strand
AGCAATATGCATTGCACCTGCTGGTCCACCAGGGAGTGTCCTGAGATAGCACATTCCTGCCCCTGCTGGGCAGCAGGTACCAGAACCGAACTCTGTCTCGCACCGACTCTCCAGCCGTGCTCCTCAAGAAGGAGGGATCTGGGTGGGCCATTTGGCCAGTGTACGCTGTACATTCCCTCACACTCATCATGCACTCACATGCGCCCAATCACACTGCATCACATACACAGATGCACATTTCCCCTGCATTGCACACACTGCATGCACATCTGCACACACACAATCAGATGATTGTGCCAACACAGCCTCCGGGGCCCTGGCCTTTAGGATGCTCTCTCCCCTTGTTGTGTGGAGGCGGCCTTCCCCACACCCCTGCTGCTTGTACCCCCACATCTGTGCATCGTCCTGGGAGGCCTGCCCTCACCGACGCTGCCCTCCACTTGTGCTTCAGCCTCCTCAGGGTGTCCTTCAGCCAAACTTCAAAATGGGGCATCCGGCTGCCGGCCCCTTCTGACGGCCCCCAGTAGTCCCCGGCCACCTCAGGGTGGTGGTGTAGCACCCTCCCTGGACAGCAGGTGGTCTCAGCGCCTTGCAGAAGCGGTGAGGGGCATCACTGCTGTGACTGGGCTAAGGAGGCTGGCTCTGCCTTGCTGCTGCCTTCCTGCCGGAAGCTCCCTCGTGCTGGGGTCCCCAGAGTGGCAGGAGGCACTGGCCCACGACTCACGGGGAACTGAGGCCAGGATCTGGGCTGCCAACACCCTGGTGATGAGGCTAGATGTGGGTCCCTGTCAGATGAGACCACAGTCCCTCCTGGCACCTGGCGGGAGCCTTGCAGCACAGCAGGGCCCGGGAAGACGGCTGTGCTGAGCCCATGAGCCACAGACACCGCCAGGGGATGACTCTGCTATTTCAAGCAGGGTGAGATTACTAGAACACTAGCTAAGTTCCCACCTTTGTCTGGAGGTTGTTGCTTTGCTGTCCAAATACTCTGGAAGCAACACCTTGAGCCATAAGCTCAGTGTACATCTCCCTCCCATGCCCCCAAAGAGAGTGTGGCACCCCCATCCTCCCCATTGCCTGCGGGGGGCCCTCTGGTCCCTGTCCCTGGATCTCGTATTGGCTATCTGTCCCATGGACCTGTTCTCCAATCTCACATCCGTCTGTCCTGAGTGGCTGTAGTGCACTTCTGGACTTCCCAGTCTGCCCCTGCCAGCTGACATGTATGCTGCGTCTGGGGCACTGTCCCCAAGTCCTCCTCAGTCCCCACTGGGCAGTGCCTGGAAGCTTGAGGAAGGGCCTAGGCTGACCCTGTCTGGCTCCGGGTGCGGATTCTGTCCCTGATTCTGCTAAGGGAACCCCCTGAGCCAGACCAGCTCCAGCGGCCACAGAGGGGTCCCTGTGGCCACCCTCTCCCTTGTAGAGGCCGCAGAGAGGGGTCATGCCCTCACCCGTGCCAGGGCATGGTGGAGCCTGCTGCACGCAGCACTGCGTGGCCCCCCCTGCAGTGAGGTGGGGTAGCAGATACCCTGTCCCTGGCTCAGTGTCTGTCACTGTTAGGATTGGGTGATATTGTAAATCCCCTGTTCTTTTTTAAATGGTGCCTGTTCTTGCCTCCCACATTCTGCTCCCATATCTGACTTCCTCCTAGTCCCTCCCATGTCCTCTGTGGGCCTCAGAGCAGAATTAGCCCTGCTGTCCCTCCAGGGGTGTCTCTTCCTGTCCTGTGATTTGTCTGATGTGCTCATTCCTCACAGGGGCAGGCAGGCCTTGTCTTGGGACACATGGGAACTCAAGGGACAAACACTGGAGTGGGGGCAGGACACGTACTTCAGTAGAGGTGGGACATAAGCAGATGTCCCAGCAGGATGATGCCTAAGATCGAAACCAGCAGGATGAAGAGCCCAATGACCAGGCCGCCAGGTGTCTGCCTTCACAGGGAGCAGGGGGAGGCACAGCAGCCAGGTGTTGGCCTCAGCGATGTGTGTGGAGGCAAGGGAGACACATATGCGACCTGCACCTGGGGCAGGGCCTGCCTCTCCTCCGGAGACCGTGCTCTGAAGTGGGGGAGGGTCAGCAGCCCAAGGGAGCCCCTTCCCTGCCTGGGTGTGTGCTCTACACCTCACCCAGGTGCCCTCGTGGTCCCCTCACTGACGTAGAGATCACAGCCCCACTTGATGGGTCTGGAAGGTGAGGCTGGGGCAGGATGACTAAGTGTCCAGGTGGCAGAGCCTGACCCCCTGCCTGGCCCAACACCCGCCCTGAGCCAGAGGCCACGCTGCTGTGCTGGGCCCTCCAGTTCTCAACCGGCTGCCCTCACAGGGAACTGCAGGACGGTGGCCGGTGCCTTGGGGCATTTCCAGGATTTGGTCCTCTGGGCCCCCGGGGCTGCTGACCCTTCCAAACTGAAGTGTAGAAAAGCACTGAGGAGTCAGCAGGCAGGCCCATGGAGACAGAATTCCAGAGGAAAGTCCCTCACCACCCCTCCTCGAGGCTAAGAAGTACTGCCTCCAGTCCCTCATGTGGCATGAAAGGTGGCCAAGGCCCATTGTGCTGTGTGGCCACGGGCCTCGGGGACTGCAGTGCCACATTATTTATTGATTGGGGGCCATGAGGGACCCCATGGACGGAGGCCCTTCACAAGGAGGCCTCAGTGCCCTCCTGTGACTGCTCCGGAGGGAGCAGGCACCACCAGCTGGTGGAGAGGTAGGGTCAGGCTCCTGGCCCAGGATTAGGTGGGGGGGCACCCGGCCAACTCTGGGTGCCCCTGACCCTGACCCCAAAGCCCAGCCTTCTTACCGTCTCCTGTAGCCTCAGCCCCCCAGGGGATGCCCTGAGGCCACCTCCAGTTTCTGTGCCTCAATGCTTCCAGAGGAGCTCCCCTTGCACCCTGAGTGCGGCAGTGAGGAGGGGCCCGGGCGCCTGGCTCACAGGAAGGGACACAAAGGCTCTGGGTCAAGTGCAGGTCACAGGCTTCCTCCACATCCCTGCCACCGCTCACCCAGGCTCCCGCCCAGTCTGGGTCGGGACCACCCCCCCATGCCCCGCTTCCCATGTTGCACAGAACCCTGGGTGCTGTTCTTCCATCAAGAGGCCCTGGAGCCCGGCTGGTCGGGGAGGCCATGGGTGCTGGGACAGGCGCCTGGCCGGCCTGTGGCCCACAGTGCACGTTCTCCACACACCCTCCTGGGGGCTGTGCACGCTTCTGTACACAAATGATATCTTGTGCTCTGGCATCCGAACAAAGTCACTGTTGTCCTTTTTCCTGTGCTTAAAAGACACAGAGAATGATTTATCCATGCAAAATTAAATCCTGGTCCGAAATTCTTGGAATGAGCTGCATTTTCTTCCTTTGGGCTTTCTGCTGCTGTGACAGTTAAGAAACTATAACATTTTGATCTTAATCAATGCCTTTTCTTATCTGAAGTTTGTCTCCATCATTGTTTTCCAGAACATGTCGAGGTTCTTTTTACATAGATCTTTAGGCGGAGAGGGAAAACATGAGCATCCCCGAAGGGTCAGGTGGATATGGAGGGTGGCCCGGGGCTCTTGCTCTATAGTGAGGGGATGGCATGGGGGCTGCCGGGCACCCCCAGGCACCCGTACTCATTAGGCTTT
>NC_043702.1:123993551-123996704 GCF_006229205.1 Suricata suricatta | reverse complement strand
TGAAGGACCACAGGCCGGCAAAGGCCGCTGTGACTAAGCTGGGTGGGGCGGGGAGCGCCTGTGACTTTCTGGCCACTCACAGCCTGGGCCCTGGCAGGTGGGGTCTTGGCGAAGCCCACAGGCCCTGCACCACGCCCGTGCAGGGCTGGACACCTGCTCCCAGTGCGGCCTTGGCCCACATCCTCTGTGCTCTGACAGCCTTGAGGGAGAAAGCGGCCAGGCCCGGGCCAGCGGGTCAAGGACAAGGCAGCTCAGCCCACTGTGCCCCTTGTGATGGGGATGGGCCTCCACATTTGGAAGGGGCTCCAGGCCACCAGGTTCCAGAGCCAGACAAGGAGAACAGACGGGCATAAAGGATCGCTGTTCCGGGGACAGGACTGGACCCTCCCCACTGCCTGTGGCCCCCACCCTCTTACCTATGAGGCCCCCAGCCTGCAGACACCCTTCTCTTGGGGCCCCTGCCCTTCCCCACTTCTTTGTCCCCTCTCCCTCCCTGCCACTCCCTTCACACGCCCCCGTCAAGTCCCCCTGCCTCCCCCAGTCCTTTCACCCTCCCACCTCCCAAGTCCCACTTACCCCTTCCTCACCACCCCACCTCACCCCCTTGCCAAGGACCTCCTCTCCCTCCCCCAGGACCCTAACCCTGCCCACGGCAAGGTCCCTCCTCCATTCCCTTCTACTACCTCCCCCACCCACAACCCCTTCACCCCTCTTCCCTGCTGGGTCCCCCTCCTCCTCCCCCAGTACTCTGCCCCTCCCTCCTACACCTCCTCCCCGCAGCCCCTCACCAGTAATTTTTGCTCCGCACACAGTTGTTCAGCCATCTGCAGTGGAGGTCAAGGTGAGATACACACTTGTGGCAGGAACCACAGTGTTTGGCCTTCTTAGTGCTGGAAGGAAGAATTCAGGATGAGCAGCCCATTGGCAGTGTGTGCAGGAGGAAGACAGGGTCAGAGGGGAGAGACAGGCGCCAGGGAACACCAGGCCCCAGGCGGGGTCCCTTCCCTCAACCACACAAGCCACACAGTGCCACCAGCTCCCACCCTGAGTCAGGCCTCCCTCCCAGGCTGCCTGCTGAGCCCTCAGGCTCCATCTGAGCCCCCAGATCGGTGAGGGGCCCTGCGTGTCTGAGGGCCACTGCTCCTCCTTCAAGGAAGGTGGCACCAGTCAGCTACACGGAAGCAGAAAAGCCTGGGGAGGGCCCTGCCCTCGCACAGCACGGGAAGAGGGCAGGTCCGCACGGCAGGGGCAGCGCCATCAGGGCCGCCTGCCCCCCACGCCGGGCACTATCCTCAGTCCCCGAGGTGGGGCCAGGTCTGCACAAGGGTGAGGTCACAACCACGCACATGGCCTGGGCGGCAGCGGCGCACACTTACCCACAGTCACTGGGAACCGGAGTGTAGGGCGCTGCCGAAATCGGGCCCCCATGGGCTCTGCAGTCGTGTGGACTCTGGGGAGTTGGGGCGTCTGGAGAGAGACGATGCAGGAGGCAGGCGGGTGGCAGCCTCGCCCCTGTCCCTGCACGGGGGCACGTGCTCGGCTCGCACACCTGCTCGGTTCTTCTAGGTCGGTTCTTCTCTCCTGTTTCCCTGACGTTCTCACCAGGACAAATAGACGGTTCCCAACAAATGCATGTATGTACTCCTGCCTCCTGCCGGGGCCAGAAGTGCACTTAACGAGAGCTCCGCCCCTCCACTGCTCACACACCACGCATACAACACGCATGCACACGCTACAGATCACCCATTCTACATATGTGACCTTCCACACACACACACACACCCTACAGCACACACACATATGCAACACACACCAGGACACACTCACATGCACATATCACACACACACGCACACACACACACACACACATGCACCTCACACATGCTGCAGGCACACAGGGTTTCTGAACTCATTTCTCACTCCTGAACTTTCTCGTGCTATTTCACTGGCCTGGAGCCACGTCTTTGCCGCCCCCCAAAAACCATCTCTTGCCACCTGCAGTCGTCCTGTGCGCACATCTAAGCACCCCACACCCGATGGGCCAGCACTGGTGTGAGGAGGGCAGGGACGGCAGAAGCGAGGAGGAGGGAGGCACAGGTATGTGTTAGCACTCATGTGCATACACACATGCACTGACACACACACGTCTACACAAATGCTCACATGTGCACTGGCACACGTGCACATGTACATGTGTACAGCAGACTCAATGTATGCACATGTGTGCTCACACATTCGCTCACACGTGCACTGGCACAAAGGCACAGGTGTGCACCAACACAAATACACATGCTTAAAGGTGCAGACATAAACATGCACACTCACCTGCCACAGGTGTACTCAATTGTACGAGCACAGATGCACATACAAGACTGCTCAAGCATGCACACTCACACCTGTGCACACTCCCTCCCCCACTGGTCTTGTTCTGAGTGTGGCTCCCGGCAGAAAAAAGCAGCAAGGTGAATCCCCCTCAGCCAGCACTCTGCCCAGACAGCCCCTCTCCCGGAACAGTCCAGGGTGGAGGCACTGTGGTCCTGCTGTGCGTCCGTGGCCGACACGTGGCCAGTGTAGCTCTGAGGGGTACCCTCCCATGCTGGCCACCTGCCCAGTCACTCTGACCATCAACAGCGTCTGTGGATTCTGACCGGGATCCTTCCAGCTTCCTGGGGCAGCAGGCCCAGGGAGGCGACCCAAGACCCAGGTCCCACCTTCATGGTTGTGACACGCCCAAGAAGGAGCATCCTGAGCCCCTGTGGGGCCCATGGCACTAATCAGGCATTTAATGAGTCTCAAGCAACTTGTCACAAAATGAAGTGAACTAAAAAATAAATGATCCAAAAGCAGGTAGGAAAGATAGGTAGTTTCATGAAATGTTTGTATCCATTTTTATAGATATGCATAGATACCAGATCGCCATGGGAAATGTATTTTTCCCCTGTGGATCAGGGTTTAAAAGTTTGAAGAACATGATCTATTTCATTTGCACTGAAACATACAATGGTTTCCACCCAGTGGACCTATCAAGAGTGAATTGTGTGTGATAAAATCTTGTTCAAAGAAGGGGTCATTTGCTACATGCCTTCAGGGGTGTTGTCAAACACGCTCACAGAACACATGGATGGTAGACAATAAGTCGAGTGAAGGGGCTCT
>NC_043702.1:123971495-123993451 GCF_006229205.1 Suricata suricatta | reverse complement strand
AAAAGTTTGAAGAACATGATCTATTTCATTTGCACTGAAACATACAATGGTTTCCACCCAGTGGACCTATCAAGAGTGAATTGTGTGTGATAAAATCTTGTTCAAAGAAGGGGTCATTTGCTACATGCCTTCAGGGGTGTTGTCAAACACGCTCACAGAACACATGGATGGTAGACAATAAGTCGAGTGAAGGGGCTCTGATCAGACTGAGTTTTCTGGAATGATCACTTCCCTGGATGGTGCTCATCGTGTGGCTGTTGCTCAGAGTCCCCTACTCAAGCACAGACTTTCCTTCACTAATCATGCCGAACTTGTGCCGTTCGTCACGTTCACTGGTTACAAATCATTGTCCTCCTCTTTTCTCAAAACACACCCTCACTGTATCTCTTATGCTCACATGCAATCACCTGACAGCACCTTTATAAACGTCTGTAGTGAGGAGTGCGGGGTTATGAAGTATGGAAGGCATCGCGAGTGCCTGAAAAGGGAATTCAATTGACAGTTGACGTCTGAAAACCCAGCAAGGTAAAACATAAAGAATGAGACAATTCCTGTGTGGCCCTCCGAGGACCCGACAGTGGTGTGAATACACATGGATTTTATGCTTAAATACGCGTCTCATGGTCGTGTCTCCTCCACAGCTTGTGTCCAGCTCAGATAAAACCCGGCATGTGCGCTGTGTACGCCTACAATCCAGATTCTGTTATGGGAAAGGAAAGTGTGCCTCCTTCTTCCCCTGATCGGGATGGGTGAAGTCAGTAGGTGCTGGGCTACAGCTGAGAACCACGCATACGTCCTTTATTGAAGGGCTACCCATTCTTAGAAATCAACTGAAATGTAGAAGGTACCTCATTACCTGGCAGTGTGAGGTTTTTAGTCTGTTTGATTTTTCCAAATGTAAAAAGCAATCTCCCAAGAATGAAGTTTCTGAATTGTCAGATAGAAACTATAGTTCTGTTTGAGCTTCCTGAGGCTCTGCTCTTGCATGATCGTCATGAGAAGTGGTTCCTCACTGAGCCCTTTGTCTGATCAGTACCAAATGGGCTGTTTGTACATTAAGTACTTGACGTTTCTCATGTAATGCATTATCATTCTTGATTGCCAACAGGCTAGAAATTCACTTCTTAAACATTTCCTCTTAATATGATACTTTATATTACATTTAAAAAGGATCATTTGGTGCCTTGGGTGGCTCAGTCAGCTAAGCGTCTCACAGTTCGTGAGTTTGAGCCCCACGTTGGGTTCTGTGTGGACAGCTCAGAGTGTGGTGCCTGCTTCAGATTCTGTGTCTCCCTCTCTGCTCTCCCCCTGCTAATGTACTCACTCACTTGCTTGCTCGGGCTCTCTCTCTCTCAAGAATAAACATTAAGTCAGTTAGGTGTCTGACTTCGACTCAGGTCATGATCTCAGTTTGTGAGTTCGAGCCCTACTTCGGGCTCTGTGCTGACCGCTCAGAGCCTGGAGCTTGTTTTGGATTCTGTGTCTCCCTCTCTCTCTCTCTGCCACTCCCCGATCATGCTTGTCTCTCAAAAATAAATAAATGTTAAGAAAAAAATAAACATTAAAAGAAGTAATAAATCAAAAGTTAAAGAAAAATGGGTATTATTCTTTTTTGATCAACTTGTATTCAGTATTAATTATATGACTATTATGAACACAATATGGCAAATGCTCATTTTTTTATTCCTTAATTAAATTATACACTCAGTATCGAGAGCTGCTATGTACATGATACTGAATCTGGTGCTCAGGGAAGACAAAGCTGTCCTCTTAGTTTTGTCCTCAAGAACTCTGCTTCTTAATGTAGTGAGAAGATGTGCACATTTTACACATCCACGCATGCACACGCACACACCCGCATACATACACTAGAGTCAAATACACCTACCAGAGCTGTAACTAGGCAGAGTAAACAGTATGTCAGGTGAATGGTCTGTGGTAGCGTGGGGGAGAGATGATCATGACTGTCAGCCAAAGACAGGAGACCCTTTGTGGTCTTCATCTTCTTTGGTGAGGTCTGGGGCCTCTGTAGCCTACTTGGGGAAGGCCTAGATGGGAGTTAATCCTGGTTGCCTTCAGGCTAGCGGAGACTTCTCACTGTGAAGTCTAGCCAGGTGTAATACGGGATACCTGGCAGCCTGAAGGGCGGGAGGCAAAAGCTTTGCCGCAGGCTGATTTAGAGGCAGTCATGACATAGAGGAAACGTATTTTTCAGCTTCAATTATTCCCCATAGGCCAGAATGCCAGCAGTGTTTTAGGCTATTTCATTACCAGCTAGACCTCTGAACAAGAAGTATTGCCTTTGTTTACCAAGATGAAATCCTCAGAAAAGTGATTATTTTGGTGTGAACTGGGGTTTTTTTTGTTTAAATGAAATAACTCCTAGAAATGTTACCAGTAGTTACTAATACTGAGATCATCGCTAATATTGAGGTCACCCAGGGTTAAGTCAAAGGGTGAAGGAGTGTGAGGAGGTTGTAACTAAATGTATACTGCTTTTTCATTTATTTTATTGTGATAAAGTGAACATAACATTAATTTACCATTTTACCAATTTATTTTCTTTAAAAATTTAATTGTGGTAAAAAAAAACCCCATGTAATATGAACTTTACCCTTTTAAATACTTTTAAGTGTACAGTTCAAGGCATTCACTGAAACTCTGTATCTATTAAATACCAAGTCTCCTTCCCTCTTCTCCAGCCCCTGGTAACCACATTCTCCTTTCTGTTCTTGTGAATTTGATTACTCTAGGAATCTCCTAGAACAGAATCATCCCATACTGTCCTTTTGTGTCTAAGGTATTTCACTTAGTATAAGGTCCTCAGGGTTCATTCGCATTGCAGCCTATGTCGTAATTTCCTTCCTTTTTAGGACTCATGATATTCCCTGGCATGTATATGTCACACTTTATTTATCCATTCATCAGTCGGTGGACATGTGGGTTGCTTCTACATTTTGGCTATTGTGAATTATATTGCTGTTTGAGTCCCTGTTTCGCTTCTTTAGAGTATATAGCCAGAAATAGAATTTCTGGATTATGTGGTAATTCTATATTTAATTTTTTGAGGAAACACAATACCGTTTTCCATAGTGGCTGTACCATTTTACATTCGCCTCAGCAGCGCACAAGCATTTGTTCAGTTTCTCCACATCCTTGCCAACATTTGCTATTTTCTGTTTTTTTGTTTGTTTGTTTAGTAAGAGTCATCCTAATGGGTACAAGGTAATACTTCATTATAGTTTTGATTTTCCTGACAAGCAGTGATGTTGAGCATCTTTTCATGTGCTTTTTGGCCACTTGAATATCTTTTTTGGATATCTTCAGTTCTTCACCCATTTTATTTTAGTCGCCATTTGTTTTTTTATTTGTTGACTTGTAAGAGTTCTTTATATCTTCTGGATATCAATCTCCTGTTAGATACATGACTTGCAAATATTTTTTCCTCATTCTGTGGGTTGCCTTTTTACTTTGTTGCTACCTCTTGATGCATAGAAGTCCAGTTTTTATACTTTTTCTTTTTGTTGTCTGTGCCTTTGGTGTCATGTCCAAGAAATCTAATGTCATGAAGCTTTTGCCCTGTCTTTCCATAGGAGTTTTATAGTGTTAGGTCCTAAGTTGAGGTCTTTGATCCATTTCGAGTTAAGTTTTGTATATGGTGTAAGGTAAGGGTCCAACATCATTCTTTTCCATGTGGACGTCTGGTTTTCCCAGCACCCTGTTGACAAGACTGTCCTTTCCTCAGTGAATGGCATTGTCGCTCTTGCTGGAAATCGTTGGACCATGTGAGTGAGGGTTTATTTCTGGGTTCTTTATTCCACTGGTCTAT
Source organism: Suricata suricatta (assembly GCF_006229205.1). NCBI lineage: Eukaryota > Metazoa > Chordata > Mammalia > Carnivora > Herpestidae > Suricata > Suricata suricatta. The sequence goes on along the minus strand of NC_043702.1, from coordinate 123,989,622 downwards.
GTGTCTTTTTTGTTTTAACCACTTGATTGATGTATGATTGACATATAAAAAGCTGTACATATTGAATATATTTAACTTGATGAATCTGGTAATAAGTATCCTTCTGTCTTTAGCCAGTACCACATCGCTTTTAGTGCTGTAGCTTTATAGTAGGTTTTCAAGTCAGCAAGCGTGTGAGACGCCCACCTTTGTTCTTTCTCAAGGCTGTAAAAGACTTCTTTGGTTATTTGAGCGTGTTGTTTGCCTTAATGTGCTTGTAGTAACTGTAGCTATTTACTGATTTTTTTAAACTATTGATCAGAAGTTGAATTATACTGACACAGATTGGAATTAAAATAAGCCTTCCTTTGGTACCAAGGTAGTCTATTTGAAGATTTGTTGTTTTTATTTAATTGACTTTCTACCTATTGAGAGGACCCCAGCTTTGTTTTCTAAGTTGAAGATTTTGTATGTCAGAACAAAATCTAGCTCCGAGAAAGTGTTAGAAATAACACCCAAATCAGTAAGTTAGCTAGTTTTATTCTAGTGTTGCTGAGACCTGAGCTGAATGCCATCTAGTCTTGTAATGAATCTAAAAAGTAGAAAGTTTAATATAAATTAGGAAGTTTTTGGTTTATCACCATATAACTTTGCAAAGTCCTACGGCAATTCTAATTCAGAATGTTACAGGAAGTTCATTAAAACTATTTATGGATCAGATCAACAATGTCTCTGTTTGTAAGCTATTTCCTTTTATCTGTAGATAGGTGTTCAAATAAGGAAGTAAAATCTTAATATTATATTTACTTTCTGGTTTTTCCTGAAATCTAGTATCAGTATTAATTATTGAATTTAAAACAATGTTTTACTAGTAGCACATAAAATTAATAGCATACTGTACTTAACATGTATTTACTCATGACCCCTAAAAGAGTAGAAATTTCACTAATTCAAAACCTAGTAAATAAGCCATAAGTATATTTAAATTTTTGTGTAAATTTTAACATCTTGATGGAAATAGCCATGTTAGGTATTTTAATGTTATTTTCTCCAAATTAAGGGGGCACCTGGGTGGCTCAGTGGATTAAGTGTCTGACTTCTGCTCAGGTCATGATCTCATGGTATATGGGTTCAGGCCCTGAGTTAGGCTCTGTGCTGACAACTCAGAGCCTGGAGCCTGCTTCAGATTCTGTGTCTCCCTCTCTCTCTGCTTCTCCCCAGCTTGTGCTCTCTCTCTCTCTCAATTATAAATAAATAAACTTAAAAAATTATATATTTATGTAAAAAGAAGAAAAAGAATTTGTTAATGAAACAAAGGAACCTTACAAAATTTAACAGTTTTATCAAGTTGGGGTTGAGAGTGTTGTCAGAGTTTAAACTGTGGATGAATTTGACTGTTTCAGTAGTAAAGTAAGAAAAATAATTTTTGTTTAGATTTTTGATTCTTCAGATTTTTTTTAAGTTTGATATAGTACAGCATAAAATTCAGTAAAAGGCAAAAATGATCAATACTCGATGATGGGTAACTGTGTCAAATGTCATAACTTTTGTGTATTTACTGCCATCTAGTGTTTCCTTTAAAAACTAAGGACAATTGAACGCTATTTTATTTGTAGAATGTTACAGAAATTTGTTACAGACTGATCAAGAGCATAGCCTACCAATGTATGACACCATGTGAAAGTTCCATTTTTTAGGTTAAAAATACCCAAAGAATGGTGGTGTTATATAGCCCAGCCCATAGGATTAAATCAATACCCAAATAATGTATTTTATAATAAGCACTATCCTCACTTGTGAGGCAAATTCACTGTCTTTATTACATCAAATACATCATACAGACATGATGTTTGAAATACATCAAATTTGATGTCGCTTCCAGTAGAGGATCGCTGCTGTCAGTGAGGACTGACACTTGGGCGCTGGCTCCTCTGTTGGGAGAGCACGGGGTTCTGAGTCTCATCGTCCTGAGACCGAGCCCCATGCTGGGCATGGAACCCACTGAACAGAGCTCAGGAGGAAAATGAGGAAGTACACAAAGGTTTCTGATTCCTAAGAAAATAGAAATGACTGAAGTTCTCTAAATAGCCTATGTTCGATAATCTCTTATTTTAGTATTAAATGCATTTACAGTCCTCTTTTAATTGTAAACTTGGCAAGATGCACCGGTTATCCATTCTGAATGCTACCAGTTCACCTACTAAATGCTATTTCTTTCCTAAGGTGAAAGCAAATTCACTCTTCACCCCAGAAGTTACCCTGCATTTCTCATGTTTAGGTCCTCATGTCCGGCATGTTTAATTGGTAGTTTAAAAAACATCGCTTAATTACAGTTTCTTAAATCATAATAAAAAAAGAGGTTAGGTGATTTTTTTTTCCTTCTAGCCCTGCTTAGAAACAGAACTGATTCTCATCAGCTTGTAATGACTAAGGGTGTCTTTTGAGAATGGACAGAGGCCTTTGGGTTCTTTTATGCCCTAACTCAGAGTTTATTTTTCTGTTTTAAAAAATGGTTTCAGACTTACAGAAAAGCTGCAAGCATAATATAGATAATCCTTATATTTGTTTTTTATTTGCTAGGATTCCCTCATTTGGAACTTTTTTCTGCATGAGTGCTCGCTGCCTCTCGCTTGATTTATATGTACATCTCTGTATGAATACATGTGGGTACTTGGAAGATTCTGTCCTCTCCTGCCCCTTAGTGCATCAGGGCCCTGGGCTGGTCACCGCATCTTGTGCGGCTGTTTCCTTGACCACAGACTGAAACCAGTACGTTTCCTCTACAGGGACACTTTGAGGAGTAGACATAACACCTCCTCGCTGTATGCTTTCTCTCATCTGCCCCATGTTCTCTGCTTCTGCAGTGGTTGTTCCAAAATGCAGTTCTGATCACATTTCTCCTCTACAGCGGCCCTTAACGCAAACCTCCGTGGCTTGCAGGAAAAGCCTCCGTGCCTTGGTTGAAGGTCAGAGTCTTTCTGGTGTCCTTTCCCCTTCACCTCCCCTGCTATCCCATTTCACCCTTGGACATCCCAGAGCCCTTCCTGTGAATTAGTAAATGCCCTTAGCATTTCCTAACACCAGAGGACAGTGATGTGTCTCTTCCACCAGCCCGAGCTTCCTGAGAGCATTGGCAAGAATCGGCATGCAGTCAATAAATAGTCAATAACTGACAGTGTCCTCTGAATTGTTCTTAGTCTTTGTTTGCAGATGATTAAGCAGTTGCTCATTAAATGTTTGATAGTGAATGAATAAAGTCCTGTATCGGTGTTTTTTCAATGAGTATATAGTTAGTGGGAACTATTTAAGAATTAATTTCAACTTTGGGGCACCTGGGTGCCTCAGTCGGTTGAGCACCTGATTCTTGACTATGGCTCAGGTCATGATCTTAATGCTACGTGGGTTTGAGCCTTGCATCCGGCTCTGCGCTGACAGCATGGAGCCCACTTGGGATTCTCTGTCTCTGCCTCTCTCTGCCCCCACCCGTGCTTTCTCTCTCGCTCAAAATAAATAATTAATTAAATAAATAAAAGCTTAAAGAAAAGAATTAATTTCAACTTTATAATTAAAGACTTTGATGTATTTGGGGAGGTATACTAACAAAACCCTTAGGTAAGTGTTAAAACTATTTAGGAGAAAGTGAGCTGAATTAGGTAGTATGACACAGGGGTTCAGCACATGACCTCTGGGTTCAAATCCTGGCTTCACCACTGATAAGCTATCTATCTCTGAGTGAGTTTAGATTGTACAGTTATCATGAGGATTCAATGAATAAATACACATGGCATGCTTACTTTCATACCTGGCAAGATAAAGTATTCAGTATTTGTTAGCTATTGTTTCAGAAAAAAAAAAATCTGTTCTTGTAAAGTTTTTTTTACCTAATTGAAAGGGCTGTTCAAACTCTGAGAATTCCATTAAAAAAAACTTGATTATGAAGAAACCCACAACCACCTACGCATTGGGTACCACTTCCCAGCATTGGGGCGTGTACGGGGCTCCTAGGAGGGTAAAGAAGCTAACGAGGGCTCGCCGCAGCCCTTTGTACCGCCACCGACACTACCTGTTGACCTCCTAGACTTGGGTAGGACTGAGGCTCTTGGGGTCAGCGGAAAGGAAGGGCCTCACCCCGACAGTGTGGCCTCCACCCTGTGTTTCTACAACTCCAAGTCCAGCAGGAGGCTATCCCGCCATCATTCCTGCAGCTTGCTAAGGTGTCCTGGATGTGGTCCCACCCATCATTGCCCTGGCCACTCTCCTGTGCCTGTCCCGGGCTTCGTGGAGCTCTGCAGGTTTCCTTCCGCGTCAAAGGCGGGGACTGGGAACCTGGGTGCGCCTCAGTCGCTTCAGCGTCCCACTCTCCGTTTGGGCTCAGGTGGAGATCTCACAGTAGCTTAGACCATGTAGCTCTAAGGAACTAAGGTTGACGTTATGAAACGTGGAGCCATCAAGCTCCTTGGAAATGTGGGCCTGAGACCTTGCTTCCAGAGTTCCCAGCAGCCTCCCCAGGAAGGTAAAGAATGTCTCTTCCTAGCAGGTGCAGGCACCTGAAGATGTCTAGGGACCTCTTGAAGAAGAATTCGCCCACTTCTGCCGCGTTTGCAGGCTTGTCTGAGGAAAGTACTTGGCTTGGCTTCAGGCCCTGAGAGGCTGCTAAAGGTCAACCTGGATTTCTCTTAGAAAAGGCTCTTTAAATATATTAGTCTCTTAATGTAGAGAACAAAAAGGAGAGCTACAAACCAAAGTCATGACAGTACTAGCTTTTATCATGGTCTGCATACCTACTTTTACTGGAGATTGTTTCTTCAGAAGGCTTTACATTACTGTCCAGGGCCCTTTCCTATCAACCTGCAGGACCCCTTTCCCTGCAGGGCCGTTCTAGTGGTCAGGGCAAGCCTTTCAGTTGTGGTTTCTCCGGGAACATCTTCATCTCTTCCTCATTTGTGAAGGATCGTTTTCCCAAACTCAAGATTCTTGGTCAACACCTTCTTTCCTTCAATGCTTTGAACCCATAAACCCTTGCCTTCTGGCCTCCAGGGTTTCTGATGAGACATCTGCTCACAGCCTTATCGGTGAACATATGATGAAAAGCAATTTTCCTCTGAGCTTTATAGATGTGAATAATGAGCCTTCTTGTGTTTTACACAGCACAGCATTTCCCTATATGCTGTAGCATCATTTTGAGACCAGGAATTGAGTAGGTAAAGTGCAGACATTATGAGGCTATATAAGTTAAAATTACACTTTTCTAACCTCAAAATGAAAAGGCACTGACCCATCTTAGAGATTTTGATTTCTTTTTTAAAAAAATTTTTTTAATGTTTTATTTATTTCTGATACAGAGAGAGACAGAGCATGAGAGGGGGAGGGGCAGAGAGAGAAGGAGACACAGAACCAGAAGCAGGCTCCAGGCTCTGAGCTAGCTGCCAGCACAGAGCCTGATGCAGGGCTTGAACCCACGAACGTGAGATCTGACCTGAGCCGAAGTCAGAGGTTTAACCGACTGAGCCACCCAGGCACCCCAAGATTTTGATTTCTAACAAAGTAAATCTCAATCTTGAAAAGCACCAAGAAACAAAATTTTGCCCATTGGGATCCTATTTATTTATTTATTTATTTATTTATTTATTTATTTATTTTTATTTTGAGTAAAGAGGTCTTGGGTACAAAAGGGGAGGAAATGCTATGGTCGCAGACATCGGCAAACATGATTGTGTGATGGGCCCATTTCCTGCTCTGACCTCATAAAGCACCATTGTGATGTTGCTGTAGAACCTGTCCATATAAGACCCTGGCCCACTGGGGTGTTCGGTCTTTACAGCCCAGGGAGCCTTGGGGACCTGTCGGCCTGACCCTAGCTAGCTTGCTTTCTGCTTCTCCTTTTGTCGTTTGGTTCATATACTTTTTTTTCATTTTCATTTTTCTCTACTCGTTTTTTCTCCATTTTCTTTTCTTTTTTCTTTTTTTACCCTGCTTTTTTAGTTTTTCTTTCTCTCAATGTTTCTTCATTTTCTCCCTTCATTTTCTTTGTGGTTTTTTTTTTCATTTCTTTCTTTCTTTAGTATTAGTGTTTTAGTACAGTTAGTATCGTTCATCTTGTTGGTAGAGTTAGTAAGCGTAGTATTAGTATAGCCTAGTGAGTGTAGTTAGACTTAGTAGTATTAGCATGTTTTATATTGTTGGTGGGTGGTGGGTTGGGGGGGCTGTTAGGAGGTCAAGGTCACCAGGCTTCCGGGGCTTTTGCCCATTGTCACCGACAGTGTGGCGACCCACACCAACAGGGCCTCTAAGCCCCAAGGTGAGGGCAGCTCCTCCAAGGAGGGGGCCGCTTCTCCAGGATGCCGGACCACCCTGAAGACGGTGAAGTTGGATGTCCAGTTCATCCGCAAAACCCAGCAGGACCCCACTGGCTTCCAGGGACTTTGTCAGGAAGCACAGAATGTGAAGACCTCAAACCATCGAAATACTGTGATGACAATTAACGTGGTCAACACCAGTGAGATGTTACTCCTGTTCTCCGAACACGTCTGTGGAGACGACCTGGTCAAGAACGTTCCGGACAAATTCTGCCAGCTCTTATCTGTAGTGGAGAGCTGTCACTTGCTAGGTCTTTTCCCCAGAGACCTGCAGCCAGAGAACCTTCTGGAAAGGGAACTCAGGGTAACACGTACAGACTTTGGTGTAACCACCCAGCTTGCAGGATATAAGCTGCACACGTTCAGGAGGAGCCCCCGTTCTGGTGGCCCTTGAGCGTTCCTGCACCCGGACGGCTCAGTGCCCCTCACCGACGTGTCGAGCCTGGGGCGGTTTGGTACTCCTTGGCCATGGGCTTCGAGTTTTGTGTGGGGCAAGTCTTCTGGGACTTCCTCGGGGACTTGCCCCAACCAAGTGAAAAGCAACAGAGTGTCCTCCTCTTCGTATCCCCGAAGGGCAAAAATGGGTGCCACAGATTGATGAGAAACCACCCAGGACAGAGAGGACAGTTGAAGTCCGAAGTAAAGGATAAAGTGGAAGATGCAGGGCAGGAGGAAGGATGGGGTCCTGGGCCTCACACTGAGACACCCCATGAAAACAAAGACCTCCAGACGCCTCAGCGGATGGCAAAGTGGCTGTGCCGTCTGCCACCCAGCCTCGAGGCCGCCATCAGCACACCAGCCCAGACCACTCGACCCCAGTAAACAAACAGGAAGATGTACAAGACAAAGGGACTGCAGGAAGAACACAAAACAGATTCCAAAGATTTTTATTTAATGTGAGGAATGTATTTAATGTAAGGAATGTATTTAAGAAAACTAAAGTTCACCCATAATGAAAGAGCCATGGTCTGTGCCTTTATTTCTTTTGTTTAAGTTTCAAGAAACTTGTTTGGAAAGAGAGGGACAGGGCGAGTGGGGGAGGGGCTGGGAGAGACCCCAAGCAGGCTCCAAGCTCTCGGCTGAGATCCGATGTGAGGCTCCAACGTCCAAAACTGTGAGATCCCAACCTGAGCCCACACCGAGAGTGGGGCACTTCAGCGACGGAGGCCCACCCAGGCTCCCAGTCCCTGCCTTTGATGCAGGAGGAAACATGAGGAGCTCCAGGAAGCCCGGGGACAGGCACAGGAGAGTGGCCGGGGCGATGGGTGGGACCACGTCCAGGACACCTTAACACGCTGCAGGAATGACGGCAGGATAGCCTCCTGCTGGACTTGGAGTTGTAGGAAACACAGGGTGAAGGTGGTGAAATTTGGGGGTGATGTGGGGTTTGTGGGTTCCAGAGTCAATGGCCAAGGAAGAATTTGTGAAGAAGTCTTTGGTGCAAAAAGGTGATTTTATTAAAGCACGGGGACGGGCCCCATGGGCAGGGAGAGCTGCACTGGGGTGGTGACAGGCAGCTCATTATGTACTCTCTGGTGGGGAGGGCGTTAGGGATAGAGTAAGACTCCATGGAATTCTGGAAGCAAGGCTCCGGAGCCTTGAGGGGTTAGCTGATGGTGGGGAAACGCCGCTGATTCCTGTTCAATGAAACCTCAGTCCTGAGACCCCTCCGGTGGATCTCGGCGGGCCACAAGCTTTGAGGACGATGGCCAGTATGTGGGATGGGGGTGGTAGGATGAAGTAGACTTGCAGGGTCCTCGAGGTTGGAAGAAGGTGATGCCGAGGTTCTCTTTGGGCCCCACCAGAATGTCCTCCTCGAGGGAGCTGAGCTCCTAGAGGGAGGGCCCTCTGCCTTTTCAGGGACTTGTCAGTGGGCTGCCGGCAGTCAGGGAGTTTAAGTTTTCGCTGGCCTCCGTTTCCCACATGACCAGGGCGAGCACTCCTGTCCTCTGTTCTGGGGTAGCCATGAGTGTCACAGCATATTCCATCTGGGAGGCCGGTGCCAGCCTGTGTTCAGCCCTCAGCCCGCCTCGTGCTCCCTCGGCACATCCCCCCTGACCACATCTGACCCGGAAGCCGTTAGGGTTGCTGCAGGTGGAAGGGTCATCTTCTGTCACTTCTTCCTCCTGAGGAAGGGCAGAGAGTTGTCCCTCCCTATGTGGGTCAGTGTGGGTCAGTCCAGGAACACAGAGGGGAGTGAGAAAAGGCAGAGGCAGTGGAACCCAACGTGGATGACCCGTATGAACCTCCTTGAGGAGAAAGGATCATGTGCTGTCTTGAGGTGATGGAGTCTTGGCGCCAAGCAGGGGGACTGGGAGAAAACAGCTACCAGAATGACAATAGCTAGAAATAGGAGCCCACGTGGAAGCCCTTTGGTGGCTGGCGAACCTCCCGCAGGCCAAGAGTTGAACCAGTCGCTAAAGGAAAGAGGGGGATTGTTTAAAGTGCCAGTTGGAGCAGTCATGTCAATTAGAAATCCAGGAATGCTTCTGCGGGCTCCTGGAATGTACGGGACAGCATTTTTGTTGGATAATGGTTTCTGTTCCACCTCGTGCAGCGGTTAGCACGTCACTGCCATTCTATTTTGCAGCACTGTTGTAGCATTGGAGTTATTTTGGTATTTCACACTAGAATGGTCCGGTATGTAGAGAGTCATTTAAAGCCTTAACTGGGTAACAGGTGATGGATCGACGTCCTGGAGACCCTCTTTTGCTGAGGTACCTCATGAATCAAAGGTACCTTTCTAGAACCAAGAGAAACAGAGGTGACTGCTTAGAGCACATGACCAAGCTCGCGTCTCCCAGTGCTGCCAGGGAGATGTTAGATGTCAGGCTGGAAGCACCCTCAGTTGAGAGTGGGAACAGCAGGAATCCGATGGGGCTTTCTGGTGTATGACCCAATGTCTGTGGTGGTCCTTTTGAATGGCCCATCGTAAGAAGGAAGAACTTGGGAAAAGAGAACGAAAAAGAGAAGTTGCGACCATCCTCGTAAGAGAAGTTTGAGGTCTTCCACAGGCTCGCAGGAAGCAGAAGGCACATCAGGTCGCTCATTGATCTCCTGCGAAAGGGGGTACAGGTTTTATTTAGATACAGGAGACGGTGAAAAATGCCCCTCTAACTTGACTGCAGCCCTTCTTTTGGAGTCAGATCCCCAGTTGTAATAGACTTTCCATCGAGTACAGGAGGTCTTTTGGGTTTATATGGGGTGGGTTTCTAGTACCTGTCAGATCAGGTTTAGGGGAGCCATGGTTTGCATGATTAGAGATTTATGAATCATCCCAGCCTCAAGTGAATTGTGAACCAAGCACTGGCGTCTTTGTCTCTTGATAGGTCTATAGTAGGAAAGGTCATTGCATACACTGGTTGGTGGGATCTGTCCCATCCCCCGGGTGTTTAAATCATATACTCGCGAGGTTATTATTCCCACAGAATCACAAGCAAGAAGCCTGCCAGTACCTGTGCTACTGTGACAAGTTTTCAGAAGTATATCTAGGGTTGTCTAGCTCGGTTAGGCAAACAACAAGCTCTGAAAGACAGAACTAGAAGTGACCATCCCTCAAGATGCACTATCGAAATATAGTTTTTCTCTCTAAAAACCCGCATTTCCAGAGAGAGCCAAATCGAGACTAATCTGCTTGTAGAATGAGTCCAGTTTTAGCAAACTTGGCCTAAGTAGCCACAGAGGTGCAGCAAGAGTAGTTTTTGACCATAAGGATCTTTTAAGTCTGCTGGGCCAGAAGGTTTTTGACTTTCCAATTAAGGTACCTTTGAATGGAAATACTGAGTTGAGTTTTTTCCTTCCCTTTATTTCTGTGATAATCATAGTAATCTTCAGGTCTTTCTATAGGCTGTCACTGTCTTCAGTTTTTATCCAGATGACACATTGCTCTGTGTTTTTTGAATGGTGTGGGAGTAATGAAAGGCAGATTCTTTCATTGAATACATATTTATCAGGTACCTAAACTATGCCAGGTATTACTAAGATACAGCCGTGGCTTTAGCTGTCCTTACGGACAGAATCCTCCAGGAGATAGATCACCACGCAATAGAAGAAAGGCCTGTTGTCTGGCCTCCCCAGGTGGCCCCACTCTCCCTCCCCTCCCAACAAGGCCTGGATGGCATAGGCACCCCCAGCCCTCTGGGCAGGGGCCATGGCGAAGAGGTCCACTCACTGAGATAAGTGCGCATCAAGAGGCATTTTGTTTCCGAATCTATTTATGTATGGCAATGTTGTCACTGTAATGGGCATAATTTAATTAAATGGAATGAAAATTGATGACGTGTGTGTGTGTGTGTGTGTGTGTGTGCGTGCTAAAACAGAGAGAGCTGTCATTTCTGTGAAAACCTTTGGAAAGACTCCATAGAGACAAATTACTATCAGATTGGATAAAGACAAGGCAATTATAAAAGATTAGGGACAAATCATACAAATATGGACAGCTTCCAGGATCTGTTTTCACTTTGATCCACGTGTGTCTTTTTTATTCTTCTTAAAAAAAAAACACTCCTGATGGTCTTCAGCATTGTCTGATGGGTGTTCTTTTTGCATGGAAGACTGAGAAACTCCATCACTGGATCCAACTCAAAGGAAGGGTCTTGGCCCTGCGTTAAAATGTTTGTAAATGAATTGTACTTTAAAATGTTTGCTAAAGTAAAACATGAAAGATGGGCATTTTTATGATTCCTCCTTTTACCTGCTTTGTTGATTAACTGAGAAATTAGTGGTCTCAGGCTCACCGCCTAAATGGGCTGCTTCTGTCCTTGGGGATGTGAAATTAGGGCGTGGCTTAGAAGTTTGTCAGTTAGCAGGAAATATTTGTTTTATTGAAGAACCTAGTGTCCTCCAGTTGTTGGTCAGTAGTAACCTTTTTAAATATGGTCTTACAAATTCCCTTGTATTCTTTTAAGGATTTACAATTGTTAAGCTAACTTGAGTCTTGTCCTAGATAGTTTAGTGAAGGCAAGCCTCACACTTCTGAAAGAGATCAGATTTTATTAAGAATGGAGTTTTTTTCAGAAAAGAATTGTACAAGGATTAAGAGTTGGAAAAAGTCAACAGTTTCTCTGTACTTTTAGGGCACAATTTCAATGCCTAGCTACATTGTTGCAAGTGAAGACTCGGAACATTGTTTATGCCCGTATTTGGATGTGGGCACTCCGGTTCCAAAGAGAAATAGAATGACTTGGGTGTGATCTCAGAGGATGCTCTCAAGGCCTTCCACCAACCACCTGCTCCCTCTAATATGTCCTGTTACGTCAGCCGGTGCTCCCCACGCTCACACGAAGGCCCACCAAGTGCCTTGGCCTCCTGTATGACTGATCTGCCCACCTGTCCCTGTGTCACAGTGATCTTCTCCTTCAGATACGTAAATCAGTTGAAAGTCAAACTTGCCCCCTTTCTCCATTTTTCTATTTTATCTTTTGTGGAATGGTGTGGTGAGAAAGGAAAATACATTAAAAATGCTATCAGTATGTTTTCAACTTCCCCCCCGATGGTGTAAAGCAAATTTTGCTTCAGAAAATGGAAGGATACTTTCAGAACACATGACTGCCCATGTTTATAGTATTGGGTGGAGTACTGAGAAGTCCCACATCCAAAGGGAACGCACTGGGGAGGCCTTGTATGGCGGGTGACCTCTTGGAGGAAGAGTGAGACGTTGGGGCTGCTTCAGAGGTGGTGTGAGCGGGGGAATGATAAAATCTGAGACCACATGGGTTCCTCAGAGAAGGCGAAGAGCATGAATTGGGGATGAGAAATAAAGTGTGGGAAAGGGCACCTGGGGGACTCAGTCGGTAAAGCATCCGACTTTAGTTCAGGTCATGATCTGCTGGTTTGTGAGTTTAAGCCCCGCATCGGGCTCCATGCTGACAGCTAGAGCCTGGAGCCTTCTTCAGATTCTGTGTCTCCCTCTCTCTCTGCCCCTCCCCTATCCATGCCTCCCCCTCCCCCCTGTTAAAAATAAATAAACATGTAAAAAAAAATTTTTTTTAAGCGTGGGGAAACTGATAGAGGGCCCAGAGTTTATGGTGCAAAGTTGCCATTCCATTCCATTTCATTCCAAGTGGTCTCTTCTGACCTGCCCAGGGGAAAACTGCAGTAAGCATTCATCCTTACTGATGTATCTCTCCTCTGCACCCCAGTGACGTGTCCAAGTGAACCGCTGGATGCCGACTCTCCGCCCATTATGAGATGGAGCCCCGGGCCCTCGGGCCCTCTCGTTCCTCCAGGGAGCAGCAGACATGGCGGGTTTGTGTCTGGGAATAAAGTTCTTAATGAAAGTTTTTTCCACTTCAAGTTTCCAAGATAATTCTTTTTGCAATGTCTTCTTTGTAATATCTTGTCTGTCGTGGTTGGACACTCGATCCATTACTCCCTGAACCTTATGCCTGTAGGTAATACACGGTGAAGGACACACAGTAAAACCTTAACAACATGGGTTTGAACCGTGCAGATTCACTTACATGCAGATTTTTTTCCAATAAATACAGACCAGTACTATAAATGTATTCCCTTATGATTTTTAAATAATATTTTAATATGTTAAATTTATTAAAAACATGTTAATCACCTTTATGTTATCAGTAAGGCTTCTGGTCAACAGTAGGCTTTTAAGTAGTTAAGTTTTTGGCAAGTCAAAAGTTATATGTGAATTTTCAATTGCAGGCAGCAGGGAGGGCAGGGGTCCCAAAACCCTTGTGTTGTCCAAAGGTCAGGTGTAATTGGAAGAGGTTCAAAGACATGGCGTTAGGTAGAGATTAGATAGGGAGGAAGTTGATTTGCTTTTCAATTCTCCCTCAATCCTCAGGTCCTTCCTTTTTTTTTTTTAAATGTTTTTTTATTTTTTATTTTTGAAAGAGAGAGACAGCATGAGCAGGGGAGGGTCAGAGAGAGAGGGAGATATAGAATCCGAAGCAAGCTCCAGGCTCTGAGCTAGCTGTTAGCACAGAGCCCGACGTGGGGCTCGAACCCAGGAACTGTGAGATCATGACCTGAGCTGAAGCCAGACACTTAACCAACTGAGCTACCCAGGCGCCCCCTCTCCAGGTCCTTCTTAACGCAGTTATTTTCATGAGTCTTGATCCCCAGAGATCAAGTCCGCAGTCCACGGCCTTTGTCCAGGGCTCTGTCCTTCAGCTCACTCTACCTACTTCATCAGCAACCACTCCTCTTGCTCCTTTGTCTTCAAACATGTGCTGAAATCCCATCCAACAGGGGCACCTGGGTGGCTCAGTCGGTTAAGCGTCTGCCTTAGTCAGGTCATGGTCTCTCAGTTCGTGGGTTTGAGCCCTGCATTGGGCTCTCTGCTGTCTGAGCAGAGCCTGCTTTGGGTCCTCTGTCCCCTTCTTTCTCTGCTTCTCTCTCCCTCAAGAAAAGAAACCCCATCCAGTGTTTCATTTATTCCTTCAACGAACACTGAGTCCCCAAGATACATCAGTGAACAAAAGAGCATTCTGTTGTGGAGAAGCACACCATGGAGAACAAAACATAATAAAGAAGTAAAACTTATAGTATGTCACAGGGGTAAATCCCATCCTGAGGAAGAAAACAGAAAAGAATATTAGTTAGGGCAAGGGAGATGAGGATCGCAGAGTCACTAGGGAAGCGAGCCTTCACTGGGGGTGAGATTTCTAGAAAGACCGAGGAGGTGAGGGATTCTGTTTCAGGGATAGCTAGGCAGGAGCATTCAGGCAGAGAAGATAGATGACAGCACACAGACCCTAAGACAGGAATTGGTCCCTTCTAATTTACACACTGTGGGATTATGCTTTTAAAATGTATCTTATTCTCATTTTTAAATTTTTTTCTGTTTTTTTTTTCATTTGTTTTATATTTGAGAGAGAGAGAAAGAGAGAGCAGGGGAGGGGAGAGAGATGGAGACAGAATCTGAAACAAGCTCCAGGCTCCCACAGAGCCTGACGCAGGGCTCAAACTCACGAGCAGTGAAATCATGACCTGAGCTGAAGTCAGACACTCAACCGGCTGAGTCACTTAGGCACCCCTATTTTTTCTCATTTTAATGAGGTAAAATGTCCTAGACCTGGAGGTACAGGAGAGAAACAAAAGAGTTCAATCTATCACCTTGAAGCTGAAGTCTTATTTCTAGGTCTTTGAAACCCCAAGATGAGCAAGTGGTATCTTTGCTTTTCTCCTTTCTTCTGAGAACCTGCAAGCATGTTGTATATAGTTTTTCCTTTTGATTTTTACAGATCTGCTTTGAAGTAGGGAACCTTTAATCAGATATTTCCTTCATAAATAAAGAAAATTGAGAACAATAAATAATATGAGTCACCCAAGGAATAGGTGATAAATAATGACAAAAACCATATCTTGTATTCCCCAACATTATTTCTTCTTTTTAAATTATTTTTCATGCTTATTTATTTATTTTGAGAGAGAGAGAGCATGCACGTGCACACACATAATGTGTACAAGTCGGGGAGGAACAGAAAGAGAGAAAAGAGAGAATCCCAAGCAGGCTCCATACTGTCAGGAGAGCCCAACCTGGGGCTTGAATTCACGTACCATGACATCATGACCTGAGCTAAAATCAAGAGTCATATGCTTAACTGACTGAGCCACCCAGATGCTCCAGATCATGTTAATTTTTAAATGCCTGTTGGGTATTCAGACAAAAGTTGCCAAGGGGACATTTGGATATATGAGTCTGAGGTTAAGGGTAGATGTCAGGGTTTAGAGATTAAAAAATTGGAAGTCACTGGATATGAAAGGAATTTATAGTCATAAGCAGATGAAATGACCTAGGAAAATGTGTATAGAGAAGGGAGCCCAGGACCAAACCCAAGCTTACCAGCACTGGGAATGCTGCTGGAAAGGTAGGAGACAGAGAAGTGGGCGGCCGGTGCGGAAAGCAACCAAGGGAATCATTGTTCCAAAAGCTGGTGTAAAGGGGGAGCGAGCGGTTGTATTTACTGCTGCCGAGAGGTGTGAAAAGATGTGGACAAACGTGTGACATTTGGATGTGGCCGCATGGTCGCCGCTGGTAGCTGCTGGTGACCTTTCCGAGGACAGTTTCAGAGAAGTGCAAGGAAAGAGGCATAATTCCATTTATTCAGCTATTGGTCACTAGAAATACACTCACTGGCATGTAGGAGGAGAAGTGGGCAAATTACTCCTTACACTATGAAAAGGACTGTGACAGAAGTCTGCACAGGGCACATGTGAGGTAGGACACTAAACCTGGTGATAAGGGCACAGAAGACTTTTTAAAAGAAGGTGATAACTAGGGGCTTACACTTGATCTTAGCCAAAAGGCCGAGAAGCGATGATAACTAGGGGCTTAAAATGCATTTTTAGAAACCAGAAGAGCTCTATGATGAGGTTTTTAGGGTGATAGTGGGGTTCACAGGGGTCCGGAGCTGATGGCCAAGAAAGAATTCTTGAAGATGCCTTTGGTGCAAGAAGGTGATTTTATCAAAGCCTGGGAACAGGACCTTGGACAGAAAGAGTTGTCCCGGACCTTGAGGAGAGACTTGTTATAGACTATGGGATGGGGGCGGGGTAAAGTACAGGACGTTTCCAATGAGACTTTCATATGCTAAAGAAGACGCACAGGATACTGGGGGCCTAGCTAATGTCAGACTAAAGTTGTTTTTCCCTCTAGCAAAACATTAGCATTAAGACAGTAGCCTGAAACTCTGCCTGCCTCAAGTATTTGTCAGTGGGCTACAGGTTACATGGAAATTTAATTGTATCTGCCATTTCCTTCTGCCTTTGTTTCCCACATCTTATACAGTAATGCATTGTCTTTGGAGCCGGGAGACCTCGGTTCTAGTCTTACTCTATCCCTAGCAGGTGGTCTGAGACAAGCCCCACCCACCTCTAGGGTCCTTCCTCCCTCCTGCATGGAGAAGTGGCTTGGTCCAAACATCCTCATGTTTCCTGTGCTAAGACCATTAAAGGGGCGCCTGGGGGGCTCAGTCAGTTGGGCGTCCGACTTCGGCTCAGGTCATGATCTCACGGTCTGTGGGTTCAAGCCCTGCATCAGGCTCTATGCTAAGAGCTCAGAGCCTGGAGCCTGCTTCGGATTCTGTGTCTCCCTCTCTCTGCCCCTCCCTCACTCATGCTGTCTCTATCTCTCATAAATAAATAAACTTTAAAAATATATTTTTTAAAATCATTATGGAAGTTTCTAATCTATTGGAGTCTGGATAGACTGAAGGTTTTAAATTCAAGGTTCTTTGTCCTTTAGTTAGAACCAGCGTATAGCCTTTGGGTTATACATTTAAGTGTCTGTATTTCTCCACTACAGATTAATTCATAATTTTAGTTGCTGCAGGATAAATTAGTTAAGATGATGTTATCATCTATAATAAACCCCAGCATTTCAGCACCTTAACACTGTCAGGGACAAGGGCAATTCATCCAAGGTGGCCCACTTGGACATGAACATTATTTTGAGGTAAAAGCATCCAAACCCAGCAGATTCAGAAAAAGCTCTTTACCGCTCCACTGCCTGCTGTCCCGGGAAGAGAGCTGTTAACAGAGTTTCCTCCTTATCCAAGAAACTCATCTGCGTAATACGGCAACCTTTGTTTTCCAAACATCTCCTCTCATCTTCCAGCAAAAATGGTCTTCCCCCTCCCCCACCCCCCTGCTTTGTACCCTCAGACCGCTAGCCTTCTTCTTAGCTGATGTAAGTCTCATGTTGCCTCACTGTCTTTAGAATTTCCATCTGTCTGGGTTCTCTATATGGACACTATTAATTTGATTTTCCCTCTTACTCTGTCTCATGTCAGTTTGATTCTTTGTTCAGCTAGAAGGACCCCTCAAGGGCAGAGGAAGTTCTTCCTGCCCAGTGACACTGTAGAATAATTTTGTTTCGTGCATATGTAATATTCCAATGAAAGTGTTGACAAATGGCCTTGCACACAGGAAGCCAGGAACCCAGGTCCCTGCCATTTAGCCCCTTTGCTCTCCCTTAGCTTCTCACAATGATCTGCTTTCCTGTGGAAGGAAGGGGTGGAGAGGATACCAAACCATCTCAGCTCGGAGGCACCGTATATTACCTCCGACATCATTCCATTTTAAACTAATCATGCGGATTCGCCTAAGATGCACAGAGACTGGGAAATGTGGTTCCTGGCCGGGCGGCGACAAGGATGTCCTGAGAGAGAAGCAGGAGTCTTTGATGGATGCCGGACATTTCTGCCACACGGAACATTTTTCAACCCATGCGACTCATTTGTTTATTTTCTAGCTGAAGAAGAGATCACCTTTTCCAAAACAGCAATTCCTAAGCAATCTGAGCTATTTCCTGAAAACCTCAGGTATAGGCATATGTCACTGTTTAGGAGGTAGGGCATAGGTAAGTGTCATTAAGTTCAGAACACTGTTAAAATCATTTGGTCAGTTCTTTGGACCTCTCAGTACGAGTGGGGAAGCGTTGGGGGGAGGGTGCGCATGGTGAGTTCTGTCCGTAGTATCTACATTAGGTTTCATTATCTTGCTCTTTTCTTCATTCTTAAAGATAGTCTCCTGTCAAAAGCTCAGTGTACCGCTAAGTTATGACTACTATTTATTTCTCATTTGGACAGTCCTGAAGAAATAAAAGATCTTGAGTTTCTTTGACGTCATCATAACGAAGATGAGGACATCCAAGGAAGACATAATTCCTCTGGAGTCGCGCCAGTGTGAGGAGATTCTAGAGATGGCGATCATGCCTCTGGCCGACCATTTTGTGGCTTTGGGAGAAAAAGACAAAGCCTTATATTACTTTCTAGAAATTACATCTGCTTATCTCATCTTGGGTGATAATTACAAGGTAAGGTGTT
>NC_043702.1:123967669-123971395 GCF_006229205.1 Suricata suricatta | reverse complement strand
GAGGAGATTCTAGAGATGGCGATCATGCCTCTGGCCGACCATTTTGTGGCTTTGGGAGAAAAAGACAAAGCCTTATATTACTTTCTAGAAATTACATCTGCTTATCTCATCTTGGGTGATAATTACAAGGTAAGGTGTTTCTACCTGGATCCTCCCCTCACCCTGTCCCCGACACATTGGAGACCACAGAGCCTGCAGGAGTGCTTTCGAAATTATTGCTTTCTCTTGACTCCTGCCAGCCAGCACCCCTTTCCTCTGAAAATCAAATTGCTTAGAAGCAAAAGGACTTGAGATCGAAAAACGAAAGGTAGAACAAATTGAAGCGAGCATTGGACATCACTTAAAATATTGCCACCACTGGAAACTTGCCACGAGCTCTCTACATATATGGGAGCGATGTGGTGCGGGTGGGGGTCATCTCTCATCCCCAGAATGAAGCAGAGAGGACTCTTGGCATCAGTGTTTCTGTTTCAGCAGTCTTCATCAGTCAGGTCCCAGTGGCCTTTGCCTTCTGTCCTCCCTAAATACCTGTAGGTCTTTGGATAAAAGTACAAATCTGGTTTGAATCTTGGGATCCCCAGAGGAGCTCACCCACTTTGGTCTTCGCGTGATTTGTGCTAAATTATCATACATACCTTTAGACCCAAAGCTCTAGCGTTTCTCCAGGATAGTTGCAAATAACAGTCCAGGGCAATACGTCCCTAGGAGTGTGTGGATTTGATGCGTGGATAATGAAACGAGAATTCACTCTTCAGGAAGTTGGGAAGCACTGAGCTGAATAAGGCCAAATAGGTTTCTTTCCCGCAGATATTTCGGGGCCTTACTTTGCCAGGATACATGGAGAAGTCCCAGAGGGTCAGGTCAGATCTGGGGCACATTGTGTTTCTCAAACTTCTTTGACCTAAGGTCACTCTGTCTAGAGCAGCTGGCTAGACTAACATTCCGTACACTCACTTCAGGAAGGGCCCCTCTGGGCCTTCACCTGGCTCAGCTTCAGAAAGAGCTTCAGGTACCTGAATAGCCACGCCTGCAGGTCAAGTCCACGCTGGTGGTCCCTTCAAGGTCTGCAGCTGCTTCTGATCACAACAGCCTAATCGACCCTCGTTCCTTCGGTGTTTAAAAATTTAATCATTACAAATGTTAGTAAGCCCCAGTTCTCTCAGGATTTATGTTAAAGATGAAAGTTTCCCATGCATATTACATATAGATAGATAGATAGATAGATAGATAGATAGATAATGCATTTAAAAATATTTTAAATGTTTGGTTTTTAAAATTTTTTTTAGATGTTTATTTATTTTTAAGAGAGAGAGAGAGACAGAGTGGGAGCAAGGGAGGGGCAGAGTGAGAGGGAGACACAAAATTCGAAGCAGCTCCAGGCTCTGAGCTGTCAGAACAGAGCCCAATGCGGGGCTCGAATTCATGAATGATGAGATCATGACCCAAGCTGAACTCGGAAGCTTAACCAAGTGAGCTACCCAGGTGACCCAAAGATGAAAGTCTCCCATGCGTATTATATTAACATTTATTTATTTTTGTGAGAGAGAGTAGCAGAGAGAGAGGGAGACACAGAATCTGAAGCATGCTCCAGGTGAGCTATTAGCACAGAACCTGACGCAGGGCTTGAACCCATGGACTGCGAGATCATGACCTAAGCCAAAGTTGGATGCTTAACTGACTGAGCTGCACAGCCACCCCTTTGGAATGCATTTTTATATGTATTTATAGGTAGGTAAATAGGTAGATAGATAGATAGATAGATAGAGCAAAGGGGGATATGGCCAGTGAGTCCCAGGAAAAGAAGGTATAGGTAGACCTGGGAACCAACTTGCCAAGCCTGTGCAATACCCTGTTTTCAATGAGCAGGGAGTAGGGAATAGTTAGGAAGGCAATGACTGGACACAGAGCCTTGGTGCAAGATACCCGGAATGTGCCATTGGTAGCCTCTCTCCCATCAAAAAAAATCTAGTAGGACCAGGGCTGTGGCCAGCTCATGTGTCCCTCTTCTGCCTCCCATTCATATCCCTTTGGCCATATGAGACTTGAGGATACTGCCTTCCCTTAGTTTACTCTTCAAGTATGACCTCGACTTGGCACTCACTCATACCAACAGTGTCCTGCTAACATGTCATAAATGGCTTCAAATGTAGTGGGGATTGTTGCTCAGGGCTTTACCTTTAAGGGAAATGGGGGTGGATCCTAACTCATTCCCGAAGTGAAGCCCAGCTCCTTGGGCACGTGGGGATACCATCAAGGGCAGGGGGTGGGTGCATTGTTGGCAATAGGGCCATGGGGAGGGGGTGGAATTACTCCGAGGAGGAAGCTGCCCAGATTCATCCTCCAGAGTGAGCTGGTGGGCAAAGAGGGGCATGCAGCGGGCAGTGTCTTCACTGGAGCTTTGCCCACCCAGTTCTGCCTAGGCCCTTTCCTCATCAGGAGCTGGGGGTGGGGGTGGAAGAGCACCTGCGGTGGTGGGGTGGCAGCTGCTTCCCGGAGAGGCTGGGCGGCCCCCTGGGGCCGCCCCGCTGACCCCAACCTCTGGGTCCCTGTGCTGCCTGCAGGCCTACATGTATTTGAATGAGGCGGAGAGGCTGCTGAAGACACTCAAGAAAAACAAGTTCTGGAATCACACTCTTGAGTCCGCCACCTTTTACAGCCTCAAAGGTCAGATAAGAAGCCACTAGAAACACAAACACATGTTCTCCGTCACTGGAGAGTTAGAAGAAGCCCAAGTCAGCCCTGTATGCCCCTCACTGCCCTCCCGTCCTCCACCACTAGCCACATACCCTCTTCACCCCTCCTCGCCATCACGTGCCAGCAGCAAGGTCTCCCTTGACCTTGCCATTGACGTCTTAACGAAAAGTGTTTTTGAGGACCTCCCAAAACGGCCCCAGGCAGGTAAACGCTTTCTCAGGGGCAGATGACGCTCCACAGACACACGAGGAGAAACCTGGTCGTTCAGCCATCCTTCTGGGCATACATTTGTAAACATTTACTGTTCTGCCAGGCTCGGGAGGATTTTATTCCTGGGCCTTAAGTTGCCTTTTTAATAAGCATCCCTCAAATATGTGTCCCTGGAACTTGCTGGCCACATCCAGGATCACTGCCCTTCCTCCCTCCTCTCTCCCCGCCCTCCTCTCTGCAGGTCTGTTTCAACGCTGGCCAGATGGTGCTCGCCAAGGAAATGCTGCAGAAGGCACTGAGGCTCCTCAACCGAAACTTTCCTTGCAGCTTAATCTCCCTGTTTCTTCAGACCAAGGCTGAGAAAAACAGACACTTCCACTTCCTGAATCAACAGGCCCAAGAGAGCTCACCTCCAGGGTAAGGGACACAGCTGGGAAGAGCTGAAGGTCTCCCCGGGCAGAGACAGACCTGCACAGACTCCATCAGCCCCTACGCATGGGCCTCTAGGGGGCGCCAGAAGGCCGGGTGGCTGGGACCTGGCTCACTGGTGCTGGGCGGGGCGGGGGTGGGAGGCTTCCCGGCCTCGGCAGGTGGCCCTAGAATATTTCACAGCAGCTTTTGCGAAAGGGAATTCAAGTGCCAAAAACATCAGGGACCATGTTGGTAGTTGTTGAAGCTGGGTGTTGAGTGCCTGTCTTTCATTCTATTTTTTTTGCTTTGCTGTGTGTATGTTTGAAATGTTCCACAATGAAAGCTTCTGGATATGTCCCACCTACCCGTCGATCTGCACCAAGGGAAATGCCACCCAGCTGGGGATCTGGG
>NC_043702.1:123952570-123967569 GCF_006229205.1 Suricata suricatta | reverse complement strand
TCATTCTATTTTTTTTGCTTTGCTGTGTGTATGTTTGAAATGTTCCACAATGAAAGCTTCTGGATATGTCCCACCTACCCGTCGATCTGCACCAAGGGAAATGCCACCCAGCTGGGGATCTGGGGACATCTCTGCCCTCTTGGGAGAGGCCAGGAGCAGTATCCCTATGGGTTCTGCCTGGGAGACAAACATCTATTCCCAAGAGCAAGAGACTACAACTCTTTTGCAAGCCCACCAAGTCCCCAGCCTTCCCCAACAAGTGTGCCCTTAAATGTGGGGGAGCGTGGGGTGGAAGTGCGCGGGGGCTGGGCTCCTATGCGCTTGGGAACTCTGGAGACCCCAGGAGGGGGCGGGCGGGGCGCCTTTCAGTGGAGATCTCTGGTGAGAGGTCAGAGGGGATTGGAGTTCGGGTCTCACGCAGACTTGCCTGATGAACTGTGAGATGCCGAGTTAAATTTGAAGTTCAGATGGACGGGGATTCGCCTTTTTATATTCGTATGTCGCACAAGATGTTTAGGACATACGCATTCTAAACAAATTATTTGTTCTGACATGCAGATTTAACTGGCATCCCGCCGTTTCATTCCCTTAATCTCACAAGCGCAGCACTGCTGTGTGAAAGGAGCACGAGGGCAGGGGGTGTGTTGTGATGAGGAAGACGCCGCAGAGATGTCGTCTCACATGCGTCCTCAAGAGGTTCTGACCTCCAACGTGAGGACAAGAAGGACTGTTAGTGTCAGACTTTCTAGGGCCGTCACGAACAGCCTATGCTGTAAGGGATTTCACCCTGTCCACGTTTCTTCTGAACCTTTAAAAAATAATTTCCAAACAGAATCAGCGTCATTGGTGTCTAAACTGAAAGTACCTGGAATTTGTCTTCAACAATCTCCAGGATATCTTTCTTCCCCCTTTCTTGTCTTTACTTAAAAGCTGCTCTTTGACAAACATGTCTAACTATATTTTGTTTTCTTGGTCTTGTTAAATCACTAATATTGCAGCCAGCTGGTTCAGGTGCTCATCGTCATCATAAATAGAGGGGACTGTTGGCTACATTATCAGTTAGATGGCTTGTCGAAGCCAAGATTGCGAACCCTAATGTTCTCTGTGGGTGGTCATCCATCCTCCCCTTGAATACCTCCAGCACACGGGAGGCTCACCATCTCTCATGACATACCATTCCACTGTTGGAATGTGTCTTAATCTGCTCAGGCTGTTACAACAAAATAGCACCGACATGGGGGGTGGGGGGGGCTTAGAACAAGCAGAATTTATTGCTGAAGTCTGAGAGTGCCGGCAAGGTGGGAGAGGGGCCCCCCTTCAGGACCACAGGCCTTTTCTTGTCTTCATATGGTGGGAAGGGGCTGGGAAGCTCTGGAGTCTCTTTTATGAGAGTCCTGACCCCTTTTACCAGGGCTCCATCTTCAGGACCTAATTACATCCCAAAGGGCCCACCTCCTGTTACCATCACTTTGGGGGGTTAGGATTCAGGCTGCGGATTTGGTGGAGATGCATTCGGTCCATAGCAGAAGGTGATGGTTAAAAATGCTGAGCTGAGACCTAGCTCCTGAGAGTAATGCTCCGGGGAGGAAGTGACACACGGGAATGGCCAGGCTGGACTGAGCTGCTGTCCTGGCACCACCACGTTCTAGCTATGTGGCTTTGAGTGAGTTCCTGAGGCTGCCTGAATCTCACCTGTTAAACAAAATGGGGCTGATCCCGTCTTCCTTTCTTACCAGGCTGTTATCAGAATCAACTGTGATGAATGATGTAAATGTGCCTTTTAAATAACTTCATTTGGGACACCTGGGTGGCTCAGTTGGTTAAGGGTCCAACTTTGGCTCAGGGCATGATCTCAGGGTTTGTAAGTTCAAGCCCATGTCCAACCCTGTGCTGACAGCTCTGAGCCTGGAGCCTGCTTCCCTCCCTCTCTCTCTTTCTCTCTGTCCTTCCCTTGCTCACTCTGTCTCTCTCTCAAAACATCAAAAAAAACCCTAACTAGATAAATGACTTCATTTAAATAACATTGTCCTGACTGGGGATAAAGCAATTTACGTAAATTACCTTGATTAATCATCACAGAGTAGGTATTCATGCTCTCCATCCTGTGGGGGAGAAAATGTGCTTCACAAAGTGACTGTGCTCATGCTTTACTTGCCATCCCGTGAAGGAGGCAGGACTCACACCCATGTCTTGACCTCCAAGCCCATAGCGAGGATGCCGTATGGCATTCCCCTCCAGCAGGCTGGTGACAGTACCTTCTTTCTGTGCTCCGCGTGTGTGTTTTGTCCAACAGGGAGAGGAGGCTTGCGCAGCTTTACCGGCAAACGGCCTGCTTCTCCTTGCTGTGGCTGATCTACAGCCTCAACTACTTTTTTCACTACAAGTACTACAGCCGCCTGGCAGCCATGACACAAGTAAATATCGCACTGGAAACCCAAGATGATTTCCAGGTAGGCTGTCTTTGCAGCTGCTTTGTCGGTTTCCGTATCTCACTTAGCAGCAAAACCCCAGCGGAAGCCGACGGGGCTTCAAAACCGAGGGTACAAGGAAGACCTTCCTGGCCCGACTGTTCTGCCCAGGCCAGTGGTTCTCTAGCTCTGTGGCCCCCGAATCACTTTAAACTCTCCAGAGCTACTGAGGACCTCAAGCTTATTTCTTTTTTTATTTTTTAATGTTCACTTATTTTTGAGAGAGAGAGAGCGCACATGAGTGGGGGAGGGGCAGAGAGAGAGAAAGATACAGAATCCAAAGCAGCCTCCAGGCCCTGAACTGTCAGCACAGAGCCCGACTCGGGGTTTGACCCCACAAACCGTGACACGACCTTAGTGGAAGTCAGACGCTTAACCAACTGAGCCACCCAGGCACCCCCTAAAGCTTTTTATTTCTATGGGCTGTATTCTGTTTTCACTGAAAAAGAATTTTCCCCAAAAAATTGCTTAGTGAGAAGAGTGGCATGTAGTAAATTCTTGCAAATATCTTAATGTCCAACTTCACAGAAGGCAGCTGGATTCTCAGTCTGCTTCTGCCTCCCTCTGTTCCAGCATCAGGTGTTGCCCCTGGAAAATGCCACACTACACACCGGTAGGAATGAGGGTACAAAAGGAAAATGTTAAAGGTTAATTTTTTTAAATTTTTATTTATTTTTGATGTGGGGGGGTAGAGAGAAGGGGACAGAGGATCTGAAGTAGGCTTTGCGTTGACAGCAGAGAGCCTGATGGTCGGGTTCGAACCCACAAATCGCGAGATCATGACCTGAGCCAAAGTTGGATGTTTAACTGACTGAGCCGCCCTGAAGAATAATTAAAAAAAAATCATGACTCAGAAATATAAGAAAAACACATATCAAAGAGTCTGTTAAACACTTTAATTACTGAGAACTAGGGGTGCCTGGGTGGCTCAGTCGGTTAAGCATCTGACTTCGGCTCAGGTCAGATCTCACGTTTGTGGGTTCGAGCCCCACGTTGGGCTCTGTGCTGACAGCTCAGAGCCTGGAGCCTGCTTCCAGTTCTGTGTCTCCTTCTCTCTCTGACCCTCCCCCTCTCATGCTCTGTCTCTCTCTGTATCAAAAATAAATAAAACATTAAAAAAATTAATTACTGAGAACTAGTAACATGTTACAACTTGTTCCAAGGAGAATTCAATCATGACTGGTTACAAAAATAGTCCAGTAACAGGGCAGTAATCACACATTTTCCCAGATTATAGACAATTAAATTAAATTAAAGAGAATAGTTGACAATATTATCAGCTTTCTACCTCATACAGGGTTATAAAATTAGCCCAAAGACAATGAAAAGCAGAGATAATCTTAATGAGTGAGCAAGACAGGACACCCCCCCAAGTTTGTTTTTGTTTGTTTGTTTCGGTCTTTCACCGTGTCTCCTGACATAAGAAACACCTTGATAACCTGAACATACCTTTGACCTCTGTGCCCTCCTTGAAGGCGTCCCAGGGCCACACTGGGAGAGCTGCTGGTCCAGGTTGTTGGGAAGGAGGCATTTCCTCTGCCCTTCAGGATCCTTCTAACTGGACTAAGAATCCAGTTGTCATGAGCCGGATTAACAGGAGAAAATAAAAGACAATAGTGTATGTACAGGAAATTCCAAAGACAGGCAACATGACATTTCTATGAGCTAAGAGCGGGGGTACCTGCCTGAGGTACAAAGGGGAGGAAGTCTATTACCAGGAAGGTGAGGGAAGCTGTTTGGAAAACAGACTTATTATGTAGAGAAATTTCTTAGGCAAAGAGGAATCTCTGTTAGTAGTTTTCTTCATGATAAAGCAGGCAGTTGAGGGGCAGGTAAAGAACTTTTCCTTGAAACAAATACAATACTGTATGTTGATTATATTTCCATTTAAAAAATAAAACAAATTTGTTTAGGCCTAAAAAAAAAAAAAAAAGCTTTTCCTGAATCTGCTGGGTTTTGACTGCTCTTAATCAGAAGAATGTTTGTGCCAAAGTGGCCCATCTGGGGGCAGCCTGCCCTTGGCTCCTGTGAGGCCAGAACCTGGGAAATCTCCAGGAGACAAGATCAAGAAATTATTGCGCTAAACCCAATTCAGCTAATGCAGATGAGCTAGTTCCTTTATAGCAGTGCCTCAAGTCTAGGTTTCTTTTGGGGCAATAACTTCCTCTTGGGGTGATTAATTATCAAGAATTAAAGGAAATGGTCAAGCAGCACTGTAAATGTTGCAGGAGCTTAAGTTCCTGGCCAGGAGTCCTCCCCAGCATGAGTGCCTTTCAGTAGACCAGGACACATATATATTTATGAAGGCCATCAAATAGAGTCCTCTGCCCAGATGCCAGCCTCCTCTTGTGGCTCCCCGGGCCACTAAAGCCAGCCATATTAGACTCTCTTGGTTCCTCAAACATCAAGATGAATCCCGTTGTAGAGTCTGTACAGTGGACACTTCCTCTGCCTCGAGCATTCATCCCCCACCTTACCTGGGCTCTGTGTTTATCAGCTGGAAGGTTTCTTCCTCCAGGAAGCCTTTCTTGATCACCTAACCCCTTGACTCTAACCTGTCTTAGTAACTCTTGTTACCATCTGCCATGTTCTTGTTCTTTTCTTAGTGGGCAGCCTGTGTCCCCTACTGGCCTGTAAACTCCAGGAGAACAGGGACCTTGTCTGTTCTCGTTTTCACATCCTGAGCTCCAATAATAGTGTCTGACACATAGTAGGTACTCAAATATTTACTGAATGAAATGCTTTGATTCCCCTCCATATTTGGGGACTGTCTCTTAAAAATGTGGTGGCATTGAGGGACAGGAAATGGCAGTGGAAAAGCCAGAACTGGAAAGTGAATTGAAGGAGGCTTGTTAACAAGGTGGCCGTGACAGAGGGCGGAGCGGCCTGGCAAGTGGCCCCCCAGGTGCTCTAAGCAGATGAGGCACTCAGTGTCAGATAACAGAAAGAACCAGAGTGCGCCCCGAGAGAGTAGTTTCCGCTCCAGGCCATGTAACTGATGAGCTTTACATTTTCCACACAAAATGAAGCAGTTGGACGCTGTGCTCTCGGTCCCAGTCCAAGAAGTCCTGGGCTCTTCACAGCGTTGGACACCTCCCTCGCCCTGCTGTCCTCTCCTCTCCAAGACTGCCGGCTGCCCTGCCCTTCCGGTGCTGCCATTTGCAACCCAGACCAGGAGTACAAGAACCCCCTCAGACTAACTTGTGGTTTAACAGGTGCCCACGGAACTGCCTGCGACACCGAATTTGTGGACTGCTTGCTTTGTGGAATTGAAGAATTCTAGAAGAAAGTCCTTTGTTCCTATTTATTTTTAAGTTTGTTTCTTTTGAGAGGGAAAGAGAGGGGGAAGGGCAGAGAGGAGACACAGAGCATCCCAAGCAGGCTCCACACCATCAACACAAAACCCAATCTGGGCCTGAACTCAGGAACTGTGGGATCATGACCTGAGCTAAAATCAAGAGTCGGTTGCTGCCGGAGTCCAGCTCCAGCAGGTCCAGGGCTCCCTGGAGGTTGGATGGTGTTGGTGAAAGAGTGTGAGAGAGCCTTGGTTTCTTTCTGATTACCAGGCAGGCATCTCTGCTCTGCAGTCAGGCATCTCTGCTCTGATTGGAGAGTTGGCTTTATTTATTGAAAAAAATGTATGGGGTACAAAACAGAAGTGGCAATTGCCTTAGACAATGATTTCTCATGACAAATTCTTTGGTATGTAAAAACTCTCCAGAACATACATTGGTAGAAGACTCATGCATAATCTTTATCAATAGTGATTGATGTAGGTGACTTAGATGCTTATCACATGGGGAAGGAAGGGATCTTTAGCATTCAAATACAAGGCAATGTTTTCAGCATAGCAAAGGCAAGAGTTAGTTCTTTGTGAGCAGGGTCAGTAGCCTGTTTTCTTGAGGGGAAGAAAAACTGGTTTCTCAGGGAATGTAATATTTGCTCCCATAAACACAAAAGAAGAAATTCCTAGAATTTCCTTTACAAGGTAAAATTAGCATATTTTTAGCATAAGGGGACAAGTCACTCCTGATACCAATCAACATGGCCCTTGGGGGGTCGGTGCTCAAGCAAAAATAATCGAGTGGGGGGTAGACATCGGTTGCCATATGGGGCAGGAGGCCTCTGCCTTGCAAACCCACCTTACCTCACAAGGAGTTTATTTGTTCAAATTAGTGAGTTCAGAAAATGGCTTCCAGCAGGTTGCTTAACTGACTGAGCCACCCAGGCGTCCCCAAAGCCCCTTTTTCTTAAATGCCTCCCCACCGATTGCCCCCCATACCTGGAGATTCTATTATTAGGGATGCTTCTGTAGCAAGAACTGCTTGCTTTTCACCTGTCCCTAAGTGTTTATATTCTGGAGCAACTTTACCGTTGAAAAAAGTTGTTTCTAGAGTAAACAATGTCTCCTAAGTCTCAGAATTCAGTTTACAGCTCCTCTTTCCTCTTTTTAAAAGCAAACAAACCAAACCTGCCTTTCTTTTTTGTGAAACAACAGAAGTATATGTACTTCTTCTAACAAGTTAAGCGTCACAGAAATGTATAAAGTAAAAAGTCAAGTCCCTTTTGTCCCTCAGATCTTCTCCCCAAAGAGGTAACTCCTGTATGCATCTTGGAGTTGAACCCTTCTGGGATTTTTGCTATGCAATCTCATATCCACATGTATAAACCACAGCTTTTATTGTTTACAAAAATTAAAATTCTTTTATTTTGCTTAGGGACTCTGTGGGCAAGCGGGCTACCCAGCCTGTCCTGAGTGATCCAATAAAGAGGTGGCAGAGACCCAGTGTGATTTCTGCACCAAAGCCCATGCCATGGCCAGATGACCAGCTCCATTCTCCATCTTAGTCACCATGGGTGTACTGACCCACGCTGGGTGACGTTTCTGGGCTTCCGGCCTCGGGTGCCATCTCGGTTTGTCACCTCTCTTCTCCACTTCTGCCATTTCAGATCATTAAGGTCTACCTGGATTATTCACTGCACCACCAGATGGCGGGCTACGAGGGTGTGTGGTTCAAATATGAAATCATGGCCATGGAACAGATTCAGCCTCCCCCTGAAAGGGGAGGGCATTCAAATCATGTCCTATGTGGCTGATAAACTGGACTACACCAAGCTTTTAATGGGCCACTTGAACTTGGCTTAACCGACTGAGCCATCCAGGTGCCCCATTGGGCCACTTGAACTTGGCCATTGACTTAGGTAAGGGATGGCTGGGCAAGAAGGGACAAGCAGATACCAAGTAAGGCCCTGAAATATCCTGGCATTGTTTTCTTCCCAGGCTCTCAAGCCTGCAAAAAGGCTCCGAAATCCTAACAGACAGTATATCATCCTCTGCTGGCTTAGTAAAGCTCTCTTCTTTAAAGACAGGTATTTAGCTGAAAGCATTTTCCAAAATCAGAGGGAGGAAGCCGTAGGACTTGAGTGTTCTGGGTCCACTCTAGCCTGGCCACTGACTGTCAAGGGAGCAGGATTTACAGGAAGATGTGACTGATGATCATAGACGGAACACCACTGCTCTTTGCACAGCATCTTTTTAATAAAGGTTTTATTATTTTTTTAAATAACCTCTACATCCAGTGTGGGGCTTTTCAAACTCCCAACCCTGAGGGAAAGGGAGGAGTCTCACAGGGGACAGAGAAGACCAACCAGGACCAGAGGCTCCAGCCCACTTGGCCTGACTCTGATCGCCCTGACACAGACATCTGTGACGACAGTTTGAGCAAAGAGCCAATGTGAGATTTGGGAGTGGGTTTGAAATCTGCGAGAGGGCCGCGTTTGGTCTGGAATTGTGGGCTCGATGGAGCCAAGCCCAGCATGAAACTCCATCCCCTCCGCCCCAGCACGTCCTAATCCTACCACCTTCCTTTCCCACAGACACGAAAGACTAATCCATGTGCTGGGGAGGTTGTGGGACCTTTCTGAATCAGAAGAACAGATCTTCAGCAAGGCATTTTTCTATTTCGTCTGCCTGGACATCATGCTTTATTCCGGTAAGCATGGCCTTTGGAATTTACAAGAAATTGGGGGTCTGACACGTGTTAGTGTAGGGTGGCAGCCGTTGAGGCTGGGGTCTTCAGACGGCTAGGATTCTGGAAGGACGCATAGGACAGGGAAGGGGAGAGCCTGGTGTAAGAGCTGGGAGCCACCTGGAAGGTGTAAGGATGGCGAAGGAGGCGAATTTAGTCCAGAAGAACCTCATGGGAGTAAACTGCCGGTTTAGCGTCAGATGGATTTACACAGACTTCACGCCCAGAACGAAGGCTTGCTTTGCTAATGGATCCAGACCCTGGTAGCAGTTCGGAGATTTGGAAAAGGACCTCTACCCTGGAACCTCCTGGTGATGCCGACAAGGCAGCCCTCGGTGTAAACCAGGGGGCCAACCTGGGCATTCCTTCCCCACCAGGGGATTTTTTTATGTTTATTTTTGAGAGAGAGAGAAAGACAAAGTGTGAGCAGGGGAGGGGCAGAGAGACAGAGGGAGACACAG
This sequence comes from Suricata suricatta, assembly GCF_006229205.1. Classification (NCBI taxonomy): domain Eukaryota; kingdom Metazoa; phylum Chordata; class Mammalia; order Carnivora; family Herpestidae; genus Suricata; species Suricata suricatta. The sequence continues at coordinate 123,958,611 of NC_043702.1, read as the reverse complement.
AATCCAAAGCAGGCTCCAGGCTCCCAGAGCTGTCAGCACAGAGCCCTACGTGGGGCTCAAACGCATGAACCCTGAGATCATGCTGAGCCTAAGTCAAATGCTCAACCAACTGAGCCCCCCAGGCGCCTCCCCCACCACGTGATTTGGAAAAGGGAGAGGGAAGCTCAGCCTGAAAGGGGAGGTTCCAGGCTGCAGGAAGGCCGCACCCAGCAGGGCTTCAGTGGGGGAGGGCTGGTTTAAACCCCACTCCTGCCTGGTCGGTACTACAGAGTTGTACCAGACGTGTCTAGACTTCCACATAAGGCTGGGGCTCTGCCAGCACGGGGCACTGTGGTCACAGGTTGTTGCAATCCACAGGACCATCTGGATTCATAACGTAAACAGACTAAGGCCTGTCTGCAAGGTGGGGAAGTCTCCTGGAAGCTAGAGGCCAGAACAGGACCACCCCCACCCACCAGCTAAGCTCTCCTGTTTCTCTCTCTTTTAGGCTTTGTTTATAAGACGTTTGAAGAATGTTTGGAATTCATATGCCAAAATGAAGACAGTAGCACTGTCAAAGTCCAAAGTGGAATCCTCCTGGGATTTTATTCCAGTGTAGCTATCTGGTAACAATGTGTGCACATCACTAAACTCCCACAGTTGAAACATGTCGAATCCTGAGGAAGAGTTCTAGGAGATTAAACACACACACACACATACACATACACGCACACACAGAAATGAAAGAAAAGACTGTAATTTGTTGTATCTGAGACAGACTGAAGGCATTGAAGGTGACGGGGTGGATGGACACTGAAAGGCACCTTGGGATCGTCTAGTTTGTCCCCCCTCAGCAAGGCCACCACAGCTGTATTCAGTGCAACAGGCATTTCCATACACACTGGGGCGTGGCGATCCAGAGGGGAAGAGAGTACTTGCTTCTGAGGAGTGTTGGGGTGTGAGGGAGACTGATAAACGGCACCGTTTGTGGGGCGCCTGGGGGGCTTAGTCAGTTAAGTGTCCACTCTTGGTTTCGGCTCAGGGCATGATCTCCCAGTTTGTGAGTTCAAGCCCCACATCGGGCTCTGTGCCTACAGAGCAGACCTTGCTTGGGGTCTGTCTCCCCCTCTCTCCACCCCTCCCCAGCTTGCTTTGTACTGCCCTCTCTCAAAAATTAATAGACATTAAAAAAACCCAGCACTCCCTGCGCGCCCACCCCCCACCCCACCAAGATGAAATTATATTGAAAAATGTTGTTGATAGAACGAATGTTGGAGGATGTGGATTATGTCTGCGGTATCTGCAGGTGAGGTGGGGGGGTGCTTCCTAATGTTGAAGCCCAGGATGAGACTCGCCCTGGAAAACCACAGTTCTCCCAAACCAAGACCTTTCCTCTCGGTGGCAGGAGAGAGAGGCTTCACTGCTGGTACCTCTTCGACCCACCACGCCTGGGGCTCCATGCCTTTCCCTCATTCAGTTTTTAACTCCGTAAACCTGCTGCTATGGTCGTACCTTCAAGGAAGTAGATCCACAGCAAGGCTCCAGAACATTCATTAAATTCCTCCCACAGCTGCTCCCGAAGCTGAAAACCAGTCCCTATTCTGCTTCCCGTCTCAAAGCCTACCGGCAGCCACGGCGTCTAGTATTTATTTAGACTCTGGTGAGTGTGGCCATCGGAAGACATTCCTACCTAAACCACAACCTACTAGAGCAGTTCCAAATTTGAAAGGGAATCTATTACAATATTCCTTGGGAGAAATTAAACTCTAAAAATTAATTACCCTTACTGGTAAAAGTCCAAAGAAATTAAAGTTCAAAGTCAAAGGAACTCGCCTGTGTGAATTAAAATGCAAGGGATCTGAAGTCTAAAAGTCTTCCTAATTTGTTATTCTACTTTCTTTTCTTTCAACACTGGTGTCACACTGTGGGCACAGGAGTCACCTGGAGAGCGTGTTATTCCCGGCCCCGCCCCCAGAGTGTCCGATTCAGCAGGTGGGGACTGGACCAGCGAACATCAGAGGACACTGATGTTGCCAGTCTGTGGCCCACACTTTGAGTTGTACCAGCCTAGGCCACCTCTCTTTGGAATTGGAACAATTTCTCCAAGCTCTAGAATTCATAGCTCCAAGAGTCTGATCATCCTTTTAGAGTCCAAAGAGTTAAGTAGTTGCGAATACTACCTGAGCGTTTCCAAGGATTCTATTCGTAACAAACCATCAAAAAATTCTCTTCTCGCCCCGCTCCGTATCACATCGTTTCCATGGGGAGCGGGCGACAGGCTCCAGGCCCAGGTCCCGGGAGCTGTGCTTGCAGGGAGACCCATTTCAGAACATTGGACTATTCCAAGGGCATCCGAGGGCAACGCTGATTCGCCATCTTCTGTGCTGGTGCAGGTATGCCAGGCTTCAGGAATGGGACAACTTCCACGTGTTTCCCAGTAGAGCTGAAAACCTGGTGTCAAGAAGAGCCCCGACAGCTCTTTACCATGAAGGCGTCAGTAGGTACATGGAAGGGCAAGTCCTCTACCTGCAAAAGCAGATTGAGGAGCGAGCTGAGAACACTGAAGACCATGGAGGCCAGCTGCTCAAGGTGAGCTAGTTTCCTTGTGAAAATTATTTTCTCTGATTCCAGAATTTATATGTTTATTAAAATTTTTTAATGTTTATTTGTTTTTGAGAGACAGAGAGTATGAGAGCAGGAGAGGGTCAGAGAGAGAGGAAGACAGAATCTGAAGCAGGCTCCAGGCTCTGAGCTGTCAGCACAGAGCCCGACACAGGGCTCGAACTGACACACCATGAGATCATGACGTGAGCCAAAGTCAGATGCTTCACCGACTAAGCCACCCAGGCGTCTCATGTTAACTTCTGAGAAAAAAAAAAACTTGTAAAATGCATTTCAAACACTCCAATAAAAACATTACAGAACATACATATCTTTTTTTTTTTTGATGTTCATTTTTTTTTTTTTTTGAGAGAGAGTATGAGTGGGAGAGGGACAGAGAGAGAGGGAGACACAGAATCTGAAGCAGGCTCCAGGCTCTGAGCTGTCAGCACAGAGCCCGATGCGGGGCTCGAACCCACAAACTGTGAGATCATGACCTGAGCCAAAGTCGGAGGCTTAACCGACTGAGCCACCCAGGCGCCCCAGAACATGCATATCTTGCACTCACTGAGCAAAATTGTGCTGAGTGCCAAAATACATAAATAAATGACATTGGCCTACTACCTGAGAGGCAGTAACCACCAGAGAGGAGGCACTGGGGCAAAATGGGGAGCAAATTACACCTGGTACCCGCCTCTCGGAGTTTACAGCCTGGGCCGGAAGCCCTCCGGGGGAAGAAGGGCCGCATGTCCTGTCGACTTGACAATTGTTTGCCTTGTTCTCTTAAAACCTAAGCACATGTGTGTTGGTTTTGTATTGCTGGGCCCCCAGTTAGCACAAACCCAACAGCTTAACTAACACAAACCCTTATCTCACAGTTTGGCAGGTCAGAAGTCTGCACAGGCCTGACTGGGTTCTCTGCTTAGGGTCTTCGAAGGCTTCCAAATCAAGATGTTGACCAGACTACCTCTGGGTGGGGATCTTCCCTAGGGATCTAGGGAGGGCTCTGCTCGCAGGTTCCCTAAGGTCATGAGGAGAATCTAGATGCTAAACATTTAGGAATGTCTCTGTCTCGGAGATGTTACAATTTTTCAAAACAAGGCATCCTGGAACCTCAAGGCATCTTGAAGTACAGTAGCTCATTTAGTCCTCAGAGTGTTGTTAGGAGGTAGTAGGTCTTTCTCACCTCTGCTGTCGTGAGGAGGACGTCTTCAGTCCGCCCAGGTGGGAGCTGTGCTCACCACTCTCGTTCCATACCCAGGCCCAGGGTCACCTGCCGCAAATTGTTCACACCGCTTACTGGTCACTGCCTGAAACACAAAGGTCATTGTCATCTCTGCTTAGAGGTACGTTCTCTTTGGATATGGAGCATGTATTTCTATTTCTGATGCATAAAGCATTCTGCTGGCTCCGGTTCAGGGTACGGAGTTGCTCGGTTACATGAAACATTATTTTGCTTTATGTAATTATTATGTATTTATTATTTTCGTGATTATTATGTATTCTGTAATTTCATATAATTTGATAGAGTATCTTAAGTTGAGAAAATGACCCATGGGGAACTTCACGAGGCTCCGCGCTGAGTGTGGGGCTCAATCATGACCATGAGACCGTGGCCTGAGCCGAAATCAAGAGCCGGACGCCTAACTGATTGAGCCCCCCATGTACCTTTGTCATTTTAAGTATTGAGTACTAATAAAGTGATAACCATATTACTTGTGGCCCATGTGACATATGAAAGTCCAGATAGATAAACTAGCAGATGATGAAAAGAAAGCACATATTTTTTTCTTTTTCTTCATGTTTATTCATTTTTGAGAGACAGAGCGTGAGCAGGGGAGGGGCAGAGAGAGACAGAGACACAGAATCTAAAGCAAGCTCCAGGCTCTGAGCCATCAGCACAGAGCCTGATGCAGGGCTCAGACTCATGAAAGGCGAAATCATGACCTGAGACCTGAGCCGAAGTCGGATGCTTAACTGAACCAGCCAGGCGCCCATGCACATCTTTATTTACTAACAGTAAAGTGACAAAACTCACCTCTCCCAAAGACAGTACAGGTTAAAAATTCAGTAGGCACTTACGGGGTTCAGTAAAGATGAGAAAAACACTGTCTTTGGGCTCAAGAAGTTTGTGATTTATTTTAATTCAAAAAGGAGGTGGGGGAGGAGAAGGGAGCAGAGACCGCGCAGGACCACGAATGAATGGCACACAAGCTGCGTGTCTCCCACGGGACAGAAAATGCCTTGTTCACGGCAGGTGACCATCTCTTAGATAAATAATTGATAGATTACACAGACATGTTAACAGGTCAGTCAGGAAAACTCAGTGTTTTGATTCCATTTCTGTCATATTGAGATGAATGCACTAAACCAGTGGACGTTGTTTCAGTGAGCATCAGATCGGCGAAGAGAGAAGACACACTCCTACTCCGAAAGACTCCCATAAACTTTCCAGAGAGCGTTCTGGCAAAATATCTTTAAAATACGCACACTGGTCAATTCTCTTCCTGGGAATTATCCTAAGAAAATAACCAGATAGCAAACAAAAATGTGTCTATAAAGATGTTGATCTCAGGTTTGTAGTAGTAGAAAAGTAGGAGAAAATAAAAACTATAGGCACTTCAAAAAGAAGTTTGGTGGGGCACCTGGGTGGTTCAGTTGGTTAAGTGTACGACTTTGGCTCAGGTCATGACCTTGCGGTTTGTGAGTTCGAGTCCTGCATCAGGCTCTCTGCTGATATCTCGGTGCCTGGAGCCTGCTTCGGATTCTGTCTCCCTCGCTCTCTGCCCCTCCCCCACTCATGGTCTGTGGGGGACCCATTTAATGGGACACGACCCACTGAACATTGGGACGTTTTACCTAAAACTTCCGAATTTCTGACTCTTAAAACTTGGAGTATCTGGTGACTCCAAGCTCACGTGGTCAACGGGCAGCTGTTGGCTGGAATCGAGAGGTGACACTTCCATAGGGCGCATCTCTAGCGAGACATAGTCCCTCCTGCTCTCATCACACTATATCCCTTCTGCTGCTTTCTGTCACTTGCCTGACTCTTGTCAGCATTTGAATTTGTGAGCTCTGATGTAAAACAATCCATGTCCCTAGAAATGTTTAGAATGTGATGCTAAATGAGAAAAAGAAGTTACCATACTGTGTGATTAGTATGATCCCAACGGTGGGTATGGTGTGTGTGTGTGTGTGGGTGTGTGTGTGTGAGTGAGAGAGAGAGAGGGAAGGAGGGGGGGAGGGAGAGGGAGAGAGAATGAGAGAGAAAGGAGAAAGCATGTACCTAAATATTGAAAAAATTTTTTTTCTGGGTGCTAAGTATATGAATACTTTTTTTCATGTGTTTCTCTAAATTTTGAACAATAACGTACATTGCTTTGGTAATAAAAAGAAAAGGTACTCTTTAAAAAATTTTTTAAAGACAGCATGAGCAGGGGAGGGTCAGAGAGAGAGGGAGA
>NC_043702.1:123944400-123952470 GCF_006229205.1 Suricata suricatta | reverse complement strand
AGAGAGAAAGGAGAAAGCATGTACCTAAATATTGAAAAAATTTTTTTTCTGGGTGCTAAGTATATGAATACTTTTTTTCATGTGTTTCTCTAAATTTTGAACAATAACGTACATTGCTTTGGTAATAAAAAGAAAAGGTACTCTTTAAAAAATTTTTTAAAGACAGCATGAGCAGGGGAGGGTCAGAGAGAGAGGGAGACACAGAATCTGAAGTAGGCTCCAGGCTCTCAGTTAGCTGTCAGCACAGAGCCCGATACAGGGCTTGAACCCACGAACGCGAGATCATGACCTGAGCTGAAGCCAGACACTCAACCAGCTGAGCTACCCAGGTGCCCAAGGTACTTTTTTAAAAGTGTTTGCCGAGAAGGGTTAGTGAGCCCACTCATATTGCATTCTTGGTCCAGGGAGAAGGCTGAAGCTACCCCACTTGACACGTGTCACTTTGTGTCAAGTAGTGGTACTTTCTGTGTCATGTCTCTGTAATATACCTTTTCATTTGATTGCTTAAATCTTTGAGATGTTCCCACATCATCTGTGGAGAAAAAAATCTTTATGGCCAAGGACCCTTTCTGAGTCTGATATGCTGTCTTTCCTTTAGGACTTGGAGAGTCTGGTGGCTCAGAACACCACTGGCCCTGTCTTCTACCCAAGGCTCTACCACCTGATGGCCTACGAAGGGCAGAACTGTGACCTGTTCCTGAACACAGCCTTACAGCTCTCTGAAACACAGGGGAATGTGCTGGAGAAATGCTGGCTGAACATGAACAAAGTAGGGACCATCAGCCAGCAGGCGGGGGTGGGGATGCCTGCCCTCCTAAGGAAGACCCAGAAGTCGACCGCCGTGTTAGCATTCCCCAGGCATGGACGGCCATGACAGGCCTTTCTGGACTCTTCCTAAAAGGGGCGATGGATCCCGAGTTCAGGTGTGTGTGTCTCCTCTTCCCCTTGGAGTTCCCATGGAACCTCCCTCGCATTCAAATCTGCTTTAGCAAGACCCCTGCCCCTTCTCTGTGGCCCTCAGCACTTTCCACTTTGTGTTACATTGCTGTGCATATCTTCCCTCCCCTTGAGATTTTGAGCTCTTCCAAGGCACACGTCACACGTGGCTTCTAGCACAGTGCCTTGTACTCAGTATTTGTTGAATAAGTGGATGGACCTATACTTCCCCATGTTTATTTAGAGTCATGTGTCAGTATCCTAGTTTGGGCAGAATTCATCATTTGTCTGTGGGTTCACATGGTTTAAAAGCACAAGGACTTGGGGCGCCTGGGGGGCTCAGTCGGTTAAAGCATCTGACTCTTGGTTTTGGTTCAGGTCATGATCTCACAGTTTGTGAGATCGAGCCCCACGTGGGAGCACAGAGCTCCTTGGGATCCTATCTCTGCCCCTCCCCCATGGGTACATGCATTCTCTCTCTCTCTCTCTCTCTCTCTCAAAATAAGTAAATAAACATTAAAAAAATAAAGTTCAAGGACACTGGACCATTTCTCGTCTCAGACCAGGCTTGGTCACAGAAGTCGAGGAGCACTGACTAATGCTTCACCTGCTCTCTCCTCTCAGGAAGCTCGGTACTCAAACTCCGAGGTAACGGAAGACCAGTGGCTTCAAACAGTCTTGAATCTCCCATCGTGGGAAAAAATTGTATCACGGAAGGTAAACATCCAAGATATTAAACAAAACAAGTTCCTGATGAGAGTCTAACATCCTGGGCAATCCTATCTAACCTTTCATGAAAGAGAATGAAGATTTCAGGAAGACTCCTTCTCTTGCGATTATCCATGATGAACCTTTCTCTGGAACCAGCCCCCTCCAGGGTCCTGCATATTCTCTTCCGTTCCAGACACAGAACCAGACACGCTGGACTCAAATTCCTTCTCTTTCTGGAGGGTCCGAAAGGGTCAGCGGCCTCATACTGACTCTCTCCCAGCTTTACACAAACTGCGTTTGTTTGCCTTTCATTGCTCAACTCGACCTGTTCATTTCCGCCCAGGCAAAATGTGTGTCCTGTGGAAAAATATGAATATCAAAATGGTTCATGTTGTGACAGATACATTTCTAGTTAACCTATGAAACCAAAAATGTTTATTTTTACATGTCCAGTTGTCCTGTCTTTTGTATGTAGCAACACTGTTGCAAATGGCAAATTCTCTTCATGGGCCTTAAGGGCTAGATTTGAAAAGACACATTTTTGAAGCACCTGACGGCCACTTTGAAGACCTTCCAACCACGTGCATCAAATATCTGTGGAGATAAAAATTTTTAAGTTGAAATAGGAGTCCTTTTGGTGTGGGCGCATTTACACGCTTGGAGTTAGTTTGCTTTGTTCCGGAGAGTCAGAGCATTCCACTTCATTTCCCAGGTGTTGGAGAATGCGTCCCGGAGCCGCCTGCAGTCACTCTCTGTGGGCAGACAGAACCGTTCTTAGTGGCATTTTGTGGCTCTGAGGGGACAAGCGGGGTCCATGGAGACTCAGCCCGCCTCTGCCCTGCCCCGGCTCCCTTGTGCGGCCTCATATCATGGGCCCAGGTGGTCACGTCACGCAGGTGCACCAGGTTTCCGTTTGTTGATTCCAGTCCTCTTCTGATCCCGGAACGGGGTCCTTCTGATGGCCTTTAATGGCCTCTTTTAATGCACACCTGATGTCTCATAGCGACATCCGTAGGTGGTGCCACCCTGACTGGCATCTCTTTAACGGGCCAGTATTTCGCCGTCCTGCAGAAAAAGCAAAGCTGTGTATCTTTCATCCTGGGAACACACTGCGTTCCACAAAAGTGGCCTGGCGGCCGCGGAAACCAGAACATTAACGTTCTAACATGAGCTCTGCCACACACGCACTTCACTCCTGTGGCTCGTCCCCTCGCCACCCTCTTCCAGCGCATGGCCCTGAGTGCTGGGTGAAATAGGTGAGAAGGTGTTGAAAGGGACAATGTGCCACACAAGTAAAATTAGCAGTAGCTCACTGAGTTTACAAACACTGGAGCTGCGCCCCGGTGCCTCCATCGGTTAAGCATCCGACTTGATTTTGACTTGGGTCATGATCTCACAGATTCCTGAGTTTGAGCCCCATTGAGCCTCTTGGGGTTCTCTCTGCCCCTCCCCTGCTCGCATGCTCGGTGACATAAATGAAAACAAAGGAAGAAAGAAACACATCAAATAGTAAACTTCATGTAAGTATCATCCCCTTCAAAGCTGCTATTCTGCAATTTGCATACTTGTCTCATGGGGCCACATAAAAATTCCTTGCTTTCTAATTACCTTCATTTTGTATATCACTCATCTTACCCCTCCGACCAACATGTCCTGACTAATCCCCACGTACCAGAACCGGACCCAGGAGTGGAAGTCAAGATACAGAGACATAGGAGACCAAGGCCCTTAGGAGGAGGGCGCCCGGGAAAGCTGGCCGAGCTGCTGGCTGAGACTGGAAGAGAGCGCATGCAGAAGTCAGACGGCTGCAGACTTAGCTGAGCCGCCTCAGAAAGGAAGTCATTTTGGGTACCTCGTCCCTTCCTGGAGTGGGTGGAGGGCAAGTGGGGGTCTAGGAGAGCCTGGGCAGCACGTGAAGGCACAGGTGCGAGCCCGCCCTGGCCAACAGAAAAGGGATGTGACCTGAGCTTATGGGAGGTGCAGGCCAAGTGGCTGGGGGCCCATTCCGCAGAGGCTGTGCTGTCCTGGAGGTGAGTCTGCCCTCGTCCCTGCCCCTTGTCCCCGTCCCCAGCCAGGGCCTGCCGTTTATTATATTTTTAAAAAATATTTTTAATGTTTGTTTTTGAGAGAGAGAGACGGAGCGTGAGCAGGCGAGGGGCAGAGAGAGAGAGAGAGAGGGAGACACAGAATCCCAAGCAGGCTCCAGGCGCTGAGCTGTCAGCACAGAACTTGGCTTGAACTCCCAAACTACGAGATCATGACCTGAGCCAAAGACCTTTAACCGAATGAGCCATTCAGGTGACCCAGGGCCTGCCATTTAAATGACTAGAGCCCAGGCACTGAGCTCCAGTAAAAAGAGGGGGACGGGGGTGAGGGGGGGTGGGGGTTGTGCCCACCATCCTTCCTTTGCCCAAACTTCTCCCAAAAGCTTCTTTCACTTTGGCTTCTGAGCAAGGCTGAGCAGACCGGACAAGGCTGGGGAAGGTGGACAGGGGACGACGGATGGTTATGGAAGTGCAGCCTTGTTCTTCCCCAGAGGTAGCCAGAGGAACCGAGGGATAGCGGGAAAGGCTGGACTGCAACGTCCAGATCAGCCGTTCCGTGTGCCTGCGTCCCGAGGACAGTGTGCAGGGCTATACAGGAAGCCTGCACTCAGTTTCCGGCCCCGAGCATGCCACACACGTTATGTGAACTTCCTGTCAGTTTCCTCACGTCCAAAATAAACAGGTTGTGACAGTGTCCCTGGCCTGAGTCTCCAGGCTGCGATGCCGCCTCCCACCTACAGGCCAGGAGTGCGCGTCCCCTCTCCGGCCAGCAGGTGGCAGCACTAGCTCCTGGCTGAAGCCGCGTCTGGGAACGCTTCTGGTCAAGTTCCAGGCTGGCGTCTTTACGCCTTGGAACCACTTCCGCTTCCGCGGCTGCGGCGCTTGTGTCCTCCAGGAACATCCCTGGAGAAAGTAGATTCGGCTCAGAATTCTTTTTAGGAGAAGACACATAATCCATGAAGACTTCAGGACAGAGAGGGATGGGGAAGTGATGATCTATCCTGTTATTATTTTTAAATATGAGACTTTGAAGCCTTCTCCATCTTGCAAATTGATGAGTGTGTTAACATTTTCTATTTTCTTTTCAATTTTTTTAATGTTTACTTTTCAGTGAGAGAGAGACAGAGTATGAGTAGGAGAGAGGCAGAGAGAGGGAGGGATATACAAAATCAGAAGCAGGATCCAGGATCTGAGCTGTCAGCACAGAGCCGACGCACGGCTCCAACCCACAAACTGTGAGATCATGACCTGAGCTGAAGTTGGACGCTTATCCAGCTGAGCCACCCAGGTGCCCCATTAACATTTTCATCTGACCATCTCGAGTTCATTCCTTAAGGCCCCCTGAGAAGTAGAACGCTAATATTTACTGAATAAGTAAATGATGTGGACCCTCATGAAGATTAACAAACGTTAGTTACCGTCACCTGCACTGGCCAGGCTCTGTGCTGGGGCTGCACTGACCGTTGAGAACCCACCTGCACGGAGGTGACACATGCCAGCTTGGGACATCACTGCACTGGATCTCCACACTGCCAGTTGCTAGCTTTGGCAAGTTATTCAACTTCTTTGTGTGTCAGTTCCCTTGTTTTACGTTTTTTTAAACTACGTGGTTTTTTTTAACTTTAAATTTTTTTAGGTAGAGAGAAAGAATGCACCCAGGAGAGGATTAGAGAGAGAGAGGGAGACAGAGAGAATCCCAAACAGGCTTCGCTCTGTCAGTGCAGAGCCCAGTGTGGGGCTCCAACCCACAAACTGTGAGATCATGACCTGAGTTGAAACCAACAGTGGGACGCTTAACCGACTGAGCCACCCAGGCACCCCAGTTCTGTTGTTTCAAAGTGGGGATTTAATAGTATCCATCTTATAATAAGGTTGATAGGAGTTAATTCAGGTAAGACACTCAGAATTCCGCCAAAGGAATAGGCAGGCAATTAAAATAGGAAGCGGACCACATAGGGATTATGGGAGAACAAAATGGGGGGCATGCACTCTAACATGGCTTCAGAAGTTTCTAGGAAGCTTCCTGGAGGAAGAAATGGGACTTTCCAGGTTGGGACGAGGTACTCAGTGCTGGAGAGGGTTTGGAGGCCATGGTCCTCCCACTTGGTCTGAACGGAGCTCCACTGAGCAGGGGTAGGGATTTGGGGATGTGGGAGGCCAGTGGGATCTGGGTCACTAACGACCTCCCGGACCCAGAGCCCTGGGGGCTGGGACCTCATCCTGCTGCCGCTACAGCAGCACTGACTTCACTGAGGAAGGCGTGGACCACGTTCTGTTTCAGAAAGACCACCCCTCTGTGGAGAATGGCCTAGAAGCAGGGCCCACCTGCAGACTGGGAGGTGGTGGCTGTGGCAAGCCCGGAATTAGGATGGTCCGAAGGAGACAGGGGGGCAGTGGAGACAGGGATAAGGTCTTTGATTTGGGAGATATTAGAGGAGGCAGAACATACTGAGCTCAGAGACTGGCTTCTCAAGGAGGATGCTCAAAAGTAACAAATATGAAGGGATGGGGTGCTGGGTGGCTCAGTCGATTTGGCCACCGACTTCAGCTCAGGTCACGATCTCACAGTGTGTGAGTTCGAGCCCCGTGTCAGGCTCTGTGCTGACAGCTCGAAGCCTGCTTTGGATCTGTGTCTCCCTCTCTGCCCCTCCTCTGTTCACACTCTGTCTCTATCAAAAATTAAATAAACATAAAAATTTAACAAATACATAGGGAGCAGCCCAGTAAACTGGGATCTGGGAAGTGCCAAGCACTCGCATCTTCCTAGTATTTTCTAAAGGGGCTATTACATCACCCCCTCTCACTCTGCCCCTGCCCCAGCTCCCCCAGGATCACCCGCTCCTGACCCAGCTTCCCATCAGGTCACTCACTGCTCCTCCCGAGCCTTCCCTCCTCAGTCCCTGTCATTCTCTATGTCTGCCGAAGCCCTTCCACACTCTCCCTGGCCTCCTCAGGCCCACCTGACCATCTCCTTTCCCACTGCTGCTGAAAATCCAATGGGTCTTCTGTGACTGAGCTCCGCAACCGCCGCGCGCGTAAGGAACTGCTCTTGCAATTCCAGATCACTGCCCCCACCATCTGAAGGGGGTGACTGCTTGCTAACTTGCACTTCCCTGTCTGCTCCCGCTCTGTCCCCTGCACAAAACCCTGTTTGCCTTCAGGACCACATCCCAGTTCCTTAACCTGGACTGCAAGGCTGTCAAGGCCTGGCTCCCTGCCAGATCCACATGTCGGGATCACATTGGCCTCTCCCTCTCTCACTCCCCACCCCCCACCTCTGGGCTGTTCTTTCCAGCTGGACTGGCCTTCACCAGTCTTTTGTGGGCATGTGCGCACAGCTAGCCAAAGGACTGCCAGCCCCCCACCCCCATGGTCCACCCCAGCACGGTCCAACAGAACTTTCTGTGATGAAGAAACATTCTAGCACTGCACTGTCCAATACCACATGTGGGCACTTCAAGTGTGGTTCTGAATTTTAAATTTGATTTCATCTTACATCATGTAAATGTAAATGGCTTCATGCAGCCACTGGCCACCATATAAGACGGTGCAGTCATTTCATTGACCTGAAAATGCTGAAGCAGAACCAGCAAACGTTGAACTGGGACATTTCTGTAGCAAAGAACAATCCCAGCTTGGATCAGAGGGAAGTTATTAATATGCAAGAGAAAACTATCGGGCTGACCAGCCTAAACCTCTAATCAATATGTATTTCTCCAGGGGTGCCTGGGTAGCTCAGTCGGTTGAGTGTCCGGCTTCAGCCCAGGTCATGATTCCACAGTTTGTGAGTTTGAGCCCCACTTCGGGCTCTGTGCTGACAGCTAGCTCAGAGCCTGGAGCCTGTCTTCAGATCCTGTGACTCACTCTCTCTCTGACCCTCCCCTGCTCATGCTGTCTCTCTCTCTCTCAAAAATAAATAAAACACTTAAAAATTTTTTAATATGTATTTCTCCAATTAATGCAATTCCAGGGTTGCCAAACTAATGCTTACCAGCAGATTTGATGTTGGTCCAATGCCCGGGGCATCCACTGGCCAGGCCACTTTGTAATGCTATCCTCCTCATACCATCCCTTGGCCTCCAGGGAAGGGCTTGCATTTTGCAACGACTTTAATGCATGCCCTGCTGGCAGGGAGGAGGCAGCCTGAAGGGTAGTCCTGGAAGAGCCAGGATCTAAAAGCTTGAAATGAATTGAAATAGACAAAAGTCACAGTAGTGTAAGGATGCAGGTCTGAAACTGACTCCATGAAACAATAGAAGGGCACACATTGCCCAAGGCAAGAGGGACCACCCTTGTAACATTTCTAAGGGCAGGCCTAAAGATGGAGGCTAAGACTAGTCACGCCCTACCTGAGGGTCCTGGGCCCACTCTGTGATCG
>NC_043702.1:123915682-123944300 GCF_006229205.1 Suricata suricatta | reverse complement strand
ACAATAGAAGGGCACACATTGCCCAAGGCAAGAGGGACCACCCTTGTAACATTTCTAAGGGCAGGCCTAAAGATGGAGGCTAAGACTAGTCACGCCCTACCTGAGGGTCCTGGGCCCACTCTGTGATCGGTCAATACTCTAAATGTTGTGATTGGGTCCCGCCAAAAGTAACAAATACTCTAGGCAATGTGAATGGTTAAACCTGCTGTCAATAATATTGTATAATGATTGGATCACTGTATTTCCTGTAACTCCCCCTTTCCAAACTCATAAAAGGCCCTGCCCTGCCATGCTCCGGGGCTCACCCCACGTGGATCCAGTGTGTTGTTGAAGTCTGTGAGCCCGAGTTTAGGCTGGCCGGGCCTCAATTCGTAATAAAGCCCTTTGCTTTTGCATGCGTGATTCGGCCTCCCTGGCGGTCTCTGGATCTTGGGGGCGATGTTAAAATCTGGGTACAACAGTAGAAACCCAAATCTTTCACTTTCTCTCATAGTACTTTTTTTGAATAATAACAACAACAACAACAAAAACCTGGAAAGAGGCCATTTTTATTTCCAGCCAGGTGTGAGCTTTCCCCGTTTCCTTCTCTCCCATGGGCTTTCTTCTCTCTTGCGCAACCTCACTTAGCCAACACTGAGTCACCAGCTCCGCTTCCTCTCGGAGAGCCTGGCGCGTCCTGAGGCGTCCGGCCTGTGTCAGAGGGATTCGCGCTGCGCCCTCTGCCTTGTGAGCTCTGTTCCGGGGTGCAGTGCTGTTCCACAAGCTTGAATCCCGGAGCTCAACTTGGGGCCACCTGGGCGGAGGGACACAGGGCCGCTCTTGCTGGCCACCAGGCCCCCTGTGGCTCGCAGACATGTTACATTCTTTGGGACGAAAATCCTGGAGCAAGCTTTTCAGAAACATTTCTCCCTCTGGCAGAGCAGCGATCTTCAGGAATTGCTTACACAGAGCAAAGGCCGGGGCTTTGACTCAGATAGGAACGTCCAGACATGTTGGAAACGAACCCGCTGGGGTGCTGCTGGGCCAGCAAAGAGTAAGGGCAGCGTTTTGCAAAGTGCTGCACGTTCCTCTGGGTCTGTTGTACGTTCTAAGAGATTCCCCTCAAAGTAAGTTAAAAATGTAGGTTTCTTTTATCTCCTTGAAAGAAACTCTGCGATTAAAAGTAAAATGATTATTCAAAGCCGGAGAAAGAATCAAGAATGGATCTAGAGTCAAAATTCAGTGTCCTTGGAGTCCGTATCCGGGAAAAGGCAAACCTCGGACCTTTGGCAAGCCGGCCTTGTCTTTGCCCGGTCCCCCAGTCCTTCAGCAGAGACGTGATTTGGGCACAGAATCACTGCTTCCAAATGTGTCAGACACATGGCACCGGAGGGTGGGTGCCACAGCAGATGTGGGACTACTAAGCATGACTTCCTCTTCCCAATTGTAGAGATTCAAAAAAAAAAAAGAAGAAGAAGAACCCAGCCCCTTTCTTACGTTCAAGAGCGCCGCGGCCAGCGAAGAAATGGACAACCCAACCCAGACTGGAGCCAACAAGGGACAATAGTTCAATATCCTGTTTGCGGGAGGAAAGGGAAGCTGGAAGTGACAGCCCTTCTGGGGGCTCGAACAGTCCGGTTTCCTTCTTTGTAAACACAGCCGGACCTCCTCCGGGTGCTGGGGCTCAGGCCGGCCTTCCGCCCCTCCCCCTCATTGTTCCTACAGTGCCAGTTGGTTGGTGGTCCTTCTGCCAGCCCCCGATGGCTTTTGGAAGGATGTGAATGGGGGAGGGGAGCTTGAAAGCCCCCATTGGCACCCTCAGGCATTGGATCCGGTTTCAGGGGGCCAGGAGGACGTGCCTTTTCCTGTGCTGCGTCTCCGAGCTGCAAATAATTTATGCGTGCCTTTCTTCTTCAGCAGTACATTGGAGCAAGTGACAACTACAGTATGACTTGAGATGGACAGAAACAGGACAACCAGAGACAACCTAAACAGCCACAACGTCAGGAATGGCTTAAAATACGGTGCATCGGCAGGCCTGGGGGGCTCAGTTGGTTGAGTGTCTGACTTCAGTTCAGGGCATGATTGTGTGGTCATGGGTTTGAGCCCCGCATTGGGTTCTGTGCTGACAGCTCAGAGCCTGGAGCCTGCTTCAGATTCTATGTCACACTCCCTCTCTGTCCCTCCCCTCTTCACTCTCTCTCTGTCTCTGTCTCTCTCTCAAACATTAGAAAAAATTTAAATATGGCACGTCTATCCAAGAGAAGGTCCCCTGGGTGTTGATGGCTACTGGCCTCTGGTTCTTTCCCTCCTACACGAAAGTCTGTCTGACACAAGGCTGAGGGGAGTGAACTGCAGGCTACTAGCGTCCTGTTTCTGAAACAGTCACAGCGTACTTCTGGGAACTTGTCTGGACCCTGAGCTACAGAAACCATTTGTAAAATGCCATTTTTGGGACAACGGGAAATTTGAGTGTTAGATGACATCAAGGAATTGTTTAAATGTGTTTTTTAAAAACTGCTTCTAGGGGCCTCTGGGGAGCTCAGTTGATCAAGCGTCTGACTCTTGATTCTGGCTCAGGTCATGGTCTCATGGTGGTAAGACTGAGCCCCGTGTTAGGTTTTGTGCTGAGCGTGGAGCCTGCTTAAGATTCTCTCTCTCTCTCTCTCTCTCTCTCTCTCTCTCTCTCTTTCTCTCTCCTCTTTCACAGTCTCATTCTTTAAAATAAAATAAAAATAATTGTTTCTGTCAAATGTGACAAGATATTATGATTATATGAGAAAATGTACACATATATATTTTTTTAAATTTATTTTTGAGAGACAGAGACAGCATGAGCAGGGGAGGGTCAGAGAGAGGGAGCCACAGAATAGCTGTCAGCACAGAGCCCGATGCGGGGCTCAAATCCACAAATCCACAAATCGTGAGATCATGATCTGAGCCGAAGCTGGACACTTAACCGACTGAGCCACCCAGGTGCCCCTTCTTTTTTTAAGTTTATTTATTTTGAGAGAGACGGGAGGAAGAAAAACAGGGAAAGGGCAGGGAGAGGAGTCAGAGAATCTCCAGCAGGCTTCGCACCATCTGCTCAGAGCCCAGTGCTGGGCTCGAACTCATACACCCATAAGTGTACATATTTTTACCAGATGCCCATCAAACACTGTAGGGATGTAGGGATGAGATGACCTGTTTTGGGATTTGTTTTAAGATAATTCAGAAAAGAGGAAGCAGCAGAAAGGGGTGAATGAAGCAATTGCTGAGGATGGGTATACACAAGTGGGTCCTGCTGTTCCTTTTGTGCTTCTTTGAAATTCTTTATAATGAAATCTCGATGGACAGGTAAAGCGCGCCTGGGTGGGACCCTGCCGTAAACAGGTGGTCACCTCCTGACGCCGCCTCCACCAACACCACAAATGCCACTTTCCTCCTCCGTGCGGGTGCCCTCTCGGCTTCCTTGGACAGTTGGGAGGACGTCAGTGGTTCCTAAGTCCAAGCTGGTTAGCCCTGGAATCACCCAGAAGGATCCGGAGGGAGCCTGCAGCAGGAAGGGGGTAAGAGAGAGTCTCGGAGCTTTCCTCTTGAATACCGGCGGAAGCAGCTCACCTGGGCTGCAGCTGCCCTGGGAAGGGTGTATTTGGTCGACAGGTTCCCTGTGCGGCTTGGGGACCAGCGCCTCAGCTGGCGGGACCCCCAGGACTCAGTTCCCCCTTGGCAGGAACCTACGAGCTGCACAAAGTACGCTTCCGTTATGCTGCCTTTGCGCGCTGAGCGAAGTGCCCTTGGCCGCATCCGGCAGGAAGGCCAGTGTGAGGCCCGCACCTCAGAAGAGCCCCCAGGTCCCTGTACAAGCCCAGCGTGGCACGGCCGCGGGCATTTGCTACGTTAATCCATTCCTGGAAATTAGCGCTCAGTAGTAAGACGCTATGGTGCCACCACTCTCAGCAGGTTGTCCCCATATTGTCCTCCAAACCGAGGTGAAGGACCCTGGGCCTTTGTGTCCCCAGCACCTGCACAACCACCTTCACCCCCATCGGCTCGGGAGACCACAGAAAAACGTTTCAGGCACCCAGCACGTGTGCTGGAATAAGGAAGAGGTCCTTTTTTTTTTCTTTCTTTTTTTGGTGAGCTCTGCCAAGGGCGCAGTGGCTACGAACAGGGCTTGGGCTCAAATGGCCCCAGGCCCGGCCCTGCCTCTCTGGATCTTATTAGCCAAGTGACCTTGGGCAAGTTATATGCCTTAAGTATGACACCATCTTTCTAAAAGTGGGTTTAAGATTAGTCCAACCAGCATACACTCAGGATGCCGTGCGGAGGAAGAAACGCAAAGGTCCTGGCATGCAGCAAGTCCTTAGTAGCTATTAGTTATTTCTGTGATGTCCCCTGCCACTCCTACTCTGTGGCAAGGTCCTTGAGGAGCCATGTCTTGTTCATTTCCTAATCTTAGCACTGCCTGGCAGAACTTTGCTGAAGGAATAACCACTGTCATCCAACCAGTAAACATTAAAATGAAAATTTTTTTAATGTTTATTTTTGAGAGAGAGAGAGAGAGAGAGAGAGCGCGCGAGCATGATTGGGGGAGGGTCTAAGAGAGGGAGACACAGACTACGAAGCAGGCTCCAGGCTCTGAGCTGTCAGCACAGAGCCTGATACGGGCCTTGAACTCACAAACCGTGATTATCATGATCTGAGCTGAAGTCCAACACTCAACCGACTGAGCCCCACCAGTGAACATTTTTGAGCCCCTAAGTGCCAGGTACTATCCTGTGCACTAAAGACGGCGCAGTGAACAAGCAGCAAAGTTCTGGTGCTTTTGCTCCAGCAGGGAAAACAGCAGTACATGACTGTTGGACAGAGGGAGAAGGGGATGGGAGTAAGGGGGCGAGGGAGAGCCAGGGCAGGGGTGAGCTTGCTCTCTGTGTGGCAGAAGGTCTCTGTGAAGTGACAGCTGAGCAGATACTTCAAGAGAGTGAGGGAGCAAATCACACACACAGGTGCAGAACATACTCCAGGCAGAGAGGGGACAGCAGATGCAAAGGGTCTGGGGCTGGCACATGCCTGGTGTTTCTGTAAAGGAGGCCAGTGTGGCCAGAGTGGAAGGAGTGAAAAGGCTTTTCTCTCTTTTTCTACTTGGTTAAAAATGAACACACGACACAGTTCAGTAACTGAAAAAGATGTATTAAAATATCCACAAAAGTACAATTAAAAAAAGGAAAAAACAAAAATGATGAACTTGATGGTTTTCCCCCTAGCTGGATACACTGCCATTGAAGAACTACTACAGATGGTTTGGAATTAGCAACTCTAAGTAACCCCTTCCAGGTGCCCCTACAGAAAAGTGTGGCATTAAAAGGTCTCATTCAGCCAATAATTCCACATGGAAAAGGCAGCTTGGCTAGTGAAAGCGGCCCCATGGCTGTCCTGTGTGGCCAGGCCCAGGAACACCAGCTCTCGAGAGGAAGGCCCCCAAAATCCTTAGGGGGTTAGGAAAAAGCCCCCTGCTCCCGGTGCTCTACCCCACGGCCTGGCCTGGTGGTGGGGGCGCTGCGGTGTGGTGGGGACTCGCCACCACAGTGCACCTGCTGACAGCCCAAGGTGTCCTGCTGGGTGGGGAGGGCCTGTGGGGGGGAGGGGCTGGTTCCAGGTGACAGCTTCTCGAGCACCGGGTCCTGGCAAGGAGAGGAAGGAATCAGAACTCCTGCTGTAGGAGGTATTAGGAATGTATACTTTACTCCAAGGACCCGTGCAGGGAAAGGAGAGTGGCCCTTTTCTCTGTAAAAAGCGACTGTAAGGAAACATTACACATAGAAAAACACATGCTAGGTCTCTCAACAATTTGTATTCTGCCTTCGAAACAATCTTGGCCACATGTTCTCACAGTGGTAAAGGTTTAGCAAGAATATTGTTAACTTGGCATAAGTTTCAAGAACCCACCATCCCAACACACACACACACACACACACACACACACACACACACACACACACCTTCTAAAGGCTCCTGGGGGCGCCTAGATGGCTCAGTTGGTTGAGTGTCCGACTTTGGCTCAGGTCATGATCTCACGGTTCGTGGGTTGGAGCCCCGCCCTGCGTCAGGCTCTGTGCTGACAGCTAGCTCAGAGCCTGGAGCCTATCTTCAGATCCTGTGACTACTTCTCTCTCTGACCCTCCCCTGCTCACACACTCTCTCTCTCTCCAAAAAAAAAAAAAAAAAAAGGCTCCTGAAGTTCTCACAATGGATGCCGGAAAGTTCTAGGAGGCAAGGCAAAAGTGGACTGCTTGGCAGAAATGTCTTAGGGCGAGCTCTCTGTGTCCCTGGCTGCTCAGGGGCTCCTAAAACTCAGCTTCGAATTCCCGTGCAACAGTGAGAGAAGAGAGGGAGGCAAAGTGGCTCCTAGCGCCCCTCCAGCTAAAGGGGGGAGGACCCAGCCGTCCCCAAGTGTGTTCTGTGGCTGCTAGTCAGCATTCTTCCTCTGTGGGCTCTCACATCATTTTGACGGGGAAAAAAATTCTGTTAAAACAAAATACTCCAGAAAGGGAATGACCATATAGATGTGCTCAATGATCTTCACCATGCTTTTCATTCCCAGCAAAAGATAAAAACTCATAGTCTTGAGATGGGGTGGGGGCAGTGAGTGGAATAAAAGGAGTTATTGGAAAGGATACCCAAATTGTATCCCAAATTGTATTCCCTCATCACATTGCTTCTCAATTCCATGTAATGGAAAGAGTGGAAAAAATAAAAGTAAAAACAGAAACGAAACAAAACAAAAACCACCAAAAACACCGAACCAGTAACGAGAAGAGATTTCCAGAGGAAGAGCGCTAACAGCCCTGCTTGCTGATCTGGAAAAGCTAGACTCTGCTGAACTTCAAGGTCTCTGAGGCACCGTGAGGCTGTTCCCGAGCCTCTGCCCGGGATCACGACGGAAGCTTTTATAAAGATGATTCTCCAGAGAGTGAGCTCTGAGGGCAGCAGGGGCTGGCTTTCCTGCTTAAAAGGAAATGCGGCCCCTCTCCTCCAGCCGTGCGCGGACCCTTATTTCAGGCAGGGAGGCCTCTGGCAAATGCAAGCGGTGCCTTTTAGTGTCCAAATGGTATAGCACTCCTCGAGCGAGGCCTGGCTTTTCTACTTCAATTAGGTATATGGCATTGATCTGAAGTACCTAGAAAGAAGTGACCTTGGCATTCATCTTTTGCTAGTCTTGCTACGGCAGGTCCACAAACGGCTAAGATGAAGGATGTAACGTTAAAGTCCATCTCCCACACATAAAGCAAAATAAAACAAAAAACCCGCCCTGTATTTTAGAGAGAAAACCACCAATGAATACGTTCCAACTGTGTTCAAGTGGCAGAGCTCATGGATGTTTTCTGAAAACGGCAGCTAACAGGTGGTGCAGACACTGGGCAGAGGCCACCCTGGACGTCTTCTGTCGTTAGCACCTCCACCCACGATAAAAGCTAAGACTGGTTAAGCCCTTAGACCACAGGGCCACGTCTACTCGAATACGAAGATCTGCTACTGCCTCTGTTAAGGCAAACCACATCTAAAGGACGGCGACAGGAATGTCTGTGACTTTGCTCAACTGTAAGGAAAGGAAGCACAAAACAGCAAGACCATTTATACACACGCAGAATGATAGCATCTTTTCATCATGCAACGCTGGCTCCCCACATCGGATTAAATAGAATAGTTCTGCACATCGTCTATCCACGTCTCTTCCTGCCTCTGTGAACACACACGTGCTTGTCCTTGCCCAGGTCTCCAAGGCCACAGGTGGTCACGGGCTACATTTTCTGCATAAGAGTCCAGTTTGGATCTGCTTCTTGCTCAGGATATGTTCTGGGTCTTCTCTTAATTTTTCCGGATGTCCGCATACACCACAGACTCTGACTTGTTAATCTTGTCACTGTGGTGTCCGCCAGAGTGGTCTAACTGCGCATATATGACTGGGCCCTGGAGAAGAGAAGGACAGTTAGGGGTTTGGGAAAACAGTGGTCCCTTCTAGGGCATGTGCAGAAGCAACAGCGACGACATCAGGGTCCCAGAGTAAGGGGTTCTCTCTTCCGAAGGCCTTCCAGAAGACCTCCTGGGGGCAGGATGTCCAGGACGGATTTACCACAACTGGGGTCTGCTCAGGTGACGGCTAAGGCGGGTGCACAGAGGGGTGACCTTATTCTTCTGGTTGCGTATCTGGGAATTTCTATACAAGGTACTGTCCCTCCTCAGCAGTTACCCTTATCTTAGTCCCGGTCACAGGGTTCCTCAACCCTTGGAACTGGGATCACAGTTTTGAGGATGAAGATGGGGACTTGTACCGACCTGAGACCCACTGACATTGGGAGCCTCAGAATGTCGCATGCAGGACACCAGTGTGTTGGATGTTGGCAAAGTGACAATTTGAATTGGTCACTTTGTACAAACAGGTGCTTAAAAGTATTTCACGTAGTCTCCCATGTATGTACTTAGACCATAATTCTTTTAGTCTGATCCTATCATAACCAATACAAGTATTGCTTCTCTGATAGTTAAGACCAGGTAACTCTTTTTCCTGTTTTAAAACAGAAAACCAAGAAGCCACGATGTAAAGAAAACCCTGATGGACGAGTGTAGAAGAGGTCCTCCCCTCGATCTCAGCCACGAGGAAGGGGGCTGCCGGGTCCCAGCGGGAGCGGCCAGGGAAAGGGGGCTGTCTGGGGTGGTGGTGGGCGGGGGGAAGGGCACAGGGAGTTCTCAGACTCCTGGGGAGGAGGTCTGAGCAGAGGCTGGGGTTTCAAGTATCAGACCAGCGCCTGCATTTCATGACCTTAAAGTCCCTTCCAACCCAGAGATCTAAAATTGTAAACAATGACAACAACAAAATGGCCCTGACTGTAAAAGAAAAGTCCAACATAACCCCAAGTCAACTGTGCTCCCCATCCAGGAAACTCTCCTAGAGGAGTCGAATACGCTGCTTCAGCTTTCAACTTTGGAATCATAAAGCTTGGTCACCAAAAGCCTGTGTTTAGACCAAGCATCCTTACTCCCACCTCGGAGCCCCACAGCCTGATCCCCCTGGGTGTCATGACAGATGTGAACTCCTCCAGGGGGCCATGCCGGCTGCCAGGGCTGTGTAGTGTGTACCTGTGGTAGAGTTATAAAATAACAACCGTGGGCTGTCGCTCTGGCCAGCAGCCTGCCACACACACACCATGATGGAGACCACGGTGGACTGTGCGGCCGACGGAGACCAGGTGAGCTGCCCCCGACCAGAAGACCCGCCCAACCAGCCTAGAGAACTGGGAGCCGAATACATGGTGGTTGTTTTAAGCCATTATGTTTTGGGGTGGTTTGTTACACAGCAGTAGGTAACTGACACACTAGAGGAGTCGAAAAGAAAGAGAACAGAGAAAGCAAAGAAGAAAAAGAAGATAGCGTAATCTGAGAATCAGTCAGTAAATGTGAAAATACCAGTAAGGCCTCTCATGTGAGACACTGTTGTGACAAGAAGACACAACAATTTGTTGAAATCAACTAGGAAATCATGAAAGAATAAAAGGAATTTCCTCCTGTTGATGGATTTGGGTTTTACAAATTTCTTACCACTATCCTTTTTTTTTTTAAAATGTCTTTATTTTACTTTGAGAGACAGAGACAGAGCGGTGGGGAAGGGGCAGAGAGAGAGAGAGAGGGAGAAAGACACAGAATCTGAAGCAGGCTCCAGGCTCTGAGCTGTCAGCACAGAGTCTGACTTGGGGCTAGAATCCATGGACTGTGAGTTCATGACCTGAGCCGAAGTTGGACACTTAAGCGACTGAGCCACCCAGGTGTCCCTGCTTGTCACCATCCAATGCCCTCAGTCTCCTTCCCTCTTAGAATGGGGTCCTGAGGTCAGGGATTTTGTTAGTGTAGTGCCTGGAGTGGTACTGGGCAGACCCAGCAAGTGCTGGGTGAAGGAGTGGATGACGTATGGAGCCAAAGGAATTCCGGGATGTGAGTCAAGATCAGGCATCTGCTGATAGACCTAGCTCGATCTAGAACAGCTCTCTGAAGCTGGGTTCTCAGGATTATTTGGAAGCTGAAAGTATCCTTGGTCTCTGTGGAACACGGAAGAATCAGGGAATCAAGACCAACTTGGAAATGGTGGCCACTGCTAAGGCAGTCACATTTGGAGACTCAAGAACTAAAACAGCTCCAGGAGCAGGAGCAGCATGAATCTAGCTGTTTCTACTGCACATCTTGGCACTCACCCTTTCCACCCTCCCCTTTTGGGGGCGGGGTGGGTGGAGATTTGCCAGCAAGAAGTAACAACAATCAAGTGAAAAACAGCTCTGGATATATTTTTCCCAACTATTTCCTACACAAATCAGCCTTAACTATTGAAAATGTTTCAAGAAACGAACCACTTGACCCAGATCTTTTCTTTTAGTGCCAATTAGAAATAAAACGACTCCTGAGTTCCAGGTGTATGAAATATCTTTCAATATGGAAACACACTGGTGGGGGGGGTGAAGGAGACCTGTCTCTGAACAGACACTAATTACGCCGAAGCCACTGTGTCACGTACGTCCCACCGCCCACTGCCCACAGTCTCTGTGCCCTTTCTAATCTCAGTCACACCTGAGCCTCAGCACAGGCTCCACCAAGAGATAACATCCGCTTCCACCACGTGCTCAGTGACTTTCACTCAACACCTTGCTCAGTGTTCATGTCGCCCCCGCAAACAGGTGTGAAACACAGCTACGGATTAGACTCTGAGGCAGACGAGGCTGAGGATCAAAACAGAGTTGAAAAGAATTGGACAGACGAGAGAGAACAAGCACCCGCCTTCGAGCCAGACAGATCTGCGTCTAACACCAGCTCTGCCCTAACGAGTAACCTTCAGCAAGTGACTCACCTAGCTAAGCCTCAGTCTCCTCATGTGTAACACAGGAACAAGAGAATGTGCCTGGTCAGGCTTCTGTGAGAACAGGATGAGGCAATGCACACGTGGCTCCCTCAGACCTTACCGGGTCTGTGCACCCAGCTGACCAATACCTCACCAGTCCACTCCATCACCTCTCCATACCACCTGTTGCATACAAAATATGAACCATTTCCAGAAAAGGATCTAGAAAGCCAACCTTTCAGAAAAGATACCCACGAAAATGATTTTAAACTAAGCTTTACAAAAGAAAGAGTGGTACCTCTCATCCCTGATGCCCGAGTACTGTAAGTAGTGCCTGCCTAACACACTTGCTAATCCAACCTTTCACTTCCGATTCGCTGGGAGCATCTTAGTTTGGGTTTGGTGTTCACCCTCCCTTTGCTCTGGTAAATGACCCCACCCCGCCCCACCCCCAGGGGTGAGGCCAGTCATAATTCCTGTTCCTTTGCAGATGGCTGGAAGAGTCACTAGCAGGTGACCCAGTCCCAAAGGGGATTCAGAAGTTTGCTGGGGGGCTTCTGGTACAGGTTTTTCTCCGTAATAAAAACTGCACAAGAGGAGAATCAGCTCTTCCCTGCCCCCTCCCTCCCCCAGCTGCTGCCTCTTCTCACGTGCCCCCTGAAATCACGGCAGCCATCTGGGGGCTGCGGGAGGGGCCCAAGAACAAAGAGCATGTGCAGAGGATGAAAGAACATGATGGAAAGAACTGTTGTTGATGACACTGTTGGGCCACAGACCTGGAGAGCACAGACAGAAGTTCAAGTGCTTGAGACTCTTGTGAGTTAATTAAGGCTCTTACTTTTTTTTTTAATGTTTATTTATTTTTGAGAGAAGAGTATGGGTGGGGGAGGAGCAGAGAAAGAGGGAGACAGAATCCAAAGCAAGCTCCAGGCTCTCAGCTGACAGGGCAAAGCCAGATGTGGGGTTTGAACTCACGAACCATGAGATCATGACCTGAGCCAAAGTCAAACGCTTAACCAACCGAGCCACACAGGTGCCCCATAAACCTCTTACTTAATTTTAAATCTACTTTTATTCAAGCTTCCTGTTACTAAGTCTTCCAATTATAACAAAAACGGTGACCAAGGACAGACAAATAATACAGCAAACTGAATGTCCTGCCTGGGTGTTACAGCTTTTGTGACTTTCCTTGTCAGTGCACTCCTGTTGTTTCTCTTCTTCTGATAAAATAACATGGAGTTATTTATTCATCCAAGTGGTCATTACTAACACTATTAGATCAGATGACGCCTGCAGGTAGGAAATGGAAGGTTTTGTAGATCAAGGAACATGTCACAATAGAACCTTTGGGAAAAAGTACCAAGGGATAGTCTGCAAATACTCCCATCCACACCCCACATCACTGGTCGGATTGCTAATGTGGGCAGCAACTGCCTAAACCTGTTCTTATAAAGCACAGTGCACCAGGGGCCCTTAAAATTAAAAATAGAAATATGAGGGGTGCATGGGTGGCTCAGTCAGTTAAGCATCCAACTCTTGATCTCAGCTCAGGTCTTTATTTTTTTTTTAAAGTCTTTTATTTATTTTTGAGAGACAGAGAGAGGCAGCGGGAGCAGGGGAAGGTCAGAGAGAGAGGGAGATACAGAATCTGAAGACAGGCTCCAGACTCTGAGCTAGTAGCTGTCAGCACAGAGCCCGACGCGGGGCTCAAACCTAGGAACCGTGAGATCACGACCTGAGCCGAAGCCAGACGCTCAACCGACTGAGCCACCCAGGCGCCCCTCAGCTCAGATCTTGATCTCAAGGTTGTGAGTTTAAGCCCCACACTGGGTTCCATGCTGGGCATGACATCTGCTCTAAAAGAAAAAACAAAGAAGAAAAATGAGAAGATATCTTCTTGCCCCAACCCATCATTTCAGAGATGAGAACAGATGATGAAGTTAAATAACTCTCCCCAAGTAACCACTGGCTAGAACCCAGAGTCAGTGCTAGTTTGTAACACATCACTGTTTTTCTTTTTAATTTTTAAATGCTTATTTATTTTTGAGAGAGAGAGGGAGAAAGAGCATGAGTGGGGGAGGGACAGAGACAGAGGGAGACACAGAATCTGAAGCAGGCTCCAGGCTCTGAGCTGTCAGCACAGAGCCCGATGTGGGGCTCAAACCTGCCGACTGCGAGATCATGATCTGAGCTGAAGTTAGACATTTAACTGACTGAGCCAGCCAGGCGCCCTGCATATCATTAATTCTTAAAACACTACCCTGGAGTTTATCGAAATACAAAGATTTCCTCAAAGCTGTTTGTCAGGGTATTAAAAAACAATAACAACACCAACTGTTCACTAGGATATCCATTAAAAAAAAGTCTCCACATAACAGAAAAGCTAAAAATGATCTGAACATGCCCGGAGACGCTAAGGTTCTCGAGGACAGGGCTTGGGTGTTACTCACCCCTGCATTTCCCATGTTTGGCCCACACTGTACTCACATGTGTGTGGAACTGATCAAGATCAAAACATAACATACAAAAGAATGGTTAGGTTTTTAAAAGAATTGTTGTTTGGTTGTGCACAACTTATAAAAGGTATTTAATCTATAAATTCCCTAATCAGGTCAATTCTCCCAAACTATGAAAACCACTGTGGCCTTAGTTGAGCAAACTGAAGACAGACTACACCATAAGGATTCTGGAAAGAACAACTTCCATTAAACACTCTGGTGCTGAAATGGATGCGTCCTTGATACACCAACCGAAGGCAGCCTGTGCCGGTGAATAAAAGCACACACTAGGGTCCCCCGCTAACGCTCTATGGCGCTTACGGAGTAAACGAAGCAGATGTTGTCACCTTAGGACAGCATTCCCTGTGGTAAGTTGACAGGACCACTCAATGCAAATCTAAATAAAACAAAAACTAGAAGATAAATTTGTCAGGAAATCACGTGGTCTACTTCCAAGCCTTGTGTTAACTGGCAAAGGATTTATAAATTCTGGAAACAGGTAAGGAAGAAACTAGTGTTAACGAGAACAACGGTAAAATAAAAGATACATAGTAGGCAAGATAAAAATTACCTCATAAGACAAAGGGGACCGGGCAGATGCTACCTGGGCGGAAGCGCTGCTTTACAACAGGACTGGGAAGAGAAGAGACGAGGCCTTGGGGTCTGCACTGAGGACAAAGGAACGAACCCAGGATCCGGCCGTGAGGAACGCCCCAGAGCTAACCTGGGGTTATCTTGCGGATGCTGCAAAATGCCCACAGAGTGCGTGAATTCTCACCCGCCTCTAGAAGACGCCATGGAGTCAGGCCTGGGCAGCACCCGGGGGCTTTTCTCACAGGAAGTGAGGCAGTCTCTGACTCAGGGACAGCAGGCACAGGAGGGCGGTGTCTGCACTGAAAACAGGGTGGGCGAGCCTGCGTCCTTCCTCGGATCAACTCCCAAACCGGAAATGAGATTTCTTTCTGGAAAAATCGACTAACTCAAGGGAGAAGACCCTCAACCACTGACACTTAAGAGGTCCTGAAATGGAAAATAGCCAGCACTTTATACAAACCGTGAAGCCCACCACCGATGAAGCTCTCATCTCTGCACAACGAGTTTCTGAGCAGATCTGAGTACCTTAGATATGAATGGATAGCCAAGGGTCACTGGGCATTTGAGCAAAGCTTCTAATATGAAAGACAAATAATGAGAAAAAGGTAGTTCAAAAGAAACAGCAAAATCAAGTGATGAGAGAAAACATTTTTTAAAAATCTCCTAAAACAGACAAAAAACCGATATACTCAGGGAGATAAGACCATGCATTCATGAAAACAAGTACAGGATGTTATAATTAGACACGAAGAAAAAGCTCTCAAAAATAAAAAGCAGGAATTTAATATTCAATAAGAGTTGAAGATCATGTTGCAGAAATTTTCCTTTTGTTATTTTAAATTTTATTTAATGTTTATTTATTTTTGAGAGAGAGAGAGAGACAGAGTGCCAGTAGGAGAGGGGCAGAGAGAGATGGAGACACAGAATCCAAAGCAGGCTCCAGGCACAGAGCCCAACATGGGGCTCGAACTCCTAGGCCGTGAGATCATGACCTGAGCCAAAGTCGGACACTTAACCGACTGAGCCCCCAAGATGCCCCTTGCAGAGATTGTCTAGAAAGCAGAACAAAAACTGCAAAACAAAAAATAAGAAAACTACAGGACTGATCTAAGAGTTGGTCTAATTCCTAGTAGGAATTTCCAAACGAAAGAACAGAAAATGGAAGGAAGAAAATTTTTTAAGAATAATGGAAGAAAATATCCTAACACTGAAGGACACAGTTTTCCAATTGTAAGAGCCCATGGAGTATCCCGTACAATGGATAAAAAAGACCCACAATTTTATAAAATTCCCAAACACAAGGGATATACAGGATTCTGAGAAGGGGACTAAACTCACTCTGAAAGGAGGAGGGATCAGAAGATAGCTACTTAGCACTGGAAGCTAGAAAAATGAAGAGTGCCTCAAAATACTGAAGGGAAACACCTAGAATCCTACCCAACTGCGTTACTGATGACGTTAGAGGGCGGAGGGTAAAAACAACTTGAGACATGCTAAAAACAAATGGGTTGGTTCTCTTATAGCTTCGGAGGTCAGAAAGCCTAAAACCAAGTGTCAGCAGGGCTGTGTTACCTGGGGGCCCTGGGGAGAACCCACCCCCTTGTTCTCCCCAGCTTTTGGGGGCTGCCTGCATTCTTTGGCTTGAGACTCCACCCTCCATCTTCAAGGGCCAACATCTAGCATCTTCAAGTCTCTCTCAGACTCTGACCCTCCTTTCCCCTCTTGCGAGGACACCTGTGATTACACTGGGCCCCCATGAATCCACAATGTCCCTTCTTTCTTTCGCCCCACTACTAAGTCATGGCCATTCTGAGGACTGATCTGTATGTGATGAGGTCTCTCCACTCTGGCTTTTAGGAACACAAACTATTCCCAGCCCTCTGTGGTATCATAGAACTTACTGCTTTTCAAGTGCTCTTTCTCAGTTGTAGAGTGTTTTCTCCCATGCATGCAAAAATCTGTACTCAGAAAAGGCTCAAGGGAGCCCCACCATTCCAGACATCTGAAACTCTTCCTCTCTGCGTAGTTTCTTCTTCTCTGGTACTCTGCCTCGGAAATCCTAGCTACTTTGGCCACTGACGTCTGCCTCCCCAATTCAGTGAGACAACTTTCTGCAACCGGCCCTGGCCCTGCAGTGTGGAAGCTGCTTGGAGGCAGTGAGCTTGGACAATCACAGGACTCCACTCTTTAAGGGATCACAGTACCATTCTACCTGTTTTCCAATGTCCAAAACCCATTTTTTTTCCCTAGTTTGCTTTCAGCAGGTGAGCAACTCCCATAGCACTTCAAGAGTAGAAGAAAACGTTTCCGAGGCTTTTTAGATCTTATGCCTGAGTATCCAGCCTTTATTCACAACCCTATTCTCATTCACAATCCAAATGAGGAAACTGAGGTACCTGAGGTATACGATGTTATCTGAGAGAGACAGACAGACTAGGGAGAAGTCATGAGCCCTGATGCTGATATGGCAGAGAAGATGCTAGCTAGAAACTTGAGCTCTAGCCCTAATTCTGTTGTTAGCTGGGTATGTGCTTTTAGTAACTCAGTATCACAATACCTCAGTTTCCTCACCACAGCTGTAGAATAAGACTATGGGTATTATTTCCACAGAGAACTGTTCTTCTTCCCTTTACTTCTTTTAAAAATCTATCCGACCTCCAAAACACCTCAGGGTAAAGCTGTAACTGACCAAATTCCTTAGGATGCTTTCGATCCGGGAAAACAGAAGTGGTCTGCTATAACAGAATCGTACTAAGCTGTGGAATTTCTGCCTGTCACAATTACAGTGACAATAGCAGAGCCAAAACACAGTATGAACATGATGCTAGATTCTGTGCTGAGTTCCAAATAAAAGTACTTTCTCTTCTGTACTTTTGTTTTCCTTCTGTACTTTAAAAAAATGTTGATTAATTTAGAGAGAGTGCGCAGGAGCAGGGGAGAGGCAGAGAGGGAGAAAGAGAATCTCAAGCAGGCTCTGCGCTATCAGCACAGAGCCCGATATAGGGCTCGAGCTCAGAAACCAGGAGATCATGACCTGAGCTGAAATCAAGAGTCAGATGCTTAAACGATTAACACACCCAGGCGCCCCTTCTGTACTTTCTGTAAGAAGTAGAAATCAATGTTCTTCCTTGTTCACCAAGCCTACCAATTATCCAGAGAAATGTTCACTTTCGATTTCTTCTAAAAAATCCATACAAAATAATCTTTTGAAAAAAAAAAAAAAAAGAATTCCAGTACAATGTTAAGTAGAAATGGTGATAGTGAACATCCTTGCCTATTCCCAATTGGAAAGGGAAAGCATTCAATGTTTCACTATTAATATGTTATCTGTAGTTGTTTGTTATTTTTTTAATGTTTCAAATATTAATTTAAATTCTAGTTAGTGAATATATAGTATAATATTAGCTTCAGGAATAGAATTTAGTGATTCTTCACTTACATATAACACTCAATGTTCATCACAAGTGCCCTCCATAATGCCCATCACCCATTTAGCTCATCACCCATTTAGCCCATCCCCCTGCCCACCTTCCCTACCTGTAGTCATTTTTGATGAATGACCTTTATCATGCTTATATAAATGTAAAATGTAAGTGCCATATATGCATGCCCCTATGATGCTCTATAAACACCTACAGTGTTTCTGCTCCGTTGGCCTTTAATTGTATTTTGTAGTCTCCATCTGTCTTTAAATTCTGATGAAAATTAAGTTTGTGGATTTAAAAAAAAAATCCTTGTTGCTTTTTATATGATTTCTCTGAGAAAGGAAAAATGGCTGAATTGATACAGCCATGTTCCTACCCAAAGTCTGTTTTCTCTCTGGGTCCAAACACCCTGCATGGTTTCACAGAAACTAATTATAATAACGTACATAACCATCTGTTATTGTAGATGTGACTCTGGGTCTCAATTTTTATAATAAGCCCTCAAAGAATGACTTGAAGATAAGATGTAAACATTATAAACCTTGACAATGTAAAAATTGTTATAGGTATAGTTCTCAAATATTCATATCGGAAGAGGAGAAAGTGTAAAAGGGAGGCTAAGTGCCTGAATGTGAAAGTCGTCTCTCATTGTGGTGAGTCCGAGGATACTGGGTAAAGCAGCATTGGAGAGTGAAGTTAATAAACCCATCAGAGAGTAAACTACGCCAGGGCCCTGACTGCTTCACACGCCCTCACATGCTCGGCATTTAAAGTCTCAGCTGCATGTTAAGGGCACTGTAAAAATGGCTAAGCTGATGACTAAACAGATAAAAAAGTTGAAATACAGATACGCTATTTCAAGTTCCAGTGATAATCACAAATATAATTAAAAGTAAATATTATTAGCAAAAAAAATCTTTTATTTTCAACCAAGAATATCAACCCTTTCCTGCTAATCTCTGGTCTTATAGAGGACCTCAAGACAGAATCTAGTTCTTTAGATCTCCTTAAGTAATTAAGGAATCACATCTGACCAAAAGCCACTTCCTAATTTCATTTCGGCCAGAGGGGCCACATCATCGGTGAACAATCTGTTAGTGGTGGTTCGGTGGGAACCTGTCCTCAGGTCAGATTCTCCTCCACGTAACTGCCTGCGACGCGCCTAAGCAGCCCTCACGTCCCCTCTTCCGCTCTTGCCCTGTTTTCTGTCTCACGCTTCTTCTGTCTCACGGCTCAGTGTCCTCCCCTGCACCGGGCAAGCAACAGAGCGCGGGGCAGGGGGCAGAAGAGCGACTGGCTGTTACCTGGTGGGATCCAGAAGACAGGCCCTTTACTAGACCCTCTGTGTCGCCTGGGGACTTCCGCGGAGGCTGCTTCACCGGTGACACACTCTCTGAAGTACTACAGCTGATGAGTTGGCAATGTGGAGGACAAATAGTAAAAAAAATAATAATAAATTAATTAAAATGAATGGGAAAAATGTAGAAATGCAAGTGATGACAAGATGAAGCCGCAGATAAAACAAAACACGACAGAACAATGAGTATCAAAATGATCACAGATCTTGAGACCATTTCCCTAACTCAGTGAACCTACTCTGGGGTAAATACAGAAACCAGTGCAGTGTGACCTCTCTGCCACACTGTGCGGTGGTGCTATCTCCTGAAGGGCCTCCACCTATAATGCCCGTTTATCCTTCTGCTGCTTTGTGTTTTTCTCCTGTCGTTGCTCCTCTGGGACAGAGGCAAGCTACGCCTTCCTCACAGTAATTCGAGACAAACCTCTGCTGAATGCATTTCAAAAACTACAGCTCCGCATCCAGGCTCATCTCATTCCTTTCGTTCCCTAGTTCCCCACAGTCAGTGTCCCCCCTAAAACTACGGCCAAACCAAAGAAAACCCAGGAAGTCATGAGAGATAAGAAACTGTGGAATGCCACGTCACACAGGCCGGACTTTTTCAAGGGCCTGCGGGTCTTTAGCCACAAGCATGATCTCATAAATAAAGACGGGAAGGCGAATGCCAGGAGAAGGCTTGTTAGGGATTCTCTCTTGGTACCTGTCAGAACTTCAACCCTTTCTGATGCATTTTTAAAGAAAATCTTAGGAGCTTGGCAAGGTTCACATTCAAGCGTTGTTACTAAGACCGAAGCAAATTTGAGTTTAAACTGCGTCTCCTCTGAAACGGGAAGCTTTGCCTCCCAAACAAAAATGGTCAGAGTATCTAACACTGAGAGGGTCTCAACCACCCGTAACACAAATCACGTATGACAGAACACTGAAACGTGCGTGTGCACGACACACACACACACACACACAGCCATTCTACATGAAGAACACATATATTCAGATCACTGCACAAGCCCTAGGAAACCTGACAACTCAGTTTCACCGGGCTGGGGCACTCGACAAGTTGTCAGTGCAAACGCAGGACGTATTTGCAGACAGACCATAATCACTGCTGGGTTAGCTCGGAGCAAGCTAGTTACTTGTCAACAAGAGGGACGGGCTGAATACGTACACATGAATGTTAACAGCAACGGGCAATGTGATTAGTTACCATGTGTCTAGTGTAGGTGGAAGAAGACCCCAGCCCTGTTACAGTCCCAGTGTGTCGTCTATGTCAGCTTTTCTTAAGAAGTGGAGGATAAGCAGGATCTGATCCTGGCACACCAAGGTAGAGAGAGGGAGGGGGGGGAAAAAACCAAAGTAAGAAGAAAAGCGGCATTCGCGACGCATGCAGGACTCTAAGGCACCCTCTCTACCCCTCTATTAACCCCAAAGCAAGAGCTGCAGAGGCTGGCTTGTCCCCACCCTGGATTAGTCTCGCGCTGAAAACCAACACTCCAGTTACAGTTCATCGTAAAGCACTCACCATGCAGGGTAGCAGATAGAGTCAGCAGAACAGAAGCATTCCAAGCAAACAATAGCTGAATTTGAACACTCCATCTTGTTAAAACACGGAACTTCTAAAACCCAGCAGAGCCCAGGTTCCCACCGTCCACCAGCAAGGGGGTCCAGGGCATGCAATCCTCCCAGATCGCAGTGCCGTCAGGCCGGGTAAGCCGAGCCCGCGTCCTTGGGACCCGGCTTGTGCTGTAGTTGGAACCCAGCCCCCGCTCCGTCTTACCCCATGAGTTCTACATTAGCTTACACGGGTTAGCTGTCCGGCTGGAGTTGGGGAAAGAGAAGGTCCTCGGTTAGACACACCTGCCTCTGCTCCAAGGGGACAGCCTTTGCTGCTTCCCTTTACGTTTTGGGGCCCAACCTTTACCATCCCAGTTTGGATGGGTCCAGCCATGCGTTCCAGAAGGCTCAAAGCAATACAACTGCTTACAAAAGTACAGAGAGGGAAAGCCCTCATCATCACATCAGTGAAGCCGTTTGCTAGGGCAGCTCCTGGTGACCTGAGTTTTATGTTTATTTTACTTAACTGAAAAGAAGAACCTTGTGAGATTAACACCAGGAGATTCAAGTTCAACTCCTAGTGGGAAACGGTGACGTGCATGGCTTAGCGGTGCGAACTGTAGCCGGATGGTCTGACCGCACGGCCTGCCGTGCAGCTCACCATACCAAACCTAAGAAAGGAACACTGATCCCTCTGAAGCAGGGATTAGTTTCACTGCCCATGTTTGACAGCAGGCCACCGATTTCTGCTTGCCCGTGTCAGCACGCCTCCGATTCCGATTTGAAAGCGAACAGTGATTCTTCACAATTCTTTTTCCACAAAACATACAGAAGTTTTTTTATTCCTTTCCCCCACCCTTCCCCCAAAAGCAGGGTTTCTTACCCAGTGTAATCCCGCTTAGCGTTTCTCCTTCTATAGAGGACAGCCAGGATCATGGTGATGAGGAGAGTGAGCCCTAGGACCACGGCGGTTACTATCCCCACCACCACCCAAACTGGAAACACCGGCAAGATCTCTAGAGAGAAAGAACAAAACTATTTTAAGGTACTTTGCTACCAAGAGAAGACGTGGAAATTTATTAAAATAATAAGCGAGTGCTTTCGAGGTTACTGCGTCCTCTTTTATCATCCACATTATGAGCTTCTAGGGTCCAACTGAAGACATACAAATATTAGCTGATAATGAATGAGCTTCAGGGCTGAGCATTTCTACACACACAGTCCCTCCCTTTCAGTGCTCTGAA
This sequence comes from Suricata suricatta, assembly GCF_006229205.1. Taxonomy (NCBI): domain Eukaryota; kingdom Metazoa; phylum Chordata; class Mammalia; order Carnivora; family Herpestidae; genus Suricata; species Suricata suricatta. The sequence continues at coordinate 123,922,791 of NC_043702.1, read as the reverse complement.
GCCAAAGAAAATCCAGGGTATGAATTCACCTCAATCTGCTCTCCAACAAAGCAGACTTTGTCTCAAAATGAGACACCAGAACCTGCATTTTCTGTTTATTTAAGTAAAAAAGAGGGGGGGGAAGGAGCTGTATTGTTTTTGCAAATGTTAAAACTTTCTCCTGGGGAACAAAGAAGCTGCACTCCTCTGCTCTCCGCCCCACCAGGGCAAATTTGGTCTTCCTTCTAATTAACGCTGAAGAACAAACACTCCCGAAGCTAGACCAGTAGGTTCCAGGTACACAAACGAGGAGGTCATGAGTGTGGCTCCCCTCATGCGGGCACACTAGGGGACACAGAAACAGGGACACAGCTATAACTATGGCTTACCCCCGGAAGTGTCACCCCTGTCCTCTGACTGAACCGGAGATAAAGGGGACTGCGTCATCACTGCCAAAATACTCCAGGAAGTACCTTTCTCCACAACATAGAGGCGAATGTGTCCCGGCTGGACAACAATGTCGGGAGGGTTTTTGACGTCACAGATGTAGGTGCCGTTGTGCATGAACTGCATGTTCTCGATGTTGATCGAGGCATCTTTCTTGTCGAGGTCTCCAGCCCAGCTGATTCTGTCCTTAAATGGTGGGTAATTCCCAGGATACACTTGCCCTTGTGAGTAGTGGAAAAACTGCAATTAGAGAAAGAGAACACATGAGATTTTCTAAAGGCAGATGCTCTAAAGGCCGTAACAGGCATGTTGGGGAAGATTTGTTCTTAAAAAAAGACTTCATACAGAAAAAAATACAACTTCACATCACAAATACGCTGTGGATCCTAAGCCAGACTGTTTAGAAATCACAGGGTTCAATCTTATTTCAGTGGAAGAAATAAACTCGTGTATCATCTCAAATCTCAATATGTCACTGATGTAGTGATTATTGCCCACTTTTTTGTATATAAGGAAAAGGAGACTCAAAGAAGCCATCTGCCCAAGGTTACAATGATAACAGGTGATGGATCCAAAGTCAGGACCATCTGACCCGTCAGAGCCAGTGATGACACCATGATTGAGCCTATGAATCCAAAGATTTCATTTTGAATTCAAGAAGTTTGCTATTTAGTTTATACAATGACATGAAGAAAACAAAGCCTAAATATCACAGATCAGTTAGTCTAATGGGTTTCTCCCTCTTACGCATCGGTTTCCTTTGGAAATGGCACAGGTGTGTGAATGGAAGCCCAGATACCCCCAATGTTCTTGCTTCTCTTCGAAGAGCCAGACTTTGGCTCACTCGTCCCGCAAACCTGCTTTTAGCCAAGGAACTCCTTTCTCAAAGAAAACCTTGAGAAAACCTTGTCTCTCTCAAAAATAAATAAATGTTTAAAAAAAAAAAAGAAGTATAAAGGCTCTGGGATTTTAACCTCCTTGCAAATCTGTTAGAAGTTTTACTAGGTTGGAGATGATCTCATAAGAGGGCGGAAGCAAGGCTGTAGCATGAGGCTGGAAGTGAACTAGAAGACAACTGCATTCTAGATAAGCACCAAGCATTGTTGGCAGTGGGAAACCCCGGGCTTTCCAACGAGAGGAGGGACAAGGTACGAGGACTGTTTTAGGGCTATGAACCTAGTGGAATGGGGGGTTGGACTGAAAGATGAACAGAAGTAGGGGAACAACCAAGTGGGCTACTGCACTAGTCCTAGCACAGTTTTTAATCACATGATGGAGAGCAGAGAAGCAGGAAGGCTGATGAAAGCTAAATGTCAGAAATCAAGTAGGAAGATCCAGCAAACATCCTTATTTCCTGGGGTGGGAAAAGGGGTGGAAAAGAAGTGGGAGCAGATAGGGAATGACAGAGCCAAAAAACAACAATAAACAAACAAACCAGTAAGACCCCTGAGTTTAAAATTGGGTCCTCACACAAACACGGCTACCTGAAAAGAACTAGCAAAGAAGGTAAACAGAGGGGAGAGACCATGAGTTCCAGTTTAGACATGGGGGCCTGATTCCACAGACCAGAAAAGCCACCTGTGGGATGCCGGGCTTCAATTTTCTTGAAAATCTGTAAAATTCAGCATCCTGCTCATCTTACTATACATGTTCTGACACTTGCGAGTTAAAAGATCTTCTATCAATAGCTAGGCGTTCTGGAACAACCTGGAATCAGGCTGGTGTGGAAGTATGTAAATGGTTTAGCTAATTACATTCATCAAAACTACAGCACGCTCGTTACAGTAAGTCTTGAGGTATGTAAGCCTGCCTGACCCACTTGGCAAGGATGCTTCTGGCATAAATGGAGCCACGACTTGACAGAAAGTTACCACTGGACATCTTCTAGGTGATGTTTTATTTTCTATAAACAATGCCCCTCCTGTCTACTCCTACCAAAGACTTCAGCTGGGAAACCCTCGCAGGTTTCAATAATTCCTTGGACGTTCTTGAGTAAACCTACGTGTGCTTCCTTTTGCCTCTTCACATGTTACGCACGGAGGCCATGTTCGTGTGTGCAATGGAGCGTCTTCCGAGGACGTGTCCATGATTCCTGTGCTCACCCGCTCCTGGCTACGGCTCACGGAACCACACCCAGCCCCGGCGAGCACTCCTAGGCTGGACCTCAGCCCTCCTGCCTTCCCGGAACAACACCCAGGGCTTCCTCCTTCTTTATTTAAATCCTTGGGGACACAAGTCCGCCCAAGAACTTGGAAATCGGGTATATGTTCCAACCCAGTGTAATGGAGATTTTCTCTTGGAGACATATTTCAACAGGAAATACCTAGCTTTGATAACATCACATATGAAAATGACACCACTTAGGCTAAACATAAAAATGGTTTTATTTCAGGGGCTACAGTCATCTCAATATACACCCCAAGTTTTTCAAAGAAGACCCTCAGGAACTCATGATCTAGAGACAGCGGACAGGTAGTCTCGCTGTTCTTTAAGGAAAGGCATCAAAGGTAAATCTTTAGCACAAGTCTCTCTGCAAGAAGAAAAGAAAGACACTTCCCAACGGTCACAGATGAGCAGCGCCTATGAGGCAGATAATTCCCCACACCAGCTACGGGAGGAAAAGGCTTCTCCTCGAGTTTTTAGACTGTACCTTCTCAACAGGAGTGACAGCTCCCCCGGGGGGGGCAAATATTGGCTCTGAGGGCAAGGAGAATGAGGAAAACATCTTACTCCTTTTACATTTGAAGTACAGATATGCAATATGTCTGCAGTATTAAAATTTCATGGGGCGCCCGAGTGGCTCCGTCAGTTGAGTGCCCAACTCTTGATTTCAGGTCGGGTCACAATCTCATGGTCAAGCGATTGAGCCCTAAGTTGGGCTCTGGGCTGAGCATGGATGCCCCCCAGCTCTTGGCCTCTGCTTGTGCCCCACTCTCTCTAAAAACAAAACAAAACAGCACCTAAAAATCAATAAATAAATGAAGTTTCATAGAAGGGGGACAGAAATTAGGAAAGTGTGTTTTAAAAAAACTCCTTAGGAAGGTGATAATGACTAAAAAGATTGAAAAACAGTGCTTCTAGCAATCCCTAAAGCCTAGAGCTGGTAAACGTTATTAACAAAGTGTTCCATCTGAGAAAGAATATGTAAGGGAAATAACAGAGTAACTGGAGTGCAACAAAACAGGGTGTGAACAATTCCGGCCTCTATGGTGTGACTCTGGGTAAGTCCTGAGTATTGGAGCAGGTTCCCAGGCCCTCCCCAGTCCGTAAGTGGGGAGAATATTCCTTCCTCATGAAGGTGAGAAGGCGAAGTAATGGCCTTAGCGTCAGTGAGGATCAGTAATGTAACTCGTCATCATGAAAAGAAGATCAGATCTTAGAGAGAAATGGCAGACTCCATCCCAACTGCGCACTGACAGCGGGAAATGTGAAACACCACGAAAGCACGTGCTGATATTTAAAGGACAGTCAACACGCAGACGGAACAACAGAAACATGGTAAATTGTGCACGTTAGCCGCCTGGAGCTAGACATGGTCCTGAGCACTTGACTGGAACAATGTCCCCCTGGGCCCCCAGAGTAGCCCCAGGGGGACATGTGACCATCCCCGTCTCTGGGGACAAGAGCCAGGATGGTCGGTGTGCTGAAGAGCCCCACTGCTCAGCCAGCACCCAGCTAGCTGCTAACTGATCGTCTTCCCGGAGCTCACTTTTGTTCTGCCACTCGCCATAGTCTGAAGTCACCTACAAACCGTTCCTTTTTTTTTTTTTTTAGGGGGAGGTGGAGAGAGAGCACACACATGCCACGTGGCCCTCGATCTCACAACTGAGAGATCATGCTACACTTGATCTTAGCCAAAAGGCCGAGAAGCGATACAACTGAGAGATCATGAACTGAGATAGGAGGCATGGGGCACCTGGGTGGTGCAGTCGGTTAAGCATCTGACTTTGGTTCAGTTCATGATCTCAGGGTTCATGGGTTCAAGCCTCGCGTCGGGCTCTGTGCTGACAGCTCAGAGCCTAGAGCCTGCTTCGGATTCTGTGTCTCCCTCTCTGTCTATCCTTCCCCTCCTCATGCTCTGTCTCTGTTTCAAAAATAATAAACATTAAAAAAAGAGTGGGATGATTACTGGACTGAGCCACCCAGGCTCCCTACCAATGGGCCATTCTTACTCCTAATAAGGAGTAAGGGCAGACTGGGCTGCACAAGGTCCTGAAGACCCCACGCCCCAGGCCCCCACCGCATAGCGAGCTCCAGGGACTGCTGCTGAATCACATGGCTCTACGATAAATCCAAACACCTCAGAATTAAGCCAGAAAGGAATATATGCGTGCATGCGTGTGTGTGTGTGTGTGTGTGTGTGTGTGTGAGAGAGAGACAGGAAGATCTCAAAGAAATTCAATAAAAAATGGGGCTGAAATGTGGAGAATAATCCACGATTAGAGTCAGTGAGGTCGGCCAGCAGCTGCTCCCTGGAAGAAAAATGCCATGAGGAGATCTGATGGAGAAGAACTGGGGGGCCAGCAAGGGGGAAAGTGCTGTGCAAAGCCAAGGAAATAGCCGCATTTAAGAAATGGTGAACATGGGGTGCCTGGCTGGCTCAGTCGGTTGAGCGTCCGACTTTGACTCAGGTCATAATCTCACGGTTCGTGGGTTCAAGCCCTGCGTCGGGCTCTGTGCAGATAGCTAGCCCGGAGCCTGCTTCAGATTCTGTGTCTCTTTCTCTCTCTGCCCCTCCCCTCTTCAAGCTCTGTCTCTCTGTCTCTCAAAAATAAATAAATGTAAAAAAAAATCTTAGGAAAAAAAAAAAGAGAGAGAGATGCTAAACTTACATTTCCCTGGAGAGGTTGAAGCAAGAGAGAAGGGCCTTGAAATCTCTGAGTCAACAGTCACTCATTTGGGAAGTGAAGCATCAGAAGAATGGGTATTTATTACACTACGGAAATAGAGAACCTGGGAGGCGGGAAATCAAGAACCCCGGAGGCAGGCTCAGCAGGAGCCATCAAGCATTCCTACCGACATGCTGGTGTCGGTCCCCTCTGGCTGGAAGCTCCAGGAGACTGAAGTCAACGTGCCGGTGGTATTGGTGGACTTGAACTTGCAAGTCAGCTTCCCTTGTGTCCCATTTGCCACGAAGATTTCTTTTGGTGTATATACCTCCAAGGCTGATGTGCTGGTGGTCACTGGAGAGAGAGGAACAGGGAGAGATTCAGTAGCATTTAGTATAAATACCATGCTGCACACTTATCAGAGGATGAGAAAGCTATGAGAAAGCTACCTGATATACACAGTTATAGAGACAGCTGTCTCTCTCTCTCTGCTGCCATTGCGTACTATACAGAATATTTCATAGCCAGATACTTCCTAGAAACAGGATAAACTGCTGACGGTCTGGGATTTTGCTTTTGTTTCTCAGTAAGAAGGTGTTGTCATGAGTTCAGCTATTACCTAATGTTTATGTTTTCTTTTTCATGAACAGACTTTCTTTCTTAGAGAAGTTTTCGGGTTACAGAAACACTGAGTGTGAGGCAGAGAGTCCTCACCCCTACCCCCAGCTTCCCCTATTCATAACATCTTTTGTTAGTGTGGTATGTGTTACAATTGATGAGCCAATATTGCTCCACTGTTAACTAAAGCCCGTATTTACAGTACGGCTCACTGTGTATTATACATTTCATGGGTTTGACAAACGCATAATGACATGTATCCACTATTACAATAAAACACAGAATCCTTTTACTGTACTCAACATCCCGTGTTCCACCCATCCCCCGCCCCCACAAACCCCTGGCAACCACTGATCTTTCTACTGTATCTATGTTTGCTTTTTCCAAAACATTACATAGTTGGAATCCTACATGCTTTTCAGATTAGCCTCTATCACTTAGCAATATTTATTTAAGTTTCCTCCTTGTCATTTTATAGCATGACAGTTCGTTTCTTTTTACTGCTGAATAATATTCATTGTATGGATATTGTCCATTCACCTCCTGAAAGGTATCTTGGTTGATTCCCTGGTGGTCTGTTTTTAATGATGTAGAGGCTATATGTGTGTGTGTGTGTGTGTGTGTATAAATTTTTTTTGCCTCTTTAAATAGTTGTCATATTTACCTATTAAATTTCAATGGCTATCACACTGAACTTTTCTTGTCTTCCATTTAATTTGAACACAATTAGAAGGTATCACTTCATTTAGAGCAATGTTTATTGTTTCGCTGATCCTTTTCCCATAAGGGATTTAAGGCAAAAAAACCACATACAACATACTGTTTTCGTTACTGAAATCCTATCCACTGTTACATTTCAGTATAACAGGTGCTGGATACCTATTAATTCACGAACCAGCTGACCACACTGAGCCATGTTTTCACTCTACTCCTTGAGTTTTATTCTGCCAGCCGACACCCATAAATAGTAATTAGAATGTCTCTCGCTTGTAATACAAACATAGCTCTTTTTTTTTCAAGATCTGTAATCAGAAGCAACTGATTTAATCAGAGTTTTAAGGATTGCTGCTAAAATAAAATAATCTTCACTCAAAATAACCACTTTCATGGATTAAAGGAAGGTTAGAGAGAAAGTTAGTTTGCCTGAAAATGGGCACAATTAAAGCTAGTGGAGGAAATATTATCTTCCAATTAGGATAATTTTTAAAGAAATGGTTTGGAAAGAATCCACATATG
>NC_043702.1:123863430-123915582 GCF_006229205.1 Suricata suricatta | reverse complement strand
CACAATTAAAGCTAGTGGAGGAAATATTATCTTCCAATTAGGATAATTTTTAAAGAAATGGTTTGGAAAGAATCCACATATGCAGTGTTCCAATTACTCTTCGAATGGAGCAGATGAGCAGAATGAGGAGGGGTACTGTCACCCAGGACAGATGATCACATTCTGCATTTCTTCCTCTGAGGACTTACCCAGGACTCCAGGCCGAGGAGAACAAGACTCCTCCCCCAGTCCCCCCAACCATCTTCCAAATGTTTATTTTCAGGACACAATGCGCTCTTTTGGCTATTCTTTTAAATAAGCTGATAGCCACACTGCATCAATCAGATTTTTTTCTGCTAAAGAGGGTGGATTATTATTATAGAGAACAATGCATTATTATTTTTGGTCCAAACCTCAAAACAAACCCTCCTTTCAAACAAGAAGCAAACAAAAGACGTCCTTGCCATTGTGGGTAGGCAGAAAATCAGCCCCAGAGCATCTGAGTTCAAAACAAGGGACAAAGCACAAGACCAGAGGATCTGACCAGCTTTACCAGGCTTATACCCCTTATTTATGCTGCGTGATGTTGACTAGTTTTCTCCACAGTGGTAAGCGCTACAAGGAAAGCCAGTCTGCGAAGTCCATACACAAGTCTCCTCAAGGGTTTTCTTAAGCCAGACCCCTGCCTCAAGGCCGGCCTGCAAAATCTGGTACCTGAGAGGTTATTTAGAGATGTCCCAGTTTACAGGCACGGAATTCTGACCAAAAGGACTAATCCAATTCCTACTTCGCTTTTAAATAACCTACGTGAGACAGACTTAATCACACCAGGGCTGGTGAATATACGAGTGACTTAAAAAACAGAAAAGTCACTCTTGGGCTCATTTGGACATGCAGCTCTTACAGCCAGGAGTATGAATTCCAGCTCTGGCCAATCAGCTGTTCCAAAACCACAAAATGGCTCCATACGTAGCTAGTTAGCGTCCTCCCATCCCTGACTCTCTCACTCTTTCTTTTTGATGTTTTATTTTTGAGAGAGAGAGAGACAGACAGACAGACAGACAGCGTAAGCAGGGGAGGGTCAGAGAGAAAGAGAGACACAGAATCCAGAGACAGGTTCCAGGCTCTGAGCTGTCAGCACAGAACCCAATGCGGGGCTCGAACCCACGAACTGGGAGATCATGACCTGAGCCGAAGTCGGAGGCTTAACCAACTGAGCCACCCAGGCACCCCTCCCTCTCTCTTTCCAGCACTCCTCCTATCCTAGTTCTTGGAGATCCCAATGAGTCATGAAATGACCTCCCAAAGCCATGGTCTTTTGTGGATCTTCTCCTCTACAAAAATATTCCCCTCAGACCTATCCCAGCCCCCCATTCTCACATCCTGCCCTAGGCCAGGGCTTCTCGCCTCAGCACTACTGACAACTGGGCTGGATTATTCTCTGCTCAGGGTCTGTCTTATGCATTACGGGAGGTTTAGCAGGGCCCCTGACCTCTACCAGATGTCAGTAGAATCTTCTTCCCTTCCAGTTGTGGCAATGTCCCCAGACATTGAAACATCCTCTCAGAGATCAACTGCCCCTGGTTGAGAACCACTGCCCCAGACCCTATTTATCAATTCGAGCACCTGCTTAATGATCCTAAGTTTCTGTACTCTCTGCCGGCCACCTCCTGTCTTTCCAGAGCGCTTCCTCCAACACCCCGACTTCACTGGTCCTTTAGCTGCATCAGAACCTAAAATCCATCAGCACCTCCCCCCCCCTCACCGTCTCTCCTCAGTCTTCATTTGTCCCACTCGGCCTGGTCCCACGGTGCCTGACTGGGCGCTCAGCAACCTCACCGCTCTCCCCTCGCTGCACTCTCCCCTCCAGATCTCAGCCCAAGTCTGTACCCGCCCTGCATCTCCACCGAGGCGGACTCCGCGTGCAGGAAAAAGCACAAAATCCCGCCGATTGCTTTCACCTGAACCTCATGACCACTAACTTCAAGGGGCATCCTTCCCCATCCCCTCCTCTGTCTCCTCGCCCCTCCCAGGGAGGACTGCTTCATACCTTCCTCTCTCACCCTGACGCTCCGCCTAGGTCAGCGCTTCCCCTCAGGCCCTGGCTCCCTGCTCCCTTGCCCACGCGCATGCGCGGGGTTTCCTCCGCTTCCTCCACTAGCGGAGCGCTACCACAGGGGAAAGGTCCGCACCTCTCCTCAGGGCCAGTCCCTCCTGGGGGCACAGGCCCCCATCGTCTCTCATCCAGCAGTCCTCCCTCTTTCTCCTGAAGTTTCCGCGCTCAACTGAGTTACTGCCTCCAGTCATATAAATACCTATATTTGTATATAGATCCCAGCCTCGGGGGAAAAATCTTGACCCTGCATCTCATTTGAAAGAATTATCGACATTCACTGTGCGCAATTTCTCTCCTCCCATATGTTTTTAAATTCTTTTAAGTTTATTTATTTATTGATGAGAGAGAGAGAGAGAGAGAGAGAGAGAGAGAGAGAGAGAGAGAGAGAACAAGCACACATTGGGGAAGGCAAAAGAGGGAAAGAGAATCCCAAGCAGGATGCGGGGCTCCATGTCAGGAACCATGAAACCATGACCTGAGCTGAAATTAAGAGTTGGACACTTAACCAACTGAGCCACCCAGGTGCCCCTTCCCGTATTTTCTTCAATAAACCCAATCCAGACTTTTGTCCCCCGTACTCCACTAAAACTATTCTTGTTAAAGAATCCAGTGACCACCACATGGTTAAATCAACAGTCAGGTCTCAAATTGACCTTAGTGGCATGGTTGATCACTCCCTGCCTTAGAACGCTTTTCTTCCCAGTGTGAGTTCTGAAACATCGCTCCTTTGTTCTCTTATCTCACTGCCTGCAGCTTTCTCCTTCTCAGGCCTCTGTATGTTGGAGAGTCTCAGATCCTCCTGCTGACCTCCTATCTCTTGGTGATCTTATCTAGCTTCAAGGCCATAAATATCACCTAAATGCTGATGACCCCTGCCCGCCCCCCCCACCCCACATCTATCAACAACTTTACCTGAATCTAACTGGCATCTCAAATTTAATATGACCAAATTGAATTCCTGATTCCCACCCTCAAACACACCCTTCCACAGCCTGTCCCATTTCAGTAAATGGCAATTCCAGCCTTCCAGTGGCTGAGGCCAAAACCCAGGAGTCTTTCTTGACACCTCTTTCTCACACCCTTACCTCCACACGGTCACAAAACATCTTGTGTCTACTTAGAAACATCTCAAAAGTGACCTCTCCCTGCCTGTCTCAGTGCCACCATCTTGGTCCAAGCCACTCTCACCTTTCACTTGCGATAGTGACACTTCCTAAACTGCTGTCTCTGCTTCTACCCTCACCCACTTAACTGCAGCCAGTCTGTGCTTTTTCAGGGGCCTCGGACTCTTGGTTTCGGCTCAAGTCATGATCTCATGGTTTGTGGGTTTGAGCCCCACACCGGGCTCCGTGTCAACAGTGTGGAGCTGCCTGGAATTCTCTTTTTCACTCTCTCTCTCTCTGCCCCTCCCCTGCTCTCTGTTTTTCTCTCCCAAAATAAATAAATTTTAAAAAGCTTTAAAAGCATAGCGGATCTTATCTCTGCTTCAAACACTCCAAACGGTCTCCACAGTAGCCAGGATCAGGACAAAGTCCTCGCAGGCCCACAAATCCCAAAAAGAGCTAACTCCTAGCCACCTCTCAGACACACTGCACTAACCATCCCGGCCGTTCTGTAGCTCCTCTGCCCGGGACCGGAGCCCCCAAGTGCAGAGAATGCTAAGCACAAAAAGGTGTGACCTATCCCAGAAGTCACGACGCCGTGAGAGACCAGGGCCGAGTCAGGTGCCCTCAGGGAGGAGTTTGGGGAGACACCTTTGCTCATGGTGCCTGAGGTCACCAAGCACAGCAGGGAGGTTTCTGACCAAATGTGAAGACATAAACGGTACTACAGGCGCGACCGTCCCGTGTGGGGGAAGCACAGGTTCCCTCTCAGACTGCGTTCCATGAGGCTCGAGCAAAGGATAAGGTCACTGGTTTCTTAAACAACTGGGAATGGTTTGCTTTGTCCAGGCTTTTTCTTTTCCCCTCTGCAGTCACTAGGGGTATTACAGCAACGCCCAGTAAAATTATTGTGGAATTCACATGGCCTGTCTTCACAGTCACAAAAGGGAATTTTCAGGGACCAGTTAAAATGGCTAAAAATGCAAATGTAAAGTACACCGAGATGCAGGGAAACTGGTGCCCGAGACTCCATCATGCCATGCCACTGACGACCGGAATCCCGGTCTGAATGAGATATTAAATCAGGTTCTTTTAGACCTATGATTTATAATTACGGTACAGTGGCAAAAACTGCTGTGAAAAATATTAAACCTTTAATTCAAAAACTCAGATGGGGAAAAGTTTCCTGTTGAATCCCGGAAAAACCAACTGTCACAGGAATGAAAACACAGCAATGAAGTGAAGTGAAAAGATTAAGTGATATAGGAAGGCTTTTATATCCTGCCAACTTTGGACTCTGAGTTATATAGTAACTCACATGCCAATTTCACAATGGTAACAGGGTCTGAGCTTATGACTTTCCTCCTGGGGGACGAGGCCTGTTAAGTTACACTGGGGTTCCAAGGGCAAGATCAGGAACAAGAAGAGCCCTTCTTGTAGGAGATTGGTTCAAATGAAAAAAGCCTGAAAAAGCATTTTGACAAGTCATCAAACGTGCGCAGAAATCAACTCACCACGGGTGAGTTCATTTCTACAGCAGTCAAATATGATACCCGTGACTCAGTATTCTTTTCTTTTGGATGGAGAACCAGAAGATGTTAGGGGGAAAATCCAAGTAAATACAAAATACAAAATAACATCCATCACAACCACAAAGAAAAAAGCAAATTCAAATTCAAGAATAGTTTAGCAGGAGTCTATTTCCGATGTGATCTGTTTCAATATTTTGAATTATTGAAGAAATGCAATGTCAGTAACGCCTCCAAAAATGTCAAATGGTCTAAGTAAATTCAAACTTTTACTATAAAATCATTAAAGTTGTGGCCGGTTTGCTTAGTTGGTTAGAGCGTGGTGCTAAAATCATTAGAGGGGCACCTGGGTGGCTTAGTCAGCTGGGTGTCCGACTTTGGCGCAGGTCATGATCTCACTTCGTGAGTTCAAGCCCCACGTCGGGCTCTGTGCTGACAGCTCAGAGCCTGGAACCTGTTTCAGATTCTGTGTTTCCTTCTCTCTCTACTCCTCCCCTGCTCACGCTGTATCACTCTCTGTCTGGCAAAAATGAATAAACATTAAAAAGATTTTATAAAACCATTTGAAATGCACTGGAATAGCATTATTATGAATGAATAAACACTTCTAAGCCTAGACAGGGATCCCAAAACTTAACCACTGAAATAATTCTTTTGTGTATCACTTCTGGGTCCATTTGTAGTACCCTGGTTTGTAAAACACCTTATCCTTTGAACAACCCCCACCAGGATTTTCCTTGAAATTGAAAGAAGCCTTTTGTTTTGATTTTTTTTTAACACTTTGATGTTACCAGAATATTCTCCTGCCTAGCAGAATACAATCAAACAATTTATTTAAATAGATTTCTGGCCTATCTCTTGTTGGCTTTTGGTACACAGTGTTAATCTGATATCATAATATCTCCTAACACAAGCATAAACATGACCTTTTAAAGCATACTACATGAGAGAAACAAAAGAATACTGAACACACTCAGATGAGTGGCTCTCTCTGAGTAGAAGGCAGGTAGACAGGGCAGGATGAAAAAGGCACACACTACTGGTAACGTTTTAATTCCTAGGGGAGGCACTAAGGGCATGGGAGGTCATTTAACGTGAAGTCTGTAACTGTGCATGCGTGTGCATGCACACACACACACACACACACGTGTACACTCTTGTATGTATTTTGTTTTTCATAATAAAAAGTGTTGTTGTTTTTAAAGAAAGGAAGACATCGGTAAGGTGATAAGAGATTCACTTATTCAGTTCCAGAATGCTCCAGTGAACACATTCAGCACAAAATTCCCTCACAGGGTCAACTGTGACTCCTACAATTGGCCTAGATACCGAGAAGCCAACTGATAATGTGTGTCTGTGGAGATCGCGCAGGTGCCGGGCCGGAGGCTGCCCGTCCTCAGAACAGGACCACTCTGCAGCTGGAGCAGCTCCTTTCTTCCATGAATCAGGCCCATCTATTTCAGACTCACTCGGCTGGATAGTAAAAAGTAAGTGGAAGCTATAAAAATACACTCTACTCAATGAACCCTAACTATTAATAAATTCAGCTTTTCACTTGTCAGGAACACACTCCTCTACATGCTTTGGGCCTCAATCTAAAAGTAACATCCTCATAACGTGTGCCTGAACTCCCCATACCCTGTGCTCCCTCACATCCTGCCTTGGGAGGAAGGAAGGAAAGAAAAAAAGAAAAGAGAGAAATAAAACATACCAACTAAACTCAGATAAGCTCAGCCATAAAAATTATATACTTGCTTCACAATAACTGTCTGCAGGATAATGCCCCAAACAAACAGTGTTTGCAGAGATAACTCAGGGCCAAGTTCAAATGCTGACTCCGTCTTGGAGGAGGCTGACATAGACTTCGAGAGAGTCACCTTCCAATCCAGATCAGAGAATCCCAAAGGAGACTCATCTTTGGAAATGTTCAATAAGAAAAGTCAATGTACTTTAAGACCCCAAATGGTCAAAGGAATCTTGAAAAACAGAACTGAAAGTATCACAATTCTAGACTTCAAGTTATATTACAAAGTTGTAGTAATCAAAATGGTCTGGTTCCAGCACAAAAACAGACACATAAATCAGTGGGACGGGAGAACCCAGAAATAAACCCACAATCAGGGGCGCCTGCGTGGCTCAGTCAGTTAAGTTGCCGACTTCAGTTCCGGTCATGATCTCACAGTTGGTGAGTTCAAGCCCTGCATGGGGCTCTGTGCCAACAGCTCAGAGCCTGGAGCCTGTTTCAGATTCTACATTTCCATCTCTCTCTGCCCCTCCCCTGCTCAGGCTTTCTCTCTCTTTCTTTCAAAAATAAATAAAGAAACATTTAAAAAACTTAAAAAAAAAGAAACAAACCCACAATTATATGGTCAATTAATCTTCAACAAAGGAGGCATGAATAAGCAATGGGAAAAAGATAGTCTATTCAACAAATGGTGTTGGGAAAGCCGGACAGTAACATGCAAAAGAATAAAACTGGACACTTTCTCACACCATACTCAAAAATAAATGCAAAATGGATTAAAGATGTAAATGTGAGACCTGAAACCATAAAAATCCTAGAAGAGAGTATAGGCAATAATTTCTCTGATGTCAGCTGTAACAACATCTTTCTAGATGTCTCCTTAGGCAAGGGAAACAGAAGCAAAAATAGACTATTGGGACTATACCAAAATAAAAAGCTTCTGCACAGCAAAAGAAGCAACTAACAAAACTAAAAGACAACTTACCAAATGGGAGAAGATACTGCAAATGACATACTGATAAAGGGTTAGTATCCAAAATATATATAAAGAGCTTATACAACTCAACCTTAAAAAAAAAACAACCTACAAATAATCCAATTTAAAAATGGGCAGAAGACACGAAGAGGCATTTCACCAAGGAAGACATCCAAATGGCCAAGAGACACACAAAACAATCCTCCAACATCATTTCATCAGCAGGGAAATGCAAAACAAAACTACAATAAGACATTGCTTCACACCTGTTATGATGGCTAAAATAAAAAACACAAGAAACACATGTTGGTGAGGATGTAGAGAAATAGGATCCCTTGTGCACTGTTGGTGGGAATGCAAACTGATGCAGCCACTGTGGAAGACAGTATGGAGGTTCCCCCCAAATATTAAAAATAGAACTCCCCTAAGATCCAGTAATAGCACTAGTGGACATTTACCCCCCAATATACAAAAACACTTAATTCAAAGGGATATATGCACTCTATGTCATCTATCACAGCATTTTTTACGATAGCCAAATTACGGAAACAACCTAAGTGCCCATCAATAGATGAATGGATAAAGAAGATGTAATATATGTATATGATGAAGTATTATTTGGCCATAAAAAAGAATAAAATCTTGCCATTTGCAACAACATGGAAGGATCTAGAGAGTATAAGGCTAAGCAAAATAAGTCAAGCAGAGAAAGACAAATACCATATGATTTCACTCATATGTGGAAATTTAAGAAACAAAACAAACGAACAAAGGAAAAAAAGAGAGAGAGACAGACCAAGAAAGACTCTTAACTATAGAGAATAAACTGACAGTTACCAGACGGGAAGTGGGGGAGGATGGGGTGATGGGGATTCAGAGCACACTTATCTTGACGATCACTGAGTAATATATGGAATTGCTGAATCACTATATGGTACACTTGAAATTAATATAACACTGTGTCTTAACCACACTGGAGTTAAAATTAAAAAAAAAAAAGACCTTATCTTGAAAAGAAAATAATAAAAGTCTGTGTACTTTCACTAACACACAGGATTACTAAACTCCTGTCCGAGTCTATTCCTTCCACTCATGATCAACGTCCAGCTGGCTACATCTCTATCTTTAACCTTTTTTGCACCAACAAAGGTCCTTCTGTTTCTCAAAGGAGAGACATTCAAAAGGTCCTGAATCAGGCCAGTCACTGAACTAATCATTTGACTCCTTCTGTGCCCTCCTCTCTGTATGTACTGTTCATCTTTCTTTCCTGCTACTGCTTTCCTTTCCTTCAATCAACGGTTCATTCTTCCAAACCACACTGGGACTCAGCCTCTGCCCTTAATGGACTGACAGTCTCGTGGAGACAAATAAACAAGTATCTACAGTGTCGCGGCAAGAGCCCCGGTGCCTGGCCCCTGGGACGCACGCGGTGCAAGCGCGAAGACTTCATAGGGTAGGGCTTCCACTGAAGGACAAAGTGTCCACACAGTCAAACAGTCAACACAAATGCCACAGTTGTAGTCAATCTGAATTGTATCGTCTATGTCAAGTGTCCTAGCATTTCTCACTTCTTACAAATGGATGAAAGTAAGAAATCAGATCATTTTATTTCTGACAGATTATAGTCCACTAAAGGGCTTAACATAAAGAACTCGTTGAAAGCCCTGGGGGGCACATCTTGTAGGTAAAAAATAAATAAACAAATAACACTCTCACATACTTTATACTTCTCTTTCTATTCAAGCAAAAGACCGTTGTACCTTACATCTATCTTTCTGAACTCTCAAATCTTACCAGAAGGTCTACAGTTAGTTAGAAGATATCTGAACCAAAATTTAATCCAAATCAGAAAAAAAAAAAAACCAACCCAACACAGAATATTATAGCCGACAACAGAACATAAAATTGGAAGGAATGTGCCTGTGGTCAAGGGCAAGAAGGGTATTCCTGCCTCCCAAATAAGGCAAAAGGGTACAATGGATAAAGTACCATTATTGAGTGCTCATTATGGGTAAAGCAGTACTAAGCCAAGGAACATGTGTTCCTTTTCAACAACACTCTCGGGTGTTTTCTATTGGATAGAAACTCAGGAGAGGCTGGGGCACCTGAATGGCTCAGTCAGTTAAGCAGCTGACTTCAGCTCAGGTCATGATCTCACGGTTCATGGGTTCAAGCCCCGTGTCAAGCTCTGTGCTGACAGCTCAGAGCCTGAAGCCTGCCTTGGATTCTGTGTCTCCCTCCCTCTCTGCCACGCCCCTGCTCACTCTCTGTCTCTCAAAAATAAATAAACGTTAAAAAAAAGCTTTTTTTTAAAGAGAGCCTAAAAAACTTGCCCAAGTCACTTATTCAGTAGATGTGGAGTCAAAAGTTGAATCCAGGACATTCTGACCCCACAGCCCAGTTCTTTTCACTGCGTGGATTCTCAGGCTTTACCGGAATCTTTTATTCAAACAAAATATGAGTTCTTCTGGGGAACCAAATGTATAAAGGAGAAAAAGGTAGTTTTCACATACAAGTCGGATAACAAGTATTCAAAACTTACAGTAAGTCTCAGAACTGCAACACAACACAATGGTTCTCACAATGGAATCACCTCAGAGCTTTAAAAAATACTGGGGTGCCTGGGTGGCTCAGTCGGTTGGGCCTCCAGCTTCAGCTCAGGTCAGATCTCACGTTGGTGGGTTTGAGCCCCACGTCGGGCTCTGTGCTGGCAGCTAGCTCAGAGCCTGGAGCCTGCTTCTGGGTCTGTGTCTCCTTCTCTCTCTGCCCCTCCCCCTCTCATGCTCTGTCTCTGTCTGCATCAAAAATAAATAAAACATTAAAAATTTAAAAACTACTGATGCTTCGGGCGCCTGGGTGGCTCAGTTGGTTAAGTGTCTGACTCTGGATTTTGGCTCAGTTCATGATCTCACAGTCCGTGGGAATTAAGCCCCACATTGGGATCTGTGCTGACAGCTGAGAGCCTGCTTGGGATTCCCTCTCTTTCCCTCTCTCTGTCCCTCCCCTGTGTGTGCTTTCTCTCCCTCAAAATAAATAAATAAAACATTAAAAAACAGTAGCTATAAAAAATACTGATGCCTACTGAAACTACTCAGCATGATACCGTAATGATGGGTATATGTCATTACGCATTTGTATAACATGGAGAGTGAACCCTACGGTAAATCACGGACTTCGGGTGGTGAGGCTGCATCACTTTAGGTCCATCAAGCGTAACAAATGCACAGCTCTGGTGGGGATGTTGGTAATGAGGGAGGCTAGGCATGCCTGGGAGAATATGGCCTATGGATATATAACCTTTCTCTCAGTTTTGCCATGAAAAACAAAGTCTATTAAAGACAAATATTGATGTCTGAGTCCCACCCCTAGCCCCAGGGACTCTGGTCTAATTGGTTTGGGGCATGGCCTGGGCATCAGGATTTTTTAAAGACCCCTAGGTGATGCTAAATTTGTAACCACTATCTTGTAGACCCGTGAGATAGCAGACTCTGCTCTAAAATACAGCAAGACTGCTCTGGAGCACATGACCCAAGCCTCACCCGGCATCCGGCTGAGTGTAGATACAGGTATTTCACTTTTAAAATACGAGTTAGTATACATGCCGAGACCTGAAATTTTTACCAGACGAGGGCAGTGATCTACCTCCTTCTTAACCGCACACTTACAAGTTTAAGCGTACACACAGAAATTACAAAAATCTGCTTTATTCTAAAGAATGCATTAGGGGCTTGAAGCAACATGGCAGGGGCCTCAAGGTCCCCACATCATGCCTCTGGCTTCCTGTCTATGCATGCTGCTCTCTGTTATTATTTTCATTGTTAAAAATAAACTTTAGGGAAAAAAAAGGGACACGACACATTTGGAAGCTCTGAGGCATGGCTACCAGAATCCCCTGGGAACCTACTGCAGACAGCCTGGTTTTTGAGACGTTCAAGTCTACCATGGGGGTGTAAACCAGAGTCTGCTACTGCCGCAGCTGGACAGACTAACCACGTCTGAACCACACGGGAGGAGTGGGTCAAATGGGGAAGGAAATACTTCATCCTTCTTAGAGCTGTAGGTACTCTCAGAGCTTTGTCTCCTCCCTGCTTCTTCTTTGGGCACGTTCTTATTTAAATGCAAATTTACTCCTGCCAATTTTTAAAATTGAAAACCCAGATGAAAAGTTGGCCCGTTGTTTCACGAAGCCCGCGGACCTCAGCATGGCACACTAGACTTTTCAAAGTAACATCCCCGCTGCGTGTCTGCTTTACGCTGGTGAAGCTCGTGGGGAAGGCGGGCTCTCACTCCCTCACCAGATCACGTGCCGGCACACCTCTGGGCACACGATGCACAGACTCAGGGGAACTTAAGAGAACAGAGGTCTGTCTCTAAAATCTTACAGAATCTCAAGACTCCACCTAAACATGACTTCGGTAAGACCGTCTTACTCCCTGATCTGACTACCTCTTCTGCCCCAATACTCAGTATTTCTCGTACAGCTCTCTGTGGCTACTGACTACTGAAGTAACACCTTCAAATGAGAGGCCAAATCTTTTTGGTCCTGGTGTAGCAATCATTTCAAGCACTGCTCCAACATTTGCCCTTTGTTTGCCCAACACACAGGATACATCCTGGTGGTCACAAAGCTCTCAAAGAACATTTAAGGAAGAAACAAACTGATTAATAGCTGAATTTTTAGGATTCTGGTAATGCGAAGTTACTGTTAACGAAATACATAAGCACTTTTCTCCCCTTAAAGTTAATTAAAGAAACCAGTGTGCCCTTAAATGGATGCCTAACCTCGGAAAACACGATTAATCAACACCAATTTATCACTGCCATCGAGAGTATAGATGCTCACCCTTGGACAGAACATAAAATATGAGACAGAACTGAAAAAACATTTGCTTCCTGTTGAGATGCAGGCTTTGTTTGAATAAAACAATAACGTTGTCAAAAGTAAAAATTTGGGGTGCCTGAGTGGCTCAGTCAGTTAAGCATCCGACTTCGGCTCGGGTCATGATCTCACAGTTCATGGGTCTGAGTCCCGTGTCGGGCTCTGTGCTGACAGCTAGCTCAGAGCCTGGAGCCTGTCTTCAGATTCTGTGTCTCTCTCTCTCTCTCTCTGACCCTCCCCTGCTCATGTTGTCTCTCTCTCTCTCAAAAATAAATAAAACATTAAAAAATTTTTAATAAAAATTTAAATGATAATAATAAAGGATTAATATCAATTAAACAACTCATTTCCTGAATAGCAAATAAGGGCTCGCTCGTTCTATGAAGGATGCAGTCTCCTGAGACACCGTGCATGAACACACACGGATTGTGAATGCATGCAACAAACGGCAAGGGCCCACAGTGTGCGGGGTGCAGGCAGGAGGCAGGAAACAGTCCTGCAACCAGGGGTCACAGGCTCCCAGGTCTGTACTTGACTTCTTGTGTATAGCACCTTACCCTCTGTAAAAAACAGTTGCTACAAAAGCATCTCCTTAAAGTAGATAATAGACTATATGTAGTTAAAGTTGAAGTCTGAAAAATGAAGCGTTTCAGGGAAAATGCATTTGAATTTTAATCTGGAATGTTGAAAAGAACCAAGATAGATGGCTAGGAAGGGCGCATTGCAGAGAGAAAAACGGGATGATGTTTACAAATGAACTGTGGACGTTAATCTGGCTGGAGCAGAAAATGCTTTAAAGTTAAAAAGGAAGGTGAGGAGCTGGAACTTGATCCTGTGGGAAGTGGATACCACTGAGTGTATATATATATATGGTAAAAGTGGATTTTTTGGTGGAGACGTGAAAAATACAGAAAAAGGAGGGAAAGAAAAGACATTCCGAAGATTTTCTTTCTGCAAAAGAGTTTTGTTTGTTTCATTTCTGCCCCCACCCCGGACAAAACAGAAAAATGTCGAGGCGTGACTCGTTTCTAAATCTTTCATAAGCCACAATGCTACTAACAGACCAAATTATTTTTACATATATAACCCTATAAAGTGACTTTAGATATGTGAGAACTAGTTTTTAAAAAAGTAAGCAGTACAGGGGCACCTGGGTAGCTCAGCTGATTAATAGCCCGACTCTTGCTCAGTCTACGGTCCATGGGAATCAAGCCCCACACTGGGCTCTGCACTGACAACGTGGAGCCTGCTTGGGAATCTCTCCCTCCGTCCCCGTCCCCCACTCAAGCTAATGCGCACACACTCTCTCTCAAAATAAATAAACTTAAGAATTTTTAAAAAACTAAGTAGTACGTATATCTAATCTCTTTGAAATAAATTAAGAATTAAGAATTCTACATGATTGCATTGTCTTATGGCTCCCACAAGCTCCTTTAAACACTACAACCATTTTGATGGAAATATTGCTAAACTGTATAATTTTTTCTGTCTTCATGAAAAGATAATACAGTGAGTAAAGGTTTGCAGAGAAACAACGTTTACATAGTTTCAAAGTATTCCTCCCCAAGATAATTATTAAATACAAAGGGAAAAAAAATAGTTACTTTACAGTGCAGAGACATGGCAAACACTCTCCACTGACGATCAAAGGTGATGTCATTAGTCATGGAACACACTGATAAAACATGCCTCCCTATAACATGCACTGAGAACAGAGCGTCATTTCTATGGTTCTCCTGACGAATGTGTGTAACCTGAATCATCAGACAAACCTGATGGAGGGACGTTCTACTACAGAAGGGTCCCGTATTCTTCAAAAATGTTAATGTAAAATTAAGAAGAAGAAAATAGATTCAGGCAGTACTGCAGACTGAAGGTGACTGAAGGAACTGGACGACTCAAAGAAACTCACATAATGGACGTTACTGGGACAATTGGCAACACCTGAATGATGCAGTAACGGTACTGTATCAACATTACTTTCCTGATTTTGATAATTACACTGTGGTTATGTAAGATAATGCTCTTAGACTTTAGGAAACATTAAAGTACTTAAGGATAATGGGGGGACATGTGCACATGTGCACACAAAACTATTTAAGAATAAGGATCAGGGGCGCCTGGGTGGCTCAGTCCATTAAGTGTCCTACTCTTGATTTCAGCTCAGGTCATGATCTCAAGGTTTGTGAGATCGAGCCCAGAGTTGGGCTCTGCACCGACAGCACAGAGCCTGCATAGAATTCTCTCTCTCTCTCAAAATAAACTAACTTAAAAAAAAAAAAAGAATAAAGAATCAGCATTTCTGCAGCTTTCCTACAGTTGAAAAACACACACATGAGGGAGAGGGAGAAGGATTAAGAAAATATAATAAAATGTTAACATGTAAGAAATCTGGGTGAAGGGTAAATGGTATTTGTTTGCAATTTTTTTAAGTCTGAAATTACATCAAAATAAAAATGGAAAAGATATAATGTAGTATTTCATTTAACTGGGTTTGGAGGGTGGTTACTCTTTGGTAACAGGACTTGTATGGACATCAGGAACATAATATAATTTAGTGATGCCCACTGGGGCCCCTCAGATATGTAAGGTTATTTGCGCCAATCTAGATGTCCGTGGCATGATTTTTTTGAGCTTCTCTAAATGCTTTTAATTTTGTTACTATCTGCTCCATCCCATCATCAGCTGCCACCACTGCTGACTACAGCCTGTCTCTCGGGAACCTCTACTGTGCCTCCGAATTAATTGCTCTAATCCATTATAGGCTTGGGAAAACTCACCTAGCTCACGTTCATTTTACAGAGGAAACAATTCTAGCCCAGGGAGGCTAAGTCACTGATTGAAGGTATCCATATTATCAAGAACAGAAAAAGGATCTGAACAATTCTTTCGTTCTTTTCAGGACATCACACTGGTTTGGATCAGTGTATAAAATAACAGAAAAGAGTTTATTTATGAAGAAGTGTATTATGGGTAAAGCTCAAGAACTTGAAGGAAGAGTTTCTCATATTTATCTTTGTTGCTCACTGGAGGGGTTTTTTTGCTCACTTTTTTTTTTAAGTGACTTTCCTTTTTTTTGGTTAAATTTACTTATTTTTGAGAGAGAGAGTGCACACGAGCAGAGGAGGGCCAAAGAGAAAAGAATTCCAAGCAGGCTCTGCACCACTAGCACAGAGCTCCATTCCACAAACCGTGAGATTATGACCCGAGCTGAAGTCCAATGCTCCACTGACAGAGCCACCCTTTTGCTTACTTCCAAGTACCCAGATACGCCTCCGCAGATTAGTAAAGGGTTGGTTCTGGTGTATTTTAACATTTCCCACCTAGCTTCCTCTTTCTTTAAAAAAGAAACCCACATGTTTCATAATCTCCAGATATTTTATAGCTTCTGGAGTGCCTGGCCGAACAGCCCAAAGTTTAGCTTATTACTCACTTAGATGTATAGACATGAGACACAACAATGCGGCCAAAAAGCAAAAGGAGGGCACATGCCATTAAGCCATCTGGAACCGAATATAGTATAAAACGTACAACATTTTTGAGCACCTTATTCCTCCAAAAGTATTTTTCCAGATATTTTCAGCAAAGAAATATTCTGCCTCCTGACTTACTAGGAACATTTAACGGAATGAAATCTCTTGAAGCACTTCTGTGGCGTCATTCTCCCCAGAGGAATGCCATTTACTCAAAGGCAACACCTATGGAATGGCAAGAATCGTTTAGAACAGGAGAGCCTGCCAAATGGTTGAAACTGCCGTTTTGAAGAGGCTGGTAGGAAATCACTTTTCCAGCCACAGGATATATGAAATAATGTCCAAATCCAAATGTTTATGTATGGGGGAACTGTCTAAATAGATTTGGCATATCTATAAAAGGGAATGTATCATAAGAAAGAATGAGGAAGTCCGTTAGTGTTGATATGAAATGATCTCCAAGACATACTAAATGGAAAAAAAATGTATAGACACACCACATACAAAAATTCACTTGAAATGGATCACAGACTTAAATGTGAAAGCTAAAACTACAGAACTCTTAGAAGAAAAAGTCATAAATCTCCAAGATCTTGGATTAGGTAACGGTTCCTTAGATGTGGCACCAAAAGATAGATAAAGTAGACTTAAAATTAAGATTTTTGTGCTTCAAAGAATACCATCAAGAAAGTCAACCCCCAGAATGGGAGAAAATGTTTGCAAATTTTATATCTGATAAGGGGCTTGTAACCAGGCATACAAAAGACCTTTAAATTTAACAAAAAAAGATAAACCAATTTAAAAAAATGAGCAAAGGACTGGAATAGATATTTCTCCAAAAAGAATATATAAATAACCCAATAAACAAATAAAAAAATGCTGAAACATCACTAATCATGCGAGAAATGCAAGTGAAAACCACTATGAGATGCCACTTCACACCTATCCAGGATAACTATCATCCAAAAGACAATAACAAGTATTGGTGCAGATGAGGAGTAATTAAAACTCTCTGAGTTGCTGGTGGGAACGTAAAATGGTAAAGTCCTTTGGAAAACAGTTTGGCAAGGGTGCCTTGGTGGCTCAGTCAGTTGCATGTGTGACTTCAACTCAGGTCAAGATCTCACAGTCAAGGGTGCCTGGGTGGCTCAGTTGGTTAAGCATCCGACTTCGGCTCAGGTCATGATCTCACCATTAGTGAGTTTGAGCCCTGCATCGGACTCTGTGCTGCCAGCTCAGAGCCTGGAGCCTGCTTCAGATTTTGAGTCTCCCTCTCTCTCTGTCCCTCCCCTGCTCACTCTCTGCCTCTCTTCCTCTCAAAATAAAATAAAGACATAAAAAAATTAAAAAAGAAAGTTTAAAAAAATAAAAGATCTCACAGTCAGTTCATGGGTTCAAGCCCCGTGTTAGGCTCTGTGCTAACAGTGCGGAGCCTGGAGCCTGCTTCGAATTCTGGGTCTCCCTCTCTCTCTGCCCCTCTCCCACTTGTGCTCTGTCTCTTTCTGTCTGTCAAGAATCAATGAACATTAAAAAATTTAAAACAAAAAAGCAAAAATAGTTTGGCAGTTCCTCAAATGGTTAAGCATAGAGTAACTATATGACTTAGCAATTCTACTCCTAAGGATATATCCAAGATAACCAAAATCACACTCATCAACTGGTGAACAGGGAAACAAAGTAAGGTATATCCATACAATGGAATATTTTTCAGGCGTAAAAAGAAACAAAAAATCAATACATGCTACGTCATGGATGTATCTAGAAAACATACTGCTAAGAAAAACTAGACGCAATGTGATTCTCTTTATAAGAAATCTCCAGGGGAGTCAAGCTCACAGAGACAGACTGTAGATTAGAGGAGCTGCAGGCAGAGAATGGGGAGTGACCACTAAGGGAAGGGGTACAGAGTTTCTTCATGGGAAGAAAGTGTTCTGAAATTAGGTACTCATGTTGCCTGCATTACTCTGTGAATATACTAAAAACTACTGAATTGTACATGTTAAAAGGGTGAATTTTATACTAGGTGAATTCTATCCCAATAAAGCCGCTATTTAGAAAAAAGAACACGCTGTTGAACAGCACATATGGGATGTTACCAACTTGCAGATCTGCTCTTGTCTCAGTAATATATCTCTGGAAAGATACACAGGAAATGAACATTGGCTTCCTCAGCAGGAGCTCCGGAGACGGAGGAAGATTTCTTACCATGTATAGTACTCTCTTCTTAAACTTCTGAACTATGTCCATTTTTCTATTAAGAGTGAAATGAAATTAGAAAATGTTTTTAATAGACTAGTCCCTTCCACTAGTTTAACAATTCAAAGCTCTGTGCAATAGTGCACGCAGTGACTGCAGAGGGTATGAAGGTCAAAATGAGCTGGAAGGAACAGAAAAATTAGTCGTTTTCTATATTGTTTCATTCTGGTTCCATAACTTTTCCTCTTTGGTCTTCTCTTTGTGTCTCAGAGGTTCTCTGATGAACATGTTTCCTGTGTCTCTTATTTGGAGACCCAAACTGAACAAATAATGGATCAAATTTCCAAACGGAAAAAGAATTTTGAAAAAAATTTTGGTGATAAAACTTTCCTCTACCAGATGTTATATTTCAGAGGAAGATAATAATAATAAATGACCCTTAGGAAAAAGCCAAAACAGCTTAGAAACACTACCTCCTACATGCTTTCTCCCAAATTCCCAACCAGCTGGATTAAAACTGCCCTATGAAAGGCATTCTTGGGGCGCCTGGAAGGCTCAGTCAGTTAAACATCCGATTTCAGCTCAGGTCGTGATCTCTTGGTTTGTGAGTTGGAGCCCCCGTGTTGGGCTCTGTGCTGACAGCTCCGAGCCTGGAGCCTGCTTCGGATTCTGTCTCCTGCTCACGCCCTCGCTCTCTCTCTCTCCCAAAAATAAATAAATATATATAAAAAAAGAAAGCCATTCTCTATTTTTCAGTCACAGAGCGAGGCCAGAAATAGGCTTCCAAAATAAGCCACTGAACCCCAACTCCACTTACAACTGGGGCAGAAGAAAATAGCCACACTGGGTGAAATTCTCCCTTCTGTTCAATTCCACATCATTCAGCTAGCTCCCTTCACTGGGGCGAGCTCTGTACCACTGATCGTGTATGTAATGTGCTGCACCGTCTACCCTCTTCTGTTGTGGGGAATAAGCTTAGGGAGCCCCAGGCTTACGCCAATGGGTTAACAAGGCATAAAGAAGTACAAAGCCATGGGATGCTCTCACCCGGGTTTGGGTAAACAAGATTAGCACCCCAGAATAGGAGGTGCAAAGGCACCCCAGAACAGAGAGGAGGTGCCAAGCCCCCAGAACAGAGAGGGAGGAGCAAAGGCCCCAGAATAAAGAGAAGTGCAAAGGCACCCCGTACAAAGGTATATGAGGGAAGCAAGATTAGGTATTCAGGGCAAATGTGCCCCCCAATTTAGTACTACAGCAGAGAGCAGCTTTCCTAGGAGTGAAGGACCAAGTTAATAGGAACAGGTAAATAGGGCTAAGAGACTGCTGCGCTGCAGGCAATGCAGCCCAGAGCAGAGATGATTAACAACGAAAAGGTTCCCCGTTAACTCTGAGGTCACATACCTCATAGCCTCATCCCCTAGGCTAGCTGAGACCAGCAGAGGTGGTGCCTCAGGTCCACTGTAAACAACCTTCTGCCCCCACGGCCCGGCCAGGTGCCAGGAGTTTGTTTTGTATTAACCCAAACCCCTAACCCTGAAGATCTTCAAGACCCCCTTTCCCTCACGTCCACGAGTTAACGTTCATGGATTTATTGTCTCTTTGGGCACGTTCATCACCATGTTTGTAAGCCTTCTGATCCTAATAAAAACGGGGCAAGGACCCTTATTCAGGGCTCTCTTCTTTTCCCAGACATTAGCTATCTATTTTAATCCTGCATCCCACTTTCTTGCTAAGACAAGAAGGAACTTTAGACCCAGAGTCTATGACATTCTGTTACTATGTCAGTGCTACCCACCCCTCGCTGACGCAAACAGGGGCAGCTGGTCTACAAGGTGATGTGGATGCGCCAATACAACCGAAGTCCCCGGCTGGCCCCACCAAGTCTCCCACGGCTGGCTCCACGTTACCATCTCACTCCAGCTCCTATATTTCTGTCACATCAAATTCCTAGCCCATTCCCCAGCACAATACACTCCTAACAAGCACATGCTCTGTACGCGCTACTCTCTCAGTCTGGAATGCCAACGCTACCAGCCCACTCACTCACACTGGGCCAACGCCTACTTTTCCTTCAAGGCACCTCCAAGACAATCCCTTCTGTCAAGTCTCCCCTCACTTGGTTCTGACTATGGATATTTTCCTGAAGTTTAAATGAACTTCTGAGGAAGAGATATAAAGCTATAAAACTCGGCATATTTCATCAATTCTAAGATGCCACTGATGGTTAAGACATGTTATTTCATGTTAGTTCTAATTCAGGAACTAAAAATGCTAGTTCTGACTCACCAGCAACAGTAAGGCATATCCCAGTGTCAGAGCTATTAAACCATGAAAAACTGTGTGAAAATTAAAGATCTGCAGTAAGCCACAAATCTGAAAGGTAAAGCTGTTTTCTTCTGACTATTTACCTGCAACATGTTTTTTGAGAAGTATTTCCCAGTCTCTCCCAGACCTTTGGCATCTAAAAGTCTGGCTTTTACTCACATTTGATTCCACTTCCCAATAGTTAATCCAGCTCCTAAAGCTTACAATGTGCACAGTAAAATAGGAGTCCCATTTATTAAATTTAAAATAAGAGTTTCTAGGGCATCTAGGTGACTTGGGTGGTTGGGCGTCCGACTTTAGCTCAGGTCATGATCTCACGGTCCATGAGTTCAAGCCCCACGTTGGTCTGTGTGCTGACAGCTCAGAGCCTGGAGCCTGCTTCAGATTCTGTCTCCATCCTCTCCCCCTCTCTCTCTCTGCCCCTCCCCTGCTCACACTCAGTCTCTCTCAAAAATAAAAAACATAAACATTTTTTTAAAAAGCTTCTGTTTATTAAGCATCTGCTTAATAAAGTACAAAAAGAACATGGTGAAAGTTAGAAACCATTAACCCCATAAAAATAAAGCCAAAAAAAGCTTTGCCTACAATGACCAAGACAATACCAAATATTTCAGAATCAGGGTTAACCCAAACATATTAAAGATGTTAAATATTTTCAGTGTTTTTAAAAGCAACACAGAGTATGACCTTGTGTCCAAGGTTCCAAAAACATTCATGACATTAG
Organism: Suricata suricatta; assembly: GCF_006229205.1. Classification (NCBI taxonomy): domain Eukaryota; kingdom Metazoa; phylum Chordata; class Mammalia; order Carnivora; family Herpestidae; genus Suricata; species Suricata suricatta. The sequence continues at coordinate 123,894,538 of NC_043702.1, read as the reverse complement.
CGTCTGCAGAATCTTCCATTTGCAACAGGAGATTAACATGACCTGGCATTTACTTGAGTCCACAGACATTTCTGCCCTAGAACAGAGGCACTGAGAACATTTTCGCCTGATATTTGCTGAGGGCTTTCAGGCTGCCCCACTCCCCTGCCCCCAGGCAGGCTGATAAGAAAGGTCAGGGGGTCCCTCCTGCGGAGCAGGTGGGAAGTTACCGCCAAACCTGGCCCCAGCACCACCACCTCATCAGGGTATAAAGCCACATAGAGCCAGTCCCCTTCCCCTGTTCCTTTAAGCCACGTTTGGTCCTGCCTGGAAGCCTGCCCTGCTCGTGCCAGGACGCCTCCTTACATGTTCAGCAAACCCTGTCATGGCCTTCTTGGTGCACATGTGGTATCATCCGTTCCTGTACCTGAACCCGACACTGCCGGGACGGGAGGCGGACCCATCGCACCTCTGCAGTGACTGCAACAACATCTACTCCTGAACGGGTGGCAACAAGTCTGATTTCACTCCCAATGAAACGGAAACAAATTTAATGAAACCAACAAATAGAGGTGTCCACTCACGGTTGTAAAGGGCCCATGAAAAGGACTTTATTAAGGCCCACGTGAGAACTCATTTCAAAGGGAGGTCGTAGGCCAACTGTCTGTCTTACAGAATCTGTGGAACTTTATTTAGCCAGGCTTTCTATTAGATCTTATGTGTTTTACTTATCAAAAGTTGTCCCCCTGTAGGGTACGTTTTCAACATGACATCACAATTTTTCCTGAAAAACTACCAGCATAGCTATGCGCTATCACTGAGGACGCCAGCGAGCTGCCTGAAATCACAAAGAATGATGTACAACCTGGCGCAAAGACCCCTTTGTGTCTCAGCTTCTGCCGCTGTAAATGTGTTCTCACAATAGTGCTCTCGTAAGTGTGTTCTCCTCATACAGGTACCACAAGCATGAAATGCGTGAATATCGCACTAAAGGGCTGCAAAGGGCTTAGAAGAACGCCTGGCCTCTGGGAACCTGCACATGGACTTCTGAGAAATAAAGAAGCGGCAGCAACGACATTTAGGTATTTTGTGCAACGTGACGCTTCCGAACTATAAAAAAGTACCCATCCAAATAGACAATTGCCTGTCCCTTCTCTAACAACCACTAGATTAATAAGGAGCCCAAAACCTGTGGTCCCGTTTATTTCATGCATTATTTGTTCTCTCTCCAAATGGACTCGAAGCACCTTGAGTGCACACATAGGTCACTCCTGGGCTGTACCTGGAACGACACTAAGGACACTAACGCTGGTAAACTAAACGGGCTAGCTTCGGCAACAGTGTAACCCTTGTGACCAGAAGGGGAGGCTAACGAGATCTGTTTCTCAGATGGAAGGGGTTCTAAAGCCATCCGTAAGTAAAGACTGTTCAGCAACTGTTCACGCAAAGTCCAGAGACAGAGGCCAAGTCAACCAGGATCAGAGCACTGGAAAAGAAAACACCATGACCTGACTACTGGAAACAGGAGGGGCGTTACTTTTACTTACTCATACTCTGCCTAAAGGAGCTGATGGCACTTACTATAAATGCACATAAACATTAAATAAAGTACGGAAGGCAGGAAAATATAAAGATCGTTATTAGTGGAGGAGAATAGGACACAGACATGCAGGAGATATGGTTCCTACAGTGGCTAAAACAAAGCTCTTCCTGGCTGGTGTTCATATACATTATATGCGCAGGGCAGGCTGAGTTATGTGAGGAGTGTGTCCCCAGCCACACGGAGAGTAGTGAAATAGTGAGTTTTGTAAAGCAGGCTCTCCTGACACTCTTAAAAAGAAACAAACAAAAAACAGCTAACAACATGACACCACAAGAGAGAAGGGACCTAAGCACAAATGTCCAAGTGCAAAGCCAAACCAAGGACAAAACATGGAACAGCTTCAGAAATAAATGGACTGCATATCACTTCAACAATCCTTTACAAAGACCACTTCCCTTCACTGGGCTGCTGATAACAGTTGTTTGGTGAAAACACTTCCGACAGATTCTTTGTCAGTGCGGTCTGCGCGCTGATTATCAAAGGCAGACCCACATTCTTAACAGATCAAAGAACAGAGCAGGCTGTAAAAACTGAGATGCCAAATCAAAGCTCCGTGTAGCCCAGATCTGTGGCCACCTCACCCACGGGTGGGAGGTGAGCAACGGGAGGGGCCCTTGAAAGTGACAGCAAGCACTTTTCTTGGAGAGTAACTTTGGGATTGCCCCAGAACAAAGCACAAATGAACTGATCACCCTGCTAACTCTAGAACACGGAGCCCAGGCAATACGGTTTTAGTCCAGAAATTTCCCGTGGTACTTGCTACATAGCCATCTGCTACATAATCTGAGGAGCCCAAGCCAGGAATGGGAAAGGGCTTGGTACCTGGATCAAGAGCGTGACAGGTCCCTGCTGAGAAACCCACCAAGCTTGCCATGGTGGGACCAGCCCAGCAGGGGGATGGGAAAGGTCACCACATTGTATGCCCCCTGGGAAAAGAGCAGTGGTCACAGAGCAGGGGAGGCTGGGCAGGGCCCAGGAAAGCAGCTGGGTAAGACCCATCCCATGGAAGCAGGGAAGTGGCAGGAGGCAAGCCTGCATGTGAGCAGAGGCTCTTCAGTCCCTGTGTGTACCCCACTGTCTCATGAGAATCATGTACAAAACACACATTCAAGGCGCGCCTGGGTAGCTCAGTCGGTTAAGCATCCCACTTCAGCTCTGGTTATGAAATCGCAGTTGGTGAGTTCAAGCCCCACATCGTGCATGGTCCTGACAGCTCAGAGCCTGAAGCCTGCTTCGGACTCTGTGTCTCCCTCTCTCTCTGCCCATCTATTGCTCACACTCTGTCTCTCGCTCTCTCAAAATTATAAAAAAAAAAAAAAAAACCCATTAAGATTTAAAAGCACACATTCAAAGATAAAACTATTAGGGAAGGGGGCTGGGTTAGCTCCATTGGTTATGTGTCTGACCCTTGATTTCAGCTCAGGTCACGATCTCATGGTTCATGAGTTCAAGCCCTGGGGTTGGGCTCCACACTGAAGTAGAGCCTGCTTGAAATTCTCTCTCTTCATCTCTTTCTGCCCCTTCCCCATTTGTGTGTGTGCACTCGAGTGTGCTCTTTCTCTGTAAAATAAATAAACATAAAAAAAAACCCCACAGGGCGCCTGGGTGGCTCAGAGGTCATGATCTCACAATTTGTGGGTTTGAGCACTGTGTCTGGCTCTGTGCTGACAGCTCAGAGCCTGGAGCCTGCTTTGGATTCTGTGTCTCCCTCTCTCTCTGCTTGCCCCCACTTGTGCTGTCTCTCTCTCTCTCTCTCTCTCAAAAATAAAGAAACATTAAAAAAACACACATACAACGAGCAAAGATAAAACTATTGTGGTGCCTGGCTGGTTCAGTCGGAGAGGCATATTAAGTGCTGATCTCAGGGTAGTGAGTTCGAACCCTGCGTTGGATGTAGAGATTACTTAAATAAATAATTCTTTAAAAAGATAAAATTATTAAGAACTTCAAGACGGTGACCTCAGAGCATTAAATCCCAATTTGATTACGGGCTCCTTCTGAATGCGGGGCCCCACATAATTGCACTGGCTGCGTGCCGGCAAAGCTGGTGTGACAGCCGTAAGAAATTATGCAGAACATTCTCACCAAGTGTCTGCTTTTCAGTGACACAACGTACCAATAAACCTAGCAACCGAATGAGTGGGAAAGACAGTCCTCTGTCACAGTTGTAACTCTGTATCAATGGCCCACAGCACACACTGGCTCAGTTACCACCACCACCTCAACAAGGTTTGGGCTCTAATTAAAACATGAAACTACTGTTCCTATTCTGAGTCTGGTAGACTGAACTGGGACTCCTTGCAGAATGCCCTCAGGAAATCCATATGTTTAAAGAGTTGGAAATTATCTTTTACTGAGAGTGCCTACTAATCTACCTGCCCCTAATACTACAATTCACCAATCTACTCTTATATTTGCACTTGCAGTCAAGGTTTCTGACATTATGGAAAGCAAAACTAAGTTGACTGGACTGAAGGATTTTAAGGAAAGCGCTCTGGTGTCAAATGGTTCCTGGTCCCAGGTGGAAAATGGAAGGGAGGGCAACACAGGCAGAAACGGGGAAACGGGCAGGAAGGTACTGTAGTTGCTCTGGCCCAGGGTGCGCTGGCTGGGGCTGGAGGGGCGCAGGGGCAAAGCAGAAATGGACACTAAACAGGACTTCGTGCTGACGACTGGATTCGGGAATGAAGAAAAATGAACCAAGAGTAACTCCTGGGTTTCTGGCTTGAACAACTAGATAAATAGAGGTGCTCATAGAGCTAGAGGTTTAACTGGGAAGAAGGAAGAGAAATTAACCTGCATGGTTGGACATGTTAAGTTCAAGATGTCCACACTCCTCCAAATGGAGTCAAGTAGGTCCCAGGATATGGAGGGCTGAAGCTCACAGAGGTCTAAGCTGGGTATAAATTTCTCAAGCTACCAATATACAGGTGGTCTTTAAAATCACAGAAGAGGGGTGCCTGGGTGGCTCAGCCGGTTGAGCATCTGACTTCGGCTCACATCCTGATCTCATGGTTCAAGAGGTTGAGCCCCTCATTGGGCACTGTGCTGCCAGCTCAGAGCCTGGAGCCTGCTTCAAATTCTGTGTCTCCCTCTCTCTGCCCCTTCCCTGCTCTCACACACACACTCTCTCTCTCTCTCTCTTCTAAAATAAGTAAAACATTAAAAAAATAAAATAAAATCACAGAAGACAATGTCACCACATCAGAAATTAATGTAGAGAAAGATAAGGGCCAGGCTTCAGTGTGGAGGAGCACTGAACTGTCAAGGTCAGACACGGAGGGAAGACAGGGCAGGTTGTAAGAAGGGAAGAAAACCAGAGAATGGGGTGTCAGGAAGCCAAGGGAAGAGGAGTGGCAGAAGGGTCTCAGAAGACCTCAGCAAAGAGTAAAAAGGGCCTGGCAGCCTGGAGTGCACGGACAATCCTGACAGGAGAAGTTTCAATGAGGTGGAGGCAGTTGTGACAAGGTTGGACCCCAGAAAGATGGGACGGAAGGAAGTGTGTCCAGACAGGAGCACAGGCAGTTCTTGAGAGACTGTACTGAGAGCTGGAGCCTAGAAATGTAGCTAAAGGGCGCATTGTAAGAAGAATGATACAAAGAGAGGCAATCTTTAAGCAATAAAACTCTGGGTAGATGAATTCCCACCCAATATGATGAAAGGACAGAAGGGCAAAGAAGGCAGGAGCTTTTGCAAGGAAGTGATTCTAACAATGGATCAGGCTCCAGGCTGGAGAGGGAGAGAGGAGCGGCCAGGAAGTGATTCATGTAAATAAGAAAACAGGCAAGTTCAGAGGTAATGAGTTCCAGAAAGTACTGTGGTCAGACTCAAAGAAGGGGGATGGTGCTTGAACAAAAGGGGGAGGTTTTGGAGTTGGTGCATTTTCTGGTAATGACGAGGTTCAGGGAAGACAAGAGGGGAGGGCAGACTCCCCACAGGTGACTGTGGTCAACAGGGAGATGACGAATGAAGGGTAAATGCAAACACTCCCTGGGAGTGAGGTAAAAACAAGGCCTCTGGCCCCGTTCCCCAGGTATGCAGCTGCTCAGCAGGCTCCCTGGGGCTCCGGATCACTGTCAAATCCAGTGTCTGGACTGCAAAACTGAGGCCTGACTGCTCCTGGGGTCTTGAGGTCCCGAGTTCTAGGAAGACTTGCCTCCTTATTTTCGCTCACTCTCTGCTCTGATGTTTATAGTTCCCACCTGGGGTTCAGTTTAACGGTTTGCCTAATATCTACTAAACACTTCCCACGTTCTAGGTATTGTGCTAAGTGTTTGAGACCCAGAGATGAATAAGACACAGTTTCTGCATTTGGAGAGGCAGTCATCTATACAAAAAAGATAATTTTATATAAAGTGATAGGAAGCTTAGAGGCAGGGTGGTTGGCCCTCCCTGTGGATACCCGCTAGCTGAAATGGCACTGGAGACGGAAAGGCTCAGGAGGAGTTAGCCAGGTAAATAAATATGGAGAAAGGTAATCAGAAGGGAGAGTGAATAGATCATACACAAAATCAAGAAAGCAAAATGAATATCATGCAGAAACAGTGCCAACAGTCTACGGCCATACCACCCTGAACGCGCCCGATCTCGTCTGATCTCGGAAGCTAAGCAGGGTGGGGCCTGGTTAGTACTTGGATGGGAGAAACGGTGCCAACAATCAGTGAAGGGCAACAAAGGGAATGGCAGGCGACACGGGCAGGACGTATGAATCAAGTCAAGGACTGGAGCTCATCCTAGAGGTAACAGGGAAGGAGGGCCTTAGCACAGGAGTAGCACGATTACATCCACCCATAAAAGACCCCTCTGGCAACAGCTGGGAGAGAAAACCAGAGGGGAACATGCAGTGTCCGGGGGAGACCCATTGGGAGGCTCTCACAGTAACCTGGACTTAAAATGACTGGGACTCGTCCTAGCACAATGGAAAGGTAGAAACAGATTCTGAAAAAGAAGGAAAACCCTGGCAAGACTCTGATTAAATCCATGGAGGTGGGCGAGGGAAAGGGAAGATTCTAAGATGACGCTCAAGCTTTTGTCTTGGGTGAACCAGGGAAAGGCAAATGGGACAGCAGGAAACAAGAACGATGGGGAGGGGAGAGGAGGCGCAGTGTGGGAAAGGGGAGATACACAGGTTAAGTTGTCCACATACAAGGCTGGGTGCCTCTGGACACGCTGCGGACAGGGGGCAAGAGTCTGCTGTTCAGAGTGATGAAGACATATTTGGGAGTCACCATTTACTTAACAAATCCTTATAGAATGGTTTTATCTATCGAATATGGGTTGTGGTAGAAAGAACAAAAGGAGAAGGTCCCCAAAGATAAGCACATGGTGAGACTATCAGAGAGCAGAGAGCAGGAAGGAAAATCAACAATGGGGCACTGGTGAAAGAGCAATGCTTGGCATGAAGGGAAGAGCAATGAGAAGCAGAAGTAACGTCGCAAAGACAGAGGAAGTTGATCAGAGTGGCTGACGCCGTGGTCGTCGGGGAAAGCAAAGAAGTCCAGAACAAGAGGCCTGGAACAGGTCATTTGATTTGGCAATATCAGGCGGCCTTGATCAAAGTGTCACGGAGGTGAGAGGAGGCCAGACATCACTGACAGGAGAAGTGAACAGGAAGTGCTAGAACAAAGAATAGAACAGTTCACAATCCAGGGAAATAAACAACTTGAGAGTTCCACCTTCGGCATATCTTGTATAATTCATTACTGGTGTGGCAGTTAATTTTATGTATCATCTTGGCTGGGTCACCAGCTGGATCAATAATCTTTGGTCAAAGATCAATCTGGATGTTTCTATGAAGGGGTTTTTGGATGAGATGAACACTCAAACTGGTAGAGTTTGAGTAAAGTAGATGATCCTTCACAGTGTGTGTGGGGGGCCTCATCCATTCAGCTGAAGGTCTTAAAAGAACAATAGATTAACCACCCCTGGAAAAGAATACTACCAGCAGACTGCCCATGGGCTCAAACTCTACTAGTTCCCCAAATCTCTACCTTGCTGGTCTATTCTGTAGATTTTAGGGTTACTAAGCTTCCGTAACTGTGTGAACCGTTTCCTTAAAATTATCTATTTACCATCCTCTATCCATCCATCTATCCTTCTGATTCTGTTTCTCAAACACTAATACAGATTTTGGTATAGAGAATGGTTCTAGAAGAACAGAATCTCAAGGATGTTTTCTGAACTGGATCCTGGGGTTTTTGGAATTGGCTCTCTAGTATGATTTAAAGACACAAATGAGTCAATTTCCAGTAGCAAAGAGAGCACACATAGTCCATGGCATGATATGGCCATAGGGATCCATAAATATCACCACTGGATACTCCTACTAATCAAACACTTATAAAAGGCAAGGTTCTGGGTTCCTTTGAACACTCATCAAACTAATAAATCCAATGATATCAGCTGATTGTTCCAAATGTCACTAAATAACATGGGAAAGAGAGAAATGGGCTCAGAGGGTTCAAATTCTAAGTTGAAGTGCTGAATAAATGATCAGAAAACTTCTATGTCTATCCTGAAAGAGACCCGTTTCTGCTTTGGCCACAGCGCTGAGACTGCGGATACCAAGCCCAGAATCTTGTCCTGGGAGGGGTGAATTACACAGCAAACGAATTCCTAACCCCAGAGGGTATCTATTAAAGTGAGGGCACTGATTAGAAAGGAATGGAACCCCGAAACCCAGGGACGCTGTGGGAAGACTCTGATGAAGGTGGAGACACTGAACCCCTAAATGCTGATGAGCCTGCTCTGCTGGCAGAAGACACTCCTGTCTGAGCAGACTAACCGTGCTCTGCCTGAGAAACCCATGGTGGCCTGTCCTGAGGCCGCAGTCCTGAAAGACACTGGTTCTCCTCGGGACCCACACCCACTGCTCCTCGGTGCTTCCCGATTTACTAGACTCAAGTCACAGAAGGCCCCTGGAGGTACAGAGTATGACCCACGAGAAGTCCCACTACACTCTAGAACTACTTGATGTTTCTCTTTTACACAGACAGAAAACCAGGGAATGCATTTGGGATAACAGTAAAAGAAACAAAACTGGATCAGGCCAAATCTATCGATAGGGAGGCACTAAACAGACCTTCTGCGTTTTGTGTTGCAGCTCAGAGAGTCACAAAGAGCTATAATTGCTGGGCTGTTGGCTGAAACGTGGACCACAAGTGGCCACATTAAATAGACACAAAGTGCCGGACCTGTCTTCGTTTAATAGAGAGGAAGGGATTCAAAAGCTCAGGTAGACTGGAACGTTAGAGTGCATTTGTCATTCAAGACCTACTCACCCCTCCCACTCAGGGGAGGGTCAAGCAGACACACCTTTCCCCACCCCGCTGAGAAATAAATTTTTGGGAGGAGCCCCAGCATCCGGGAAGAGCTCTGCGATTACTCTTCTCCATAGGCCAGCCCTTCGGTGGGAACAGTGCCTCCTAAAGGTGATGGAAGGAAGTGCACCCGGGAGCGGCTGGGGCCAAGTGGCAGAGGTGGGTCTCCATACCCACCTCTGTGACAGACAGTGGAGTGAGGGCAGAATCAGAAGGGCCTGCCTTGCACAGGCCTGCAGCACTGGCTGGATGATCATGGTGTTCCTAGAAGAGATGTAGACGGGCAGCCTCCTCAATTCTTACTTGACCTACAAAGACTTTTTCTCTTTAAATATTTAAAAAAAAATTTTTAACATTTATTTATTTTTGAGAGACAGAGAGAGACAGAACATGAGTGGGGGAGGGGCAGCAAGAGAGACACAGAATCAGAAATGGGCTCCAGTCTCCAAGTTGTCAGCGCAGGGCTCGACGCGGGGCTTGAACTCATTAACTATGAGATCATGACCCAAGTCAAAGTTGGACACTTAACCGACTGAGCCACCCAGGCGCCCCTGTAAAGATTTTTTCTTAATGTGTTCTTTAAATTTATTCTGAAAGAGAGGCTGGGGGGAGGGGCAGAGAGAGAGGGAGAGAGAGAGAGAATCCTAACACAGGGAGCCTGACACAGGGCTCGAACCCACAAACTGTGAGATCATAACCTGAGCTAAAATCAAGAGTCGGATGCTTAACCCACAGAGCCACCCAAGCACCCCTCTTACTTGATCTTTAGAAGCAGAAAAGTTCGAGGTCAAGTGAATTAAAGCCTTGAGTCATAAAAACATAAAGTCACATGCCCTCAATCATTCCCAGCCTTGAGCCAGTTGACAGACCCAGAAACCCAGAATAAAGGGGAGGCCAGGTCCAAACTAGCATCAATGAAAAAAGGAATTTGAGCAAAGGCATTTAAGTGGCAAACCATTAGCTTTATGTACCAAAATATTTAAAGAACTAAAAATGTGTTTTGTTGTTCTTAGTATCTACAAGAATAAAAGAAAATTCTAGAGGCTCACAGCATCTAATCGAAAACCCTTGGGGCCAGATGTGTTTCAGATGGAGATTTTTCAGGTTTTAAAACACTAATACAGTGCACACACCATATATTATATACCGGCCTCGGCAGGGCCCCCGGCACCAGCCCATGACCCAACACATTAGTATGTCTGCAGTGAAACACATGATCAGTCACAGCGAGTGGGATCATCACTAAAAATAGTGTCTCATCAGTACAGGTCAAATCCTGCAGCTAAAAGAGTTGGTGTCAAAGTTAAGGAAAACATTTCAGATTCCAGAGATCTGGAGATTTCAAAGCGCAGATAAGAGACTGTGGAGCTACAATCTGAAGTGACAAGGAGAAACTGGCCCTCAGCCTGTTCTGTTCTGAGGCCTGTACAGGAAGGCCTGATGGCAATAGGTGTCGCCTCGCCTCATTATCAATACATTCTCCACCTGTCAGCATGTCAGACTCAGCAAGCCTCCGCCCGGGTTTTTCCACACTGCTAGTGACTGGGGGAAAAATTAAATTCCTACCAGTGGAAAGTGATGAAGACAAAGTGCCCACAAGTTCAGAGACAGGGTTGGAGCTCCTCTTATGGCAGCCGGCAAGGCCACGGGGCCCCAGGGCCTCTGCCAACCGGGTGCCTCGACTGCGAACACCCTGGGCCTGTCTGGACGTCCCACAGGGCAAGCCTGCCGATAGTCTAACTGCAGAAAGACCTGCAGGGCCTCTGGGAAGAACTCAGCCCAAGCAAACAGGTAAAGGCTCAGTGGCTTGGTCCACATGAGGTGCCTCCCAATGAGGGCCAAGGGACCTCTCTGGGCCCAGCATGGAGTCGGACACCTGGTTAACCGGATTCATGCTATGTCCTGGCCAGAAGGATCAGCGTAAGAATGAGAAGAACCTACAAAAACCACTCAAGATTACAAATCCCTGAGGAGTAGGGGCACCTGGGGGTCTCAGTCGTTAAGCATCTGACTCTTGATTTTGGCTCAGGTTGTGATCTTGCATGCAGTTCATGAGTTCGAGCCCTGCATCTGGCTCTGCGCTGACATTGGGATTTTTCTGTCTCTCTTGCATTCTCTCTCTCTCTCTCTCAAATAAATAAATAAACAAATATTTTAAAACCCTGAGGAGTAGTCAGAGCACTGGGTGGCCCAGGTTCCGCACTGCTTCAACATGGCACTGTCTCTGCGGAGCACAATCCGCAGGGTGGAGGCATTGAGATTCTTACACAAACATTACCACAGAGAGAAGGAAATTGGTGGATACCCCAAGACAGAGAAAAGATATGCTGTAAACATTTCAGATATGCCAAAGGCCTCCTAAAAAATGTGTAGAGACTTTGCAAGAGAAGTTCTATAATACAGCAGAGAAGTGGTAAATATACGCTTTGAGTTCCAACTTTATCATATACTAGTTTTATGTGACCTTGGACAAGTTACACAACCTATCTGATTCTTAAGGTTCCTCATCTGTAAAATTCATAAAAATAATAATTATCACACCGAACTGTAATGAGGAGAGAGAATGCATGTAAGTTGCTTAGCAAGGCTTGGCACACAGTCCACACTCAGTCAATAAAGGCAGAGCAAAACACAACAGGAAGCTAGTTCTATATCCAAATTTCTAAGGGCTAAGAAACAGGAACTATAAAGGGCAGAGAGAGTGAATAGTTAGGGAGAACTTTTGAATTGACTGGTATTTTATCTGTCGACACAGATACAGGATGTGTGTGTGTGTGTGTGTGTGTGTGTGTGTTAACTATAGATGGTAGAAGACACACAACATACACACAACCTTTATCTATACAGACAGATACAATAGCAATCAATTCAAAAGTTCTCCCTAACTACTCGCTCTCTCTCTCTCTGCCCTTCTTAGCCATTTGGGAGATTTCAAATATTTGCATTTTAACACATTTTTCTCTTAGGAAACTGAGTCCTTTACCTATTACCTTTGTTTCCAAGCAACACACTTGGAAGAAGGCTAGCAACAACAACCTGAATGTGACTGGAGAGTAACTCATTAGAAAACACCCTATACGATACAGCCCCTTCATGGTTTTCAAGTGCTATCTGGGAAAAGCACAAGAGTATGTTAAAGTGACGTAACTCCACACTGTGTTCCTTCATGTTTGAAGAGAAAAGAATAACACATTTCTCAATTTTGATAAAAACATTCTTTAAAATAATTTTTAAATTCTTTTAAAATCTTATTTATTTGAGAGACAGAGAGTGAACAAGAGCAAGAGTGCAAGTAGGGGAGGGACAGAGAGAGAGGGGGAGAGAGACAGAATCTCAGGCAGGTTCCACACTGTCAGTACAGAGCCCAAGGCAGGGCTCACGACCACAAACCATGAGATCATGACCTGAGCTGAAGTCAGATGCTTACCCAACTAAGCCACCCGCTGCCCCTAAAAATGTTTTTAAATTGCACATAATAGCTTCCCCAGACCCCAAAGTAGAATATCAGAGTCCTAGTATAAACAATGTTCATTGCAAATTCATCAAAGTCTGTTCAGTTGGTTACAGCACAATACCAACAAAGCTCACATTGTGGACTTTAACCTAGGTGGCAATTATCTACAATAATAAATAACTTAAGCTCAGTAAAGACACAGTACATTTCTGAGCCCAATTAATTAAAGCTGAGGACTGGGTACAGTATATCAGTTGCTTGAAAACTACAGTTGAGCCTTGAACAACGCCAGTCAACAGTAGGCCATTAGCAGTTAAGTTTTCAGGAAATCAACGTTACACATGCATTTTCGACTGGGGGGTGGGGATGGGGGTGGGGGCGGGGGTGGGCATCCCACACCCCAGCGTTCTTCAACGGCCCACCATATTCCAACTACACGCCCAGTCAATCAGAGGTACGGCAAAGTATCACAATTTCTAAGGAGACCCCAGAGTTGGAAAGAAAAATAAATAAATAAATCCCTGAAGAATTTATTAATGAAACCATCCTCCTTTTCTTGATAAAGGCTAAATGGGACCAAGAGAAAATTATAAGTGAATTAAAATTATAGTGCCCACATGCATTCAAAAAGATAATGAATAAAGAGGTTTAAGGGCAAAGATATAAAGGTCCCAAGAGACCATTAAATTTCTCAATCCACACACTAGGAATGGGCACAAAGCCAACCAATCTCTGCCTTCTTGTGACATACAAAATCCCAAGGACTGTGGTCTAGACTCTAGGGCATTGCTGATGTCAAGCACTTGGCAAAATAAGATTGGAAAAGGAAAAAAGGAAATCACTCAAGATACATGAAGGTTTCATATCTTCTTGGCCGTAGGAACCAAGACCCAGAACCGTATGATACTTAAGACCTCAGGAGATGCTTCTAGTTTTTCTAATAATTAAAATCCCTTTGATGGGACCTAGAGCCCAAACTAATCTATGAAAACTCTGTCAGAGCAAATCCTTTATTCTCTCTTTCCAAATTACGCCAGTGGTCATAGAGAGCAAAATTAAAATCCTCACAAGGTTTAGGTATGCGTGAGATGCAGGTTTCACACAGAGAATTCAAATTCTCAGATAAAATTTTACAACTGAAATAAAAACACCAGACTTGGGGCCCCACAGAAGATTCTAATCATCCAGGAAAAATGTGATTGTGGAGTCACAGGACCCAGCCTCAGTGGGAATAAAAAGGAATGTAAGAAATATTTAACAGGTAGGCCAGCATGTTCTAGAGGGAGGGCATGCAGCAGTATTTCTGAAAAGCCACATAGATTGAGTCTTTGCCAATCAACTCATATTCTAAAAACTCAGGAGGAAAGATCAACCATCAATGAAATCCTACAGTGTGTCCTTTGTGCGTGTAAAAAATACCTATTTTGTAATACACATACGTGTTCTATGGTTTTATTAATGCTGCAGATTTTCATAACGGGTGAATCATATTCCCTTCAAAGTGGTGACTCTCACGAATGTCTCATCTGTCCTTTATTATTCATTACTGAAGCATACACATCCCGGGGACAATCCAGTGTCCCTGCTGGTTCCACAGTAACTCAAACAGCGCGGGCACTCAGGAGGTGTGCGTGTAATGCATCAAGACTTGGGGTGGTTGTTGGGAAGAGGCAAACTTCCGTTTCCCTTAGATCTCTCTTTCACTTAAGACTTGTCTTTATCTCTTCTTTTGGCAGCATCTGAACCTGGTTGCTATGCCAGAGGTAGGGGTAAAAACAAGTGGGAGAATTTTTTGTAAGACTGAGTTTTCTTTTATTATCCTGGCTGGTAAATAAGTAAAAGGCTGAGGGAATTAGTACTGAGATCGTGGCCTTTCAGCAGCAGAGGCAGTGTCTCAAGTCTAAATCTTGGCAGCAAGCATCAAATAATAGAAAATCGTATTGACAAAATACTTATAGGCTGCAACAAACATGATAAAATTAATATGTAATAACTAGTAATTCCAAAACCATGCTGTTTAAAGTAGTTGAAGAGGGCGCCTGGCTGATTGAGTCAGAAGAGCATGCGACTCTTAATCTCAGGATCAGGAGTTCAAGCCGCACACTGGGTGTGTGGAGATTACTTAAATAAATAAAACTTACGGGGCAGTTGGGTGGCTCAGTTGTTGAGTGTCTGATTCTTATTCGTAATTTTGGCCGAGGTCATAATCTCACATTTCACAGGTTTGAACCCCATGTCAGGCTCTAAGCTGATAGCACGGAGCCTGCCTGGGATTTTCCCTCTCCTTCTCTCTCTGCCCCTCCCTCATACGCTCTGTCTCGCTCAAAATAAACAAATAAACTTGTAAATACACAAATAAGTACAACTAAAAAAAAATACAAAAGTTGAAAAATGTTAATTTATTGCATACACTTCTGAATATGAAGTGGTACTTAAAGAGTGAAAATAACCAGATAATACATGAAATCACACTTGGGAAAAATATTCCTTTTTTTCAAGAAACATTTACTGGACACCCGCTATGTGCCAGGCCAAATCCTAACTACATATTACAAACTACTAACAAACTGCTATCAAGACACACATATTGCCTGACCGCCCTTTAACAAACATCAGCATCCATCACACCCGCTGTGCTAAGCACGAGGGCTAAGTATATAAACAAGACAAACACTATCTCTGGCCTGGATTCTCAGAGAGGAAAAAAGAAAAACCAGAGTTAGAAATTACAAAAAAGACATAAAGGATGAGGAAATAACAGGGATCTCCTCTGGATAGGGTGGTTAGAGAAAGGCCTCTCTGAAAAAAAGACGTTAAAAAAGAAATGTTTATTTATTTTTGAGAGAGAAAGCACACGTGTGTGCTGCGAGCAGGAGAGGGGCAGAGAGGGAGGGGCCCAGAGAATCCCAGCAGGCTCCGCGCTGTCAGCGCAGAGCCCAGCACAGGGCTTGAACTCGTGAACCATGACATCATGACCTGAGCTGAAATCAAAAGTCGGTAACTTAACCAACTGAACCACCCAGGTGCCCTTGAAAAAGTGACATTTATGCCCTCACTGATGCAAAGGAGATGGCTCTGGGCAGTTCTGGGAAAGCGTAGGCCAGGCAGCAGGAATGGCAAGTGCAAAGAGAAAAAGATGGCAGTGTGGCTTGAATATAGTGAGCAAGGGTGTGAGTGACACAAGGTGAAGTCAGAGTCAGAAACTAGATCACACAAAGCACTGCGGGCCATGGGGAGAAGTTGGTATGTTATTCAGAACTTGAGCGGAAGGCCATTAAGGAATTTAAACAAAAAAGTAAGACTATCTGATTACATTTTTCTAAAAATCATTCTTGCAGTTGGGTGAAGAATGCATTAAGAAGAGGCAAGAGGGGTGTCCGGGCGGCTCAGTCAGTTAAGTGTCCAACTTTGGCTCAGGTCATGATGTCACAGGTCATGGGGTCAAGCCCCGCATCCGGCTCTGTGCTGACAGCTCAGAGCCTGAGCCTGCTTCAGATTCTGTGTCTCCCTCTCTCTCTCTGCCCTTCGCCCACTCATGCTCTGTCTCTCAAAAATAAATAAACATTAAAAATTAAAAAAAAGAAGAAGAGGAGGCAAGATAAGGGTATGGGGAGACCAACTGGGTGATTCTCCCTAAAATTCTGCAAGTGGACTACTCACTGATAGAAAAAAAAAAAAGTGAGTGAATTCCAAATGCATTGAGCAGAGGGCAGAATGGGATGTGGGGCTGGATGAGGGACAGGGCAAATCCAAGGTGGATCCCAGGCTTCTGGGTTGAGCAATTGGATGAAAGCTGGCACCAGGAACTGAAATGGGCGGTATAAATCACCGAGCTCTATTCGCTGTGTGTTTGTTCCTAGGTAGGGGTGATCAAAGACATGACCACTCCCCAAAGCGGAGAACCCTCCTCTGACACTGGTAATCACCACTTCCCACTTAAACCTTCATTTGGCGTTGGCTTCCAAGACACCACATTCTTCCAGTTCTTCATTTACTCGTCAGACCTCCTTCTCAGGTTCCATCTAGCCCAGGGGTCTGTCCTCGGCTCTCTGCTATGTCCTTCCATACACTCTTTGATGGTGACCTCATCCAAACCACTCACAGCTTTTACTACCTTATGTGATGCCTCCCAAATCTGTATTTCCAACCAGAACTTTCCCCTCATCTCTCCAGCACCATCTATCCAACTGTCGTCTGCCCACTTCTAGGATGTCTCAGCAGCATCTAAAACTCAACATAACATACCCCAAAGAAACTTCATCTTCATCTTCCTCAAACGCTATTCCCTCATCCCACATTCTTGATCTGCGAGAAGCACCACCTGCCAAAAATAGGCTTAGCTTCCAAAGCTCCAAACCTTAGGATCACCTTACACTCCTCTTTCAAGCTGACAGCAAATCAATTTCAAGCCCTATTAAATTTACTCTAGAACTAGCTCAAGAGTATGTCCTCGCTTCATATCCCACTGCTTTAATTCATGCCCCCCTCTGGATTATTACAAGAGCCCTCGGTCTCCTCAGTCTCACACCACTCTGCCCCATCCTTCACATCTCCACAGAGAAAGAAATCCTTCACTAGCCTCCCACAGTCCTCAGGATAAAGATCCAGCCTTACAAATGGCTAACAAGGTCCTTTGTGAGTTAATGCGTCTGGCTAGCTCTCCTGCCTCGACTGCCCCCATCTCTTTCCCACGACACACTCCGACCTCCTACCACAGGGACCTTCCAACAAGTCCATTCAGGATTCTGTGTATATGGTTTCCTCGCCCAGTACCACTCAGCTTAAGCACCCCTTCCTCTGGTGGCCTGCAGTCCAGTCTGAGATGATGGCTCTACCTGGGGTCCCACAGCACACCATTATGGAAGGACTTCTATTACCTACCACAGGGTGTTTCTCACACTGAACCGGAAATTATGCGAAGGCAGGGACCATCCTCCTAGAATGCTTCTGGTGCCTGATACTTAGAAGGTGCTTAATAAATGTTTGCTTAGTAACTATGTTTCTGGATCAAATTCAGGAAGGTTTTGTATAATAATGAGCTGTTATGTACACTGTCCAGGAAGACGACTTGGCAAGAAGAAACATTCAATAGTTTTCTAAAATTAAGCTAACATTAGCTAGCTGCTGACACTCACACATCAGTGTTCACCTTTCATTACTGAAGAGCCAGGTGTATCCAAGGTATACGTAGCTATTACTTTGATGATCTTTTCATATTAATATCCATTAATATTCAGTTTTTCAGTTCCGCTTCCTTTTAGTACCTTGAGTCTAATTAAGATCACCCTTTTTCCTCAGTAGCAATGTTTGACCTCTTGTGCATAATTCTTCTGTCTGAAGCCCAAAAGACTTCTGACAAACCTGAGTTTTAGGCTATTTCCTACTTGTTTACTTAAAACACAAATGTTGTTACCATCACCAACAACTCCCACACACACACTTTTAACCTTCCCCCCCCCCCTCAGTACAGACATTTACAAGAAATGGACTGCCTTATGCATACAAAGTACATCTTCCTGGAGGGTAAGACTTCTACATCTATACTTCACCACGGCTGGAATCATTGGTTAAATGACAGTTTTCCTGGTTCCGAGGATTACATTAAGGACTCTTCCGTGAAAGAAATAACTCCATGAAAGAAATAACTGAGTAAGCTTGTATTCAGACACTGTGATGCAACTGACATTTTGAGAAACAAAAGAAACTAAAAAGTCTACGTGTTTCCCAGGGGTTGGCTCTCTTTATAACCATTACTTAACTAAGTTCTGAGGCAGCAAGTTCTCAGCTTTGAACAACAGCACAAAAAAGTCCTATGGCCAACATTTCAGATGTCCATAAAACAACTCATCCAATGCAATAAATCGAGCCTGAGGTTAACCTTAAGCTGACCCATGAAATTAAGCAAGAAAAAAAGGTCATTTAAGGAAAAAAAAAAAAAAAAAGGAAAAGGGCAAAACGGGGTTTTAATGTATTGTGTCTTGATAAACTGTGGTGACTCTGCCTGGAGTTATCAAAGCTTTGACCAAATTCTTTTAAGCCAGGTCATTCCAGGGGTGTTCCCAGTCTCTGCTTCCTAATGCGGAGGTAATCTAAATGTCCCCTCGGTGGGTGCTCTGCAAGCCACACAGGAGACCAAGACAACCCAGGACTCTTCCATCAAGAGCCTTAAAAAATGGATCGGTGAGCATCCGAAATGTAATTTACAAGATTAAACAAAACATTCGCTTAAAGCGGGGAAACAAACCAACAAAGGCCTTGCAAAAGAAAGCCTTACCAACCTTCTTGCCACCTCCTAAAGGTGGAGCGCGCCCAAACCCGGGCTCCTGAACGGGAATCCCGGGCGGGCCTCGAACGGCCCCGGGTCCCCAGGCGGGAAACACAGGAGACCTCGCCGGCCCGCGGCCCCGACAGCCCCCCAAGAAGGAGCAAAGTAGGGAGCTCCCTCCCTCCTCCCGCACAAGCAGGGATCGGGAGGAAGGGAGGCTCCGCGCGCCCCCGGCCCCGGAGCGCGCAGGCCGCGTCCCCTCCCCACCTCGGCGCCGTGCGCGCAGGGTCCGCGGCTGCCGCTAGGGAAGGGCGCTGACCCCGCAAGGCCCCCACAGCCCCGGCTCGGTCCAAGCGTCACTCACACAGCCCGAGCGTCGCCGCCAGCACCGACCACAGCCAGCGCCTGCGGGCTGCGACTGCAAGCACTGCCTCGGCCCCGGTGGGCGCTGCCATCGTCCTGCCTCCGCCGCCGCCCTGGGCTCTAGTCCCCGCTGCGCTCAGCTCGGCTCGCTGCAGGGACTCCAGCCTCGTCGCCGCCCGCGCCCGCTGCCACCTACACGCCACGCTCCCCGCTCCCGGCCCCACGCCGGCCCCTGGGGTCCGTTCATTGGCCGGCCCCGCGTCCCCGCGAGGACGCGATTGGAGGACACTGACTGCCCATCACGCCCTCTGCTCCGGAGGGCCCGCCCTCCCCCCCGGTCCCACCCAGGCTCCCACCCAGGCTCCTGCTCCAGGCGCCGGAGGCCCGGGTCTCCGGCGGCGCTAGGCTCCCGCCTGGCCCTCCGCCTACCCGGGTGTCCGCCAGTGTCCCTTCCTCCGACCGCCTGCCGCCGTCTCTGGTGCCTCTCCGCTGGTCCAGTCCAGCAGATCTCTGCACAGTGTCTCCTAGCCGCGGGTCCTCCCCTCTGGGTCAGCCCTTCTGGGTTTCTCTGAGCCTCACCTAAAGGAAAAGCAGCAGTTCATTTACAAAGAAAATAAAATGAAGGGGACGACGGGATGATTCAGTCGTCCACATGGAGCACACCTCCCGCCTTGCCCCTTGCGAGGCCTGTCTTTTGCCTAGACTAGGTAATTTATGTGTCACAATTTGAGAAATCTGCTAGCTTTAAAAGTCTCCATCTTGTCCGGATCTCCTCTCAGGAGTACTCCTTTTGGCTTAAAAAAGGGTGGAAACTGGGAACTCTTTGAACGAATGAATGTGCTTTTTGTTTGTTTTCCTGTTGTACACAAGATGTATCAATGAAAAAGGGCATGGGGAAGTTTCTGACTCGGAAGTACCTTAGTAGACTCTGCTCAACTTGGTTACCTTGGCCCAGAACAGTGTCTGCCACTCACTGGATGCCCAAAAAATACTGAACAAAGTGTTTGGAGGGGTCCAAATGAGAATACCCAAGAGGGAACAGGAGCATGAAAATTTGAGAGTAAATGAAGAAAAGAATCTTGGGGGGGAGGGGTTTCAATAGAGTGAAGGAAGGAACAAAACATAGACAATTAGGACAAGAGTGGGGAAGAGCCTTATGGAAAAAAACCAAAAAATACAACCTCTCATTTCAGGGTTTTGTCTAAAGTCAACCTTATAAACGTCCATCCTGATATTTTTGGTCTTTTAGCCCTACCCACCTTGTAAGCAAACTCATAATAATTAGCATGCCTGAGAGAAGACTAAAAAAGCTTAACAACGCTTTTAACAAAGCAAAAGCCCTATTTTTCTCAAGAAGCAAGATCCTAATGAAGTGTGCCTGGAATGTCCTCAGTTGTATAGAATACAGATGCATCCAGTGAGTAATACTACGTGCTGTAGAACACCTAGGCTTTACTCGCAAGAAGTGCATAGTCCACCAGCGCAGAAAAACAGGAAGTAGATTTTTAAAAAATCTTTTTTACTTATTTTTCAGAGAGAAAGAGACAGAGTATGAGCAGGGGAGGGATAGAGAGGGAGGGAGACACAGAACCTGTGAACCGTGAGATCATGACCCATGCCAAAGTAAGACATTTAACCAACTGAGCCACTCAGGCACTCTGGTACTAGATTTTTTCTTCTTTTTTTTTTTCATTTTTTAAATGTTTTTTAAAATTCATTTTTGAGAGAGAGACAGCATGAGTGAGGGACAGGCACAGAGAGAGAGGGAGACACAGGATCTGAAGACAGGTTCCAGGCTCAGAGCTAGTTGTCAGCACAGATCCTGATGCAGGGCTCAAACCCACCAACCGTGAGATCATGACCTGAGCCCAGGTCGGACACTCTACCAGGCTGAGCCACCCAGGCACCCCTGGTACTAGAGTTTTTTAAATGCTTGAAGAGGGACTCCTGGGTTCGTGGGTTCAAGACCCGCGTCAGGCTCTATGCTGCCAGCTAGCTCAGAGCTCAGAGCCTGGAGTCTGCTTTGGATTCTGTGTCTCCCTCTCTCTCTGACCTCCCCTGCTCGCGCTGTCTCTGTCTCTCAAAAATAAAAATTAAAATTCAAAAAAAATAAATGCTTGAAGAGAAGGGCAAAAAAAGGAGAAACCCAAGGCCAACAGGGGCAGTGGTTCTCAAAGACACATGTAATGTTATAAGTTTCTCTGACTGTAATGTACCTTAACACACATACCTTCCCCTTCTGAGAACCACTGGCCCAAGAGATATGTGGGAAAAATAGAAGCACAGAGGATGTAGCATTTGAGATGGACTTTAAAGGATGAATATAACAGGAAAGCAGTACCAGCTCCAAGAAATAGTGGGTTAATCCTGTGTGGTTTAGAACTTCAGAGGAGTGAGGGAAAGATAATGCTGGAATGGAAAGAGTATGCTCTGGTCATCTTTTGAAGAGCCCTGGGTTGCTTGGGCAGTGGTGAGAAGTAAAAGGGGAGTGACAAGTTCAAGTCTGTGTTTTAAGAGGGTGACCATTGTAGCAGACAAGAGAAGAGGGAAGAGAGATGGAGGGCAATACAAGGCATGGAGAAACATTTCAGCGAGACAGTGACAGGACTAGGGATCAATTGGATGGGAAGTCTAATCAATAGAAAAGAATCCAGATGACAGATGTGACCTCTAGTTTTTGGCCTGAGTAGAGAATGGTATTACTGGGCAATCAAAACTAAGAGCCAAAGAAGAGGAGCTACTGGGTAGCTCAGTTGGTTAAGTGACTGACTCTTGGTTTTGGATTGGGTCATGATCTCATGGTTTGTAAGTTTGAGCCCCACATCCCTGCTTGGGATTCTTTCTCTGCCCCTCCCCTGCTTGCATGCTCTGTCTCTGTCTCTCTGTCTCTCTCAAAATAGGTAAATGAACTTCATCTATCTATCTATCTATCTATCTATCTTTCTTTCTTTCTTTCTTTCTTTCTTTCTTTCTTTCTCTCTCTCTCTCTCTCTCTCTCTCTCTCTCTCTCTCTCTCTCTCTCAAATAGCAATCCCTATCAAAATAACATGCACATTCTTCACAGAGCTAGAACAAACAATCCTAAAATTTGTCTGGAACCACAAAAAACCCTGAATAGCCAAAGAATTCTTGAAAAAGAAAATCAAAGCTGGAGGGATCACAATCCTGGACTTCAAGATGGGTTACAAAGCTATAATTCTCAAGACAGTATGGTACTGGCACAAAAATAGACACATAGACCAATGGAATTGAATAGAAAACCCAGAATTGGGCCCACAAATATATGGCCAACTAATCTTTGACAAAGCAGGAAAGAGCATCCAATAGAAGAAAGACAGTCTCTTTAGCAAATGGTGCTGGGAGAACTGGACAGCAACATGCAGAAGAATGAAACTAGACCACTTTCTTACACCATATACAAAAATAAACTCAAAATGGATGAAAGACCTAAATGTGAGACAGGAAACCATCAAAACCCTAGAGTAAAAAGCAATCAACAACCTCTTTGGCCTCAGCCGCAGAATTTCTTACTCAACACGTCTCCAAAGGCAAGGGAATCAAAAGCAAAAATGAACTATTTGGACCTCATCAAGATAAAAAGCTTCTGCACGGCAAAGGAAACAATCAACAAAACTAAAAGGCAACCAATGGAATGGGAAAGGATATTTGCAAATGGTGTATCAGATATCATTGGCTAGTATCCAAAATCTATAAAGAATTTACCAAACTCAACACCCCAAAAACAAGTAATTCAGTGAATAAGTGGGCAGAAGACATGAATAGACATTTTCCCAAAGAAGACATCCAGATGGCCAGCAGGCACATGAAAAGATGCTCAATGTCACTCATCAACAGGGACATACAAATCAAAGCCACACTGAGATACCACCTTATGCTGGTCAGAGTGGCTAAAATGAACAAATCAGGAAACTACAGATGCTGGAGAGGGTGTGGAGAAATGGGAACCCTCTTGCATTGTTGGTGGGAATGCAAAGTGGTGCAGCTGCTCTGGAAAACAGTGTGGAAGTTCCTCACAAAATGAAAAATAGAGCTATCCTATGACCTAGAAATAGCACTAGTAGGAAGTTACTCAAAGGATACAGGAGTGCTGATTCATAGGGACCCATGCACCCCAATGTTTATAGCAGAACTTTCAACAATAGCAAAATTATGGAAAGAGACTTTAGTCATTGAAGAACATTTATATTCTTCAACTGATGAATGGATAAAGAAGATGTGGTTTATATATACAAGGGAAAACTACTTGGCAATGAGAAAGAATGAAATCGTGCCATTTACAGCAATGTGGATGGAACCGGAAGGTATTATGCTGAGTGAAATAAGTCAGTCAGAGAAGGACAGATATCATATGTTTTCACACATATGTGGGTCTTGAGAAACTGAACAGAAGACCATGGGGAAGGAGGAGGAGGGAAAACAGATACAAATAGGGAGGGAGGCAAACCACAAAAGACTATTAAATACAGAGAATAAACTAAGGGTGGATGGGGCATGGGAAAGAGACGAAAATGGGTGATGGACACTGAGGAGGGCACTTGTTGGGATGAGCACTGGGTGTTGTATGTAAGCCAATTTGACAATAAATTATATTCATTAAATAAATAAACTCATTAGTAAAAACAAAAACAAACAAAAAAACCTCTCTGACCTCAGCCACAGCAATTTCTTACTCAACACATCTCTGGAGGCAAGGGAAACAAAAAAATGAACTATTGGGACCTCATTAAAATAAAAAGCTTCTGCACAGTGAAGGAAACAATCACCAAAACTAAAAGGCAACTGACAGAATGGAAGAAGATATTTGCAAATGACATATCAGATAGAGGGATAGTGTGGTGTCGAATGGCCAAGTGGTCTGAGGTGCCAGACCCAAGCTTCCTCTTCCCACAGATAAAGGGCTAGTATCCAAAATCTATAAAGAACTTATCAAACTCAACATTCACAAAACAAATAATCCAGTGATGAAAAGGGCAAAAAACATAAACAGACACTTCTCCAAAGAAGACATCCAGATGGCTGACAGACACATGAAAAAAATGCTTAACATCATCAGAGAAATACAAATCAAAACCACAATGAGATACCACTGCACACATGTCAGAATGGCTCACATTAACAATTCAGGCAACAACAGATGTTGGCAAGGATGCGGAGAAAGAGAATCTCTTTTGCATTGCTGGTGCAAATGCAAACTGGTGCAGCCCCTCTGGAAAACAGTCCATTTTTGAGGTTCCTCAAAAAATTAAAAATAGAACTACTTTATTTTTTTTTAAATATTATTTAAAAATACCCTACCAGGGGCTCCTGGGTGGCTCAGTCGGTTGGGTGTCTGACTTTGGCTCAGGTCATGACCTCATAGTTTGTGGGTTAGAGCCCCACGTTGGGCTCTGTGCTGACAGCTAGCTCGGAGCCTGGAGCCTGCTTCGGATTCTGTGTCTCCCTGTCTCCCTGCCCCTCCCCCATTCCTGCTCTCCCTATCTCTCTGCCTTTCCCCCATTCATGCTCTGTTTCTCTGTCTCAATAATAAATAAACATAAAAAAAACCCTACCCTACCCCAGCAATTGCACTACTAGGTATTTAACCAAGGGCCACAGCTGTGCTGTTTCAAAAGAGCACATGCACTCCAATGTTTAGAGCAGTGCTATCAACAGTAGCCGAAGTATGGAAAGAGCCCTAATGTCCATTGACGGATGAATGGATAGAGAAGATGTGGTATTCGTATACAATGGAGTATTACTCAGCAATCAAAAAGAATGAAATCTTGTTATTTGCAACTACGTGGATGGAACAGGAGGGGATTATGCTAAACAAAATTAGAGAAAGACCTATCATATGACTTCACTCATATGAGGAATTTAAGATACAAAGCAGATGAACATAAGGAAAGGGAAGCAAAAATAATATAACAGGAAGGAGGACAAAACAGAGAAGACTCTTAAATATAGTGAACAAACAGAGGGCTGCCGAAGGGGTTGTGGGAGGGGGGATGGGCTAAATGGGTGAGGGGCATTAAGGAATCTGTTCCTAACTTGGATGTAAATTTAAAAATAAATTAATTTGAAAATATGTATATATATATATGTATATGCATATATATATACGTGTGTGTGTGTGTGTGTGTGTGTGTGTGTGTCTATATAGATATAATGCTGAGGAAGAGAAGCTGGTCTGTGAGGACGGCTAACGAGCTGGGCCTTGGACGTGAACGTTGCTGACAACACACCACGGGCAAGCAGAAGGCAATGAGCTATGGAGGCCTGCAGCCCAGAGAAGCCACAGAGAGGCCACCTGGAGCCTGAGAGCCCGCTCCGGTGTTGAGATGTTCTACGGCACACAGGGCCCAGGCCAAGAGAATGTCCTCCTCTTCACGTGTGTGATGTAAAGGAAAAACGACCTCTGACACATCACCTTCTTGGAAGAGTCAGAGGGTTTGTCTGTCTGAGCACTGGCTGCCGGGACTCCTGGACGACACCCGGATTTGGCCACTCCCGGGCTGAGCACAGCAGGCCCCCCTTCTTCCCTAGCTCCAAGACCCAGGCAGCTTCTCCCTGGCACCGCACCCCTTGGCATTCTCTCCGGTCCCCTATAGCGTGGGTGTGACCTCCACAGGTAGGAAACCCAGGCGGGAGGGAACAAATAAGAACAACTTGACCGTGACGTGTTTTGCAGGGGGCTGGCCTCTGCTGTGCTTTCCCTCCGTGTACCCTGCAAGAGTTCAGATATTTCCAGAACTTCCACAACCACCTGAAAGCGGACAGAATGAATTTCCCATGAACACCCTTTCCAGGGCCTTTCATTGGCTCTTTATTGCCCTTAGCACGAAGTCCAAACACCTTGGCCGGCATGCACATCCCTGCAGACGGCGTTTGTGAGCCCGTGCCCCGGGCCCTCCAGCCCGCACTCCAGCCGGGCCCTCCAAAGCCGCCTGCAGGTCTACCCCTGACTCTTCACGCCCTTCTCGCTGCTTCCTCAGGCTTCAGGCCTCCCTCTGCCCCTTGACGGTCAACACATTATCTTCTCATCTTTCAGAACAGAAGTGGAGGGCGAGTTCCTCTAGACAGGTTTCCTGCAGTCTCTAACATCTCCCTGCACTGCCCTGTGTACACTTGACCACTGCCGTTCAGCACAGCTCGGTCCTCATTCTGATCTCCAACACATCGTCTTTAGGTTTAGAAGAGGACTTATCTCTCAAGGTCTTTGCGAACACAAATGGGAGTAATGGATTGGGCAGTACGTTCTCAGTAAATGTTACTAGTATCATATCAGCACTTGTTTGCTATTGTCTACTTACTTGTTTGTGTCCCATATGAAATGGTCCCCCTCTAGGGACATGAGGGACTTACCATACAGTTCTCTGTTTTCCCAGAGGGCCTTCAGACAGAACCTGGCACACAGGAAGGTTCGTCTCCTATTACTCACACTTGCCTCCTCTCCTCTCAGCAACACTGTCCTCATTGCTGTTTCTGGAACATTTCAGGAAAAACCCATGTCTCAGGGTGTTTGCACCAGCTATCCCCTCTACCCCGCTGGTGCTTCCAGATACGCATCTGATTTACACCTTCCTGCCCTTCCAGCCTTTCTTCTCCTATTATCTTCTCAAAGAGGCCTGTGCCTACGACCCATTCAAATAGGAAACCCTCCCCATACAATTTAGCTTTGCACTGTATTTGTTGGATGAAGAGATGGATGAATGCTTATTAAATTAACCTAGCAAACTTACAAAGAAAAAACCATCATGCAAGCTTGTTTGAGCCATAGTCCTTACACTGTGGTTTCTGACCCTGCTATAGAAAGTAAACGGGAAAACAAACAAAAAACCCTTGGATTCCAATCATTATTGGTTATCTCAGGATCCTCACTCCACAAACCTCCCTCTCTTCCCATACCTCTTTCTTCCTCCTAGAAACTTTCCTTCACAAGCTTAAGCAGTCCGGGCAATGCAGTCGGAATCAACTGAGGACTTCCAATCAAGTCAGAAAGATCCTTTTAGGGGAGCCTGGGTGGCTCAGTTGGTTGAGCGGCCGACTTTGGCTCAGGTCATGATCTCACGGTTCGTGGCTTTGAGCCCCGTGTCAGGCTCTGTGCTGACAGCTCAGAGCCTGGAGCCTGTCTTCGGATTCTGTGTCTCCCTCTCTCTCTGACCCTCCCCTGCTCACTCTCTCTCTCTCTCTCTCTCTTCCTCAAAAATAAAAAACATTTAAAAAAAGATCCTTTTAATGGATGGCTCCCTCTGACAAGAAAGGACTCCACGGGGGAGGACTTTCCCCACAGAATCAATAAGAAGAAAGAGTCCTGTGCAGAGGCTTTCTGATAATAGTTATGTACACAGGCCCATTGGCTCACAGACTTCCTTTTCCATGTAGTGCACAAAAAACACAGTAGTGGGGTGCCAGGGTGGCACAGTCGGTTAAGTGTCTGACTCTTGATTTGGGCTCAGGTCATGAGTTCGAGCCCCGCATCAGGGTCAGTGCTGCTGGTGTGGAGCCTGCTTGGGATTCTCTCCCTTT
Source organism: Suricata suricatta (assembly GCF_006229205.1). Classification (NCBI taxonomy): domain Eukaryota; kingdom Metazoa; phylum Chordata; class Mammalia; order Carnivora; family Herpestidae; genus Suricata; species Suricata suricatta. The sequence continues at coordinate 123,867,026 of NC_043702.1, read as the reverse complement.
CTCTGTTCCTCCCCTGCTCTCTCAATAAATAAATAAACTTTAAAAAAAAAAGAAAGAAAGAAAAGGGGCACGCAGGAGCATCTAGTTTTAGCAAATATGTAAAAACAGAATTTTCTAGATCTGGAATCGATGGGAGAAATTAGGAAGAGGGTGACAGGCACCAAAATTTCAAACAGCTATTTGTGATTGTGGCAGAATCCTCCCCCACCTCCCGTATTCTCACTGGCATTCTTTCCCTCCTTGTCTTTTAAGATCTGTTGCTACAGGAATTGGAACACTGTGATCTGTGGCTCGCGATAGCAAGAGGTTCCTGGAACAGTGAGAACTGGACTATTCATGGATAGATAGAGTCAAAGATGAATCCCAGGCCGCCATGAGAAAGATTTGCCTGAAGCTAAATCGATTTCATCAATATTTCTATTGCCAGAATGGCTTAATTCAGGAGGAAGGTGGCATTTTTGCTAGAAAATATTGAAAATTTGAAAATTAGTGTTCTAATGTCTCCATGTTTCTGGGCACCAAGTTGGGGTAACAAGAATAATGGGGGTCCTTAGAGAGAAGTTGTCAGGCTCTTCATTCACTGTGACGGGAATAAAAGATCCTCTGTCCCCCTGTACACTGCAACCTGTGTGCCCCACTTCCGCTTCACGGAACCGACACGGGAAAAACATCCCTTGCCGAAGGTCACTGGTCACAGGCATTCCTTCACCAGGATACAGATATTTCTCACTGTGGGTTTGTCAATTGATATTCTGAGTTTTGTTACTGTGGGTATTCCTGCATTGTTGTGAGAGGCAAGTGAGGTACCCTAATGGAAACTGAAGAGTAAAAGACAAACTTTCTCAATCACTGGATCGAAGTACAAGTTAGAAAAAATCCCTGAAGATAATAATAACTATAGTAAATTCAAGTGGGAAAGGAGAGCACTTACATTTACATTTAAGTGTTAAGTTTCCAGGGCACATTTTTTTTCCAGTTTCATTTTGATGAATAAAGTGAGCTGGCATCTAGAGCTAATTAACATTTTGAAGGGTATTCTTATTCTCCTTGTCTTGAGCCCTAAGAACTCTAGGCTCAAGTTAGGACAGTTTCAAATAAAACAAAGAAGGGCAAGGAATGTTAGAGCTCCAAAACTATAATTTGCCAGCATCAAACCATTGGAAGAAAGTTGACAATTCAGTCTGGTACATAGTACTTCTACTGTTTGTTGAATGAATGAGAAATCCAATGAATGAACACACTGATATGAAATAAAATAAATGAAGAGGTCTATTTAGGATAGCCACTCTTCTGTTTGTGGTTGCCCATCTGGTTAGCTCTTTATTAAAGAGACAGTTTACGAAGATTTGTAGTGTTAAGGAAATTGAAACTAATTGCAGTCATCCATCAATTACTTATTGAGCACAAGCTTTGTTAATGTAAGCTTAAATAATAAGTATTTAAAAATTTAAAATATAGTAAACAAGCCATGCCATACAGATATCGGGACAATTGGACACCAATTATAATGAATTCTACAATTGGTTGCCAGTTATACAGATTTCAGTGTTGGTGTTGGTGTCTTGTCCTCCAATAAATCAGGATTAGAGGAGACAGGACTGCATATGTTAAAGGATCTCTCAGGGAAGGTTAGAGCTTGAGGTTTATTCAAAAGGAAAGAGATTTTCCAGCTGAAGAGAACAGTTTGAGTAAAAACACACAGATGCGAATTCCCAAGGCTTGGAAAGGTGGCATTTTGAACACAAGGATAAAAAGTAGTCCAGAAACCAACAATTTTACTATTATTGGAAAGTGTAAGGTCCAGAACACAGTATGGGAAAGTGTCTGGAGTTTTCTTGCCGCAGGGACGTTGCAACAGACACACTGTGATCTATTAGCGATGAATATAAACAGAATTATGGTTTTCTAAATAAGACGTAAATATTACACCGGTAATGAGATAGTTTTTCCTTCTGTGTCAGATTCTTAGAGGTAAAAAGTTAAACAAGAAAATAGAAAACTATAAAACACGAAATCACAAGAACGCTATAAACAATATACAAATATCCACTTGGGGGCGCCAAAATAAGTATCTTCCTTTAGTACGGCAAGCCACATTACTCGCGTTGGCTCGTTGGTCTAGGGGTATGATTCTCGCTTAGGGTGCGAGAGGTCCCGGGTTCAAATCCCGGACGAGCCCTCTTTTTTTTCTTCCGTGATGAATTAAAAGTTTCTGAATTTTAGAATAGAGCATACACGTAATAAGTATATGTTGTTGCAAACACAAAATTGAGGGTTTTTTTTTTTAACGCTACACCTAATACCATTAAAAGACAACGTGAAAACGTAAAAAGTTTGAGGATATTGTAACACTTTGGAAACGCTGTCCCTACCCCTGCCAGTTACAGAGTCGCGTGCGTGTGCAAAGGACGCAGAATTCCGTTCTCGGTTGCCCGCTGGTATGGTTTAAACACGCCACTCCCGGGTGCTGGGCGTCGGCAGGCAGAAGGCGCACAGGTTCCCGCGAACCCGCTAGTCCTCCGCGTCCTGCCCACGTATGGAGGTGTTTGGGGAGTGCTGGGGGCGGGGGCAGGACTGTGCACGAGGCCTCTCTCTTTTCCCAGCACATAAGCTGTAAGGAAGGGTACCGCGGTTCTCCCCCTTGCTCTCTGACGCACCGTGGCCATTTGGTATAAATTGATCTCATTCGATTTCTTGCTTCGCAAAATTGGGGGAATCAACATTCGAGTTCAAGGGACCAGAGTACTCTGTTTCATATAAGTCTCTAAATGGGTTATGTGAGTTAGAAAAAAAGACGTTAAACTGTGAAGTGCGGAAAGAAAGAAAAGCCTGGGCTCGTCCGGGATTTGAACCCGGGACCTCTCGCACCCGAAGCGAGAATCATACCCCTAGACCAACGAGCCACTCTCGGCAGATTCGTTCCCAGTGTCTCCCTTCAGTCTCACCCCACCTCTCGCCGCCTTTCCCACCGACCCAACCTGCGACCCTTCTTCCACCGCCTGGACCATGCACCCCGCTGCGGCGCGCCCCGGAGCCTCTTTCGCCTCAACGAGACTACCCAGCGCCCGGTCTACCCTGCACACGGCGGTGGCGACGGGGCGCGGGAGTCGCGGCTGGGAGGGTGCGGGGCACCATGGGGTGCCCGCCGCTCAGAGTCTCGCCACCACCAGTGCTCGCTGGGCGCGAGGGTCCCCGTCGCGCTTGCCTCAGCTCCCCCGTTCGTGCCCTCGGACGGCAGCCAGCTACTGAGAGCAGGCGGGCGGAGTGGGCGCGGGAGAAACCCCGGCGGAGTGTTAGGAGCTAACTTTCCCTGTGCTGTTTATGGGATCTTGTAGGTACGGAGCTCGCTGATATTCGCGACGTCCTGCCCCAAGGCACTACGGGCCTCCCTTTGCAGAGTGAACGCAGGCCCCACACGACAGATAGTTCACTTGGCGACGTGGGGTAGGAAGGCCTGGGAAGGGGCGGCGAGTGGGGCTGGGGCGAGAGGCGCCCCGGCAGCTGCTGGAGCCGGGAGGACCTCCCGCTCGGGCGCCCCCTGCTGCCGATGGACTAGGCCTTGTCTCCTCCCGCCCCACCCCCAGCGCCCCGCCCCC
>NC_043702.1:123826188-123863330 GCF_006229205.1 Suricata suricatta | reverse complement strand
CCTCCTCCCAGGCTGCGGAGGGCCAGGTTCCCGCTGCCTGCTTCTGGATCTCAAGCTTTTTTTGAGTCGGAGTCCGTGGCAGCCGTTGCTTCGTAGCTGTCAGCTCTCCGAGGGGTCAGTGTTCTTGCCCCTTCACCCTTTGGAAGCTCCCCGCTTGCCTCAGCTTCTCTGTTCTCCCCCTCTCCCTTCCTCCTGAGGCCAGAGGGCTCTTGGGGTGTCTCTCAGTGACTGAAGGTCAAGACCTGAGTTCACGCCCTTGGCGGGAGCAGGGGCACACAAGTGGGAAGCCCTCAAAGGAAAGAGAAAAACTGAAGAGCCTTTTCATAACCAAATCTGGCCGCGTGGCGATCCCAGAGCCCTGCTGCCCCCTGGAGTGGGAGGACGTGGCTGAGGAGGGCAACCCGGCCAAGCCCTCTCTTCGCTCTCACCGCATGTCAAACTTTTAACGACAGGGTATCCTTCTCCTAACTGAGCCAAGGTTTCAGAGCTTCTAACTCCTTTGTAGTTTGAGGATAGGTTCGGGGTGCGGTCGGTTCAGGGGTGAGCGTGGGGCAGGAGGGGCTCTTGGCACAGTCCTGGGCAATCCGCTTTGCCCTCTCCTTGAGACTGTGCGTTCGTGGGGCTCACTCTGCCCTGCCTGAGCTGGAGCCCCCTCCTTCCATGGGAGAGAAGGCTGGAGGCCTCTTCAGCCTCTGCGCATGTCCATTCTCAAGGTTATTGTTGAATTTCCCACGCCTGCTTTCTCATCCCTTAAGTTGTCTGTAATGACTTCCATTCCATCAAGACAATACAGCATGATATTCTTATTCTTTTGTAAGGTACCCTAAGTGGTGTCTAACATTTCATCCATGTAAATATTACTTGACTGATGCATCTGTGGTATGCCTTTTCCACATTTTTAGGTGATTTCCTGAGGTGGTATGGTCAAAGGAGGTAACCATTTTTGTACTTTGACCACTTCTACGGCTCTTGATGCAATTCCATCCCAATGACCTAAGCTTGGCTAGTTAGCAAGTTAGATGGAAACTAACGTGGAAGAAGGGGACTGGTGGTTTTTGGAGAACTTTGAAATCCATGCTTTGATATTTGTATTTTACTTAAGGGATTTGGTGGCATCAAAGCTTTTAGAGAATGGTGGTAATGTTAGAAGTACGACTGAAAATAATTTTGACTTGGGGTCAGATGCATGAGAGGAAGATGGTGAGATTAGAGTAGGTCCATTGAGGGATGATTAGAATAACCCTGTGTTGATGCCTTCAACCTGTGAATGGCTTTCAAAAGCACTTAAGCTCCTATTTTATAATTAATGTTTGCATGCCTCTGCATCCGGACCCAATCTAGACTTGAGTGGTGCAGACTTGGTTCTGACATGATGTGATTAGTCTTTGGAAACGAGAATACAACTTAATCACATGGGTCCGCCCTTCAGAGGAATCTTCCTGCTAACGAGGCACACAGGACGGGACTCTCCACTGCGTGTGCTGAGCCTTCTTTGCTGCCTGTGAGGTTAGGCACTAACTGCCTCTCAGGCCACCGCAGTTGTCACAACTGGCAGATTTGCTTCCCCGCTGCAGGTCATGTCCTGATCCAAACAGAAATTTGAATCCGCCTGCAAATGCGCATCTTTTTCCAAACTCCAGTCCAATATCCTATAATAGCTTCAGCTTCTTTTTACTAAAAACCTTTCTATGTGGTTTCCCTCAGTGACTCTTTTTCTGAGGTTTATCTCATGTTGTCCTCTGAATTTTGCAGTCCCTGAATCATCAGAAACAAATCCTTGGAGCTGCCTCAGCCTGAAAGTTTTCATTCCAAAGTTTTCACTTGATTTAAGTTTCGAGAGTGCATGAAGTTGTAAAGGTGATAGAAATTTAAGGTCTAGATTGTGAAAGAACTGTTTTCAGCCAGAACACCATTTCTCCCGGCACCTCTTAATTTCCTTCTGTTTTATACAGACTTGGTCTTGCTCTGGAAGTTATTGGCTGAACAGAAGAGGACAGAAGTGTATAGTTTTTCATGAGCAAAAAGTGTGATTGTTCATGATTGTTCTTGTTACAAAAAAGAAAGATATACAATCACATATAGTAAGATCTCAGTTTTGTTACAACCGAGAATTAAAACAAAAATAGATATACAGATTAAAAAACTAGAAAAAAATCCATAAAATCTAAACACGTGATTTCTAGGTAGAGGAATTTTAAAGAATCTTTTACTTAATAATTTTTCTTTTCCTTCACACATTTTAAAAAATAAAGATGTACTGCTTTTATAATGAGACAAAATAAGGATAATGAACATCTTGAAATCACAGAGGAACACAGAGAGCTTAAAGCTTTCTTTGTGCTTGGTAGAGGACAAGAGATCTGGAATCAGAGACAATACAAAGCAGGCTCTTTTTCATCCAGCTGCTTCCAGAGGCAGTCAGTGAGTGACTGTCACCCCCGAGGGGCCAGAGGCAGCCCTGATGGGGACGTGCCTGACACCATGCCACACCTGTGGCTTCCTTAGATAGTCCAACAGGAGTGTTGGAGGTCCTATTCTTTTGAGTACCAGGCATATATAATCATTCTAGGGTCTTGCTAAAGGGTCTGGTTAAAGGACAATCCAGTCCACTCATTCTTTTAAAAAAGAAGCAGTTGAGAAATGTGGTAACTGACATGACAAGTTTGCCTACATTCAAGTCTTGTTCTCAAATTTGTACGTAAAACTACACCATGAAGGGCCAGAGTCATTACAGGAGTCCCCAGGGCAGACCCTCGCTCATTTCGACCCCTTCCTTCTGCATCATGCCCCCCTCCGGGCATCTCCCTGGCAGTGCTGGGACCAGGGTGTTACAGCTCCCACAGAGAAGCCCACAACTTGCCAGAATAAGAGGTCTTTTTGCTCCTGTTTTTGTGGTGGATGGTTTTGCCCTTGTGGCTCCCTTTTCACTGAGAAGCATGAAACACACTCGTCTCCTCCTCCTCTGTGGAATCTCGAAGAACCACGGTTTCCCGCCCCAGTTGACCACAGTGGAGCCTCTTCGGGATTCCCACAGCTCTCCTGGGACTTGAGGGCAGAGCTGGAATAAAGGTCTCCTCAGCAACCCTTGCTACTTGGGTCAGGACGTCACTGGTCTGAGCGGGAACCTGGGAGGTCAGAAAGGTGTGTCTCCTGCCCCGAGAATTTTCTGTAGCTTGCTCTTCTTTTTCAACCCCATAGGGGGAGGAATTCAAGAACCAGCTCAACCCAAGGTGTGTTGACAAAGGAGGCCTAAACTATTACTTCTCGCAGGACATGCATTTTGATTGGGGAAGAAGACTGAAGCCAGTGGAATCGGGGGCTAGTTACATTTCAGACATCTGGTATTAGATAAGGGAGGTGTTGGGTAGTGACAGATGTTGAAAATAATCCTACTCCAGTTCTGAAATCAGTTCAATCATTCATTACTTAACAAATATTTATTGAGCACCTACAATGCATGAGGCACTGTGCATAATGAAGAACAACACAGACATTGTCTTTACCCTCAGGGAGTTCCAGGTTAGCTCTGGACAAGCAACACATTAGTCCATGAAATCATGAGACTGATTTTCATTGGTGGCTTATGAAAACAAATTCCATTTTATTTGAGTAGCACTTGCATTTTGCTCAGTGGTCTTGATATCTTCAGAAGTCACCTGGTCACACATCTTATAGAAGCATTCTATTCATACTATTTATTTATTTATTTATTTATTTATTTATTATTGAGACAGAAACGGAGCACGAGTGGGGGAGGGGCAGAGAGAGAGAGAGAGAGAGAGAGAGAGAGAGAGAATCTGAAGCAGGCTTCAGGCTTCGAGCTGTCAGCACAGAGCCTGATGCAGGGCCTGAACCCATGAACTGTGAGATTATGACCTGAGCTGAAGTCAGATGCTTAACCGACTGAGCCCCCCAGGCGGCCCCTATTCATACTATTTTTATCTGGTCCATAAAGCATGAAGTTGATTAAAACAAAATTTAATTTTTTAGTAAACAATGGAATACTAGTTTGGTGTGTCTGGGATTTCCCTATTGGACATGTGTATGTGTGGGGGGGGTTGCCTAGCCAGCATAATTTCCCACTCTATTTGACAGCACCCCATTTGACACCTGTTGTTTCCATTCTCAGTCCTTGCCGATTGCACAGGACTGACCCTTAGTTCCTGGCAAGGGGTGGGTGGTGGGGTGTTATATGACCCAAGCCTGGCCGATCTGATCGCTGCATCTCTTGGGTCATAAAGACTAGTTCAGGTATGAACATGTGATCCACAGGGGTCCATACAGGATTTACCCCAGTGTTACTGGAAAAGAATATATTCTTTCCAATTGGTTTGCAGGCCTGTGAAGAGCCTACTTGGAAATATGGCCAACACAGAGGAACGCTGAGACCAAGAAGAGAGGTTTCTGATATTGTTTCAGTGTTGCATTTAGGTATATCCATGGATTTTTAATTTATATTATTCAATATATATATATATATTGTGTGTGTGTGTGTGTGTGTGAGAGAGAGAGAGAGAGAGAGAGAGAGAGAGAGAGAGAGAAAGGCAGAGGAAAGGGAGAACAAGATTGATTCATAGATAGTTTTCTGTTTTTCATCAGCCAATTTGAGTGGGTTTCTTTCATTAGCAACTGAAGGTCCTCATTCATTCAACTATATTAAACTATTACACTCCCAAGAGTATTTAATCAAAAGAAGATGATGAACCAGTTGCCTGCCCACTAATTTCTTCCTTTTATTGGACATGTATTTATTGTCTAGTCTACTGGTCACAGGCCCAAACTGGCATGGTTCAGGGTGACCTTGGTGAGGGGAGTGGAGAGCTCAGGTCCCCCGGCTTCTTGTGGTCTCTGGTCATCTGGTACCACAGGCAGCTGAAACAGCATAGCAGCCCTCCCACTAAATACTGGCGCATCCCTTCAAAGCATCCCCAGTTCTCTCCTTGCTCTGTCTCTGGAGAAAGGAAAGACATGGTTTGAAATTCAAACTGGATGACAAAGGTACAGGGGGAGTGACTCTGCCCCCTTTCTTTAGCCTTGTAGCTAGTAAAGGATCCGTGTTTTCTTTCAAGCCTATTAGGGAAGCCTGAAGGAAACAAAATCTTCCTGGCCCGGTGAGGACTTCGTGCTACCCAAGATACACATGGATTTCTTTGATCCTCTACTTTGAAATCCCAGATCTGCAAATGCCACACACCGTCAAGGTTGCTTTGGGAAGGAGAGTGATAAACGGCCGGCTCCACCCGTGGCAGGAGCTGAGGTTCCTGCACTTTGTGAACTCCCTGCCAAGGCCCCATCACTAACAACAACCTCTGGGAATAGGGCCTCTGTTTTCTCACAAAATCGATCCAGGAATGTGACTAACAGAGAACCGGGCAGAAAGAAAGGTATTCTGACCCCATCACACCTGCTCCTTCTGTGTCATGTCCTTGTCATTTTGTATTGCTCCTTCCTCACCTGCTACTGTAAGGTGTAGCCACTCCAGGCAGAAAATAGTTTCATCTGCACATCTACATCCCATGCTTTCTGTTCTACTCCTTTTTCAAGTAAAGTGGCAGATGTTCCCTTTATGTCACGCATGCTCATGATCATGCACACATTCACTAAATCTGGCCTGAATATGCGTGCATGTAGAAACAACCCAAAGACATCCATAACGGTTTAGGGGGGGACACTCTGTAGATAGATAGATAGATAGATAGATAGATAGATAGATAGATAGGTAGGTGAAGGAAGGAAGGAAGGAAATACATTATATAGACCTCAAATGAACTGAAACACACATCTCTCCAAAATTCTGCTAAAACATAAAAGTTCTAATGTTGGGCTTGACTATGTTACAAGTTTTAGAAGATGCATGTATTTAAAAATAGTTTTGAAAAAAATATATATCCCAAGTATGAACACTATTCTGGCATTAGGAGAACATTGAGGTACCAGCCATGACACAAGGCCCTTTGTCTGGAGGACTATTTTCTGGGTCAGGGTAGGAGATGGGCTCACAGACCTCCAGAAAAACTGCTCCACCTACCTCATCAGCACAACGAGACCCTGAAATACTCAAATCTGAGGAAGAACCAACCCTAAAGATTAAACACTTAATCTGGATTGGCATCTTCGGGCGGCAGTGCATCAAGAGGGGAGAAGGTATTAGTCAAGGAATAGGGAGTCAGACTCCTCTTCCTGGCAAAGCCCCCGGCACTTTCCGCAAAGAACATTAAAGCGAAAGCTACCCAGTGAGAACAGAAGGAAGACCCAACCATCCTCCGGAGTCTGAAAAGAGAGCCTGGGCTTTATTCAAGAGCAGCTTCCCGGGGACTCTGGGAAGCATGTGTTTGTTATGTACCTTTCAAACCGTCACACTCAAAGCGCCACCCAGGAAAGACCTACTCCATGCTCAAGGATCTCCTTCTGGAAGTGCAAATCTCCCCTCCCAGGATACATCAGAGGGCAGGCATTGTTAAGGTACCCTTGCCCTGCACAGAGCAAATGCAGCGCCCAGAGCCATGACTCCTCGGGACATCTGCTTCGCCATGAGATTTGCTCCGCGCCTCCACATCCTTGTTCCCAGCAGAAGAGGGCGGGCTGAGCCTGTCACCTCCCAGTGTACCATCAACCAGAAAACTACCCAGAAGTAAAAGCTCCGGTGGCTGGAACAGGTCCCTATCTTTCTCATGTTGCAATAAGTATCACTTTCCAGTCCAGTATTTTAAAACTTGGTTGGCCAGTTCAAATTTGGATGAAGCTGAGAGATCGTCTGAGGGTCTTGATGCAATCGAAGGTCTTCTGTCACTTACAGGACCTGTATTTCCAGCAACACTAGGTTCCTTTGTTCCTAGCCACCTGAAATTTGTTTTTACATACATCTGAGAATCATAAAAACTTCAGAACAGTAAAAGAGCTATTGCTTTACACAAACTAAATCTGATAAGCTAAATCAGAATCCAGTTCCGACGTCAGCCGCAGGGACAGGTGGGTGTGGAAAGGATTCAGGCCCCGCAGTTGACCAGTATTCCTGGGAGTTGCCACCACAGTAAATAGTTTTAAGTAATTTTGTTTGTTTTTAACCAGATCCATCAAGTGACACAAATCCAGCTGATACAAGGCTGCTGCCCTCTGGCCGATGTCTGTCTGTGAGGGGACATTCAGTGTGGAGACCTGGAAATAACACGCTGGGTCTTCAGGCTGCCTCCGACCCTCCACGTAATTCTGCTTTGGCGACGGCTTCACTTGCTGCTGCTACTGTTGCTTCTAGAGAGAGGTCTCCGGCAGCTTTATCACTAGGCACAACGGGCACTTCACATTTTAGTGTCCTGGACAGGAGTGTCATTCTGTGAACAGAGGCCGAAAGAATGAGTTAGGAAGAGAGTGCCGGAAATCCTGACACTCAGCAGATCTCCATGGGGAGGCCAGATCCAGCAGTAATGATAACCCTAGTAGAAGTGACGGTAAAAATAATGTCATGTGCTTGATGTAGTTTTTTTTCCCTTCACATTCATCAACCATGTATTCTTCACAAAAGCATATGAGCAATATGAGGTATTTCTATTAGCTCTGTTTTACTGGTGAGGCAATTAAGGCACAGCAAGGTCAAGTGACTTCTTCTAGGTCACATAGCTAGGAAGTCATGGAGTCGGGATTCAAAACCAAGGATCAGAGCCTGAGCCCTCAACTATTCGGTGACACTGCCTATTTCTTGATGCCTGGCTTCTCGTGTCCTTCCTGCCCTGGCTTCTTATCTACGCATTCATTCCCACTCTGTTTCATCTTTCTTGCACTGTTCCAAAATCTTTGGTGGCATAAAAGAACAGAAAGAATCAAAAATAGAAGATGGATACTTAGGAACAGGACAGGAAAATAGCTATTGATTCAACATTCATCCAAAAGTACTAGCTTTAGCTCCTTCTGGAATGAGATGCACCAGGCCTTACCACCATGGGTTCTCTGGCTGAGAAAGAGGCATTTATGAATGTACCCAAGCGTCAGGTGGCATGTGCTGTGGGCCCCCGAATGCACTATACTGAGCGTGTGGAGGCGCCCGAGTCTCTGGGGGTGTTGGCATTGGGCTGTCGGGGAGGGCCGAGATTCAGCAGGAGGATTTCCAGTAGCAGTGAAGGTAATCTCGGTTGGGGTGCAGGCATTTCTGGTGGAGGGGACAGAGGATGCCTTGTGCCTTGTGGAATGGTGGGTGCTGTAGGCTGGCTGGAGTCCCGTGCCCCATCATGGGGAAAAGGGAAAGGCTGAGTGGGGTGAACTCAAATGGAATCAAAGGTTTGGGAGTAGGAGAGTAGACACTGAGGCGGCATTTTCGGGATGATGAATTTGGTGCTAATGTATAGGCTGGGTCTGGAGACCAGGAACTCCATCAGGAGCGGGTTGTGATTGTAGAGCTAAGGGCGGGCAGAGGTGGGGCCACGGCAGAGAAGATGGACAAGGAGGGACAGTGGAAGGCATTAAATGGGAAATCCCCTAAGACCTAGGGATCCACGAGGCAGCGAGGTGGGAGAAATGTAAGTACCTCATTAGCTTAAGGATAACAAAGGAATCTGGGATTCCAGCGGAATGCAAGTGAAGACACAGCTAGCAGCACGAGTTTGGTTCCGAGTGTGAGGGGCTGGCAGGCATCCAAGCACAGTGCCTTGTCAGTGTGGGGCAGGAGTGGAGGTGAGGTCCAACCTTAGAGGTCAGTCACAAAACACAACAGCCGAAGTGTGAGAGTCAGGGCTGAGGACAGAATGTGGCCGCCCTTCTTTAGAGGGGCTGAGGGAGGAGGGGGTGTGGGAGGGAGGTCGATCTGGCATTCCAGCGCTGGGAGAGACCACGGGACGGAGGTGGTGTTAGCAGCAGGCTGCCCGTGTCAGCCCCTTCGCATAGGTGAGGATGATCAGTCTTTCGTGGCACTTGTGAGCTCCATCCTTAGTTAAGAGACACAAGGGGAAGCAAAGGAGAAGGAGATAGATCGATGGGGGAGGGGCTATTTCTTTAGGACTGGAGAGATCTGAGCAGGCCTGTAGGCAGAAGGGGGTGAGCTAGAAGGCGCTAGAAACATGGAAGTATACATGGATGGATGGGAAACCCTGAGTGTAATCCCTCATTTAAAATGCACAGACACTCTACAAGTGTTCTGTAAAAATGCCCAGAAAACAGTATTTGGGGGAAGCCGGATCACACCAGATGGGGGTGTGTCTTAGCAAGCGGGGGCCTGTTCTCAGATGCACACTCCGAGGATCTGAGGCAGGCAGCGCCCTGGCTGCTCTTCCTTTCAGTCACCCAGGAGGTGAGGTCATTTGCAGAGCAGGAGGGGCTGAGGGAGGGGTAACTGAGTAAGGTGGGTGAAAACAGGCTGACAGGGATGCAGCAGGCGGGTCTCCAGGCAGCAGGGAAGATGGATGTGGCTCAGCCTGGTTGGAAGAGCTCCTAACAGGTCCAGGCAGCATGGCTTTGTGACTTCCACCAAAGACATGCACGAGGCTTGGCAAAGAAGGTGCAGGGACAGTGGCTTAGCTTTGCAGATTAGCAGAGGGAGAGGAGGTTAATGGGAAGAGGGCAATGAAGGGGTGCTTGGTGGCTCAGTTGGCTGAGCATCCAACTCTTGATCTGGGCTCAGGTCATGATCCTAGGGTCATGGGACTGAGCCCCAGCGAGGAGCCTGCTTAAGATGCTCTTTCTCTCTGCTTCTCTCCCCTGCTCGGATGTGTTCTCTAAATAAAAATTTTTAATTAAAAAAATAAATGAAATGAAAAATGAAGTGAAATGAAAGGAAGGCAATGCAAGGTAGCGCTGAAGTGTCAGCCATGGGCCTGGTCCCCATGACTGCGCTGGGTGCTCAGTGTAGGACAGGTCAGAGGCTGGAGGGGTGGGTGGTGGGGCTGAAGAGGGAAAGTAGAGGAGTATGTTCCCAAGAGAAGTGAGGAGCGACAGGCCAAGAATTGAGGCTCAGGGACCTCCCCACTTGACCAGGAGGGAAAAGTAAACAGTTATAAAGGCAGGGGAGGCCCAGGAGAAGGTGGGATCTCATCAGCTGAGGGAGAAAGGAATTTCAAATCAAATACTGAGAAATCAGGGAAAACGCCTGGGAAAAGCAGCAGAACTAGGCAGTCAGGAAGCCAGCACTTCTTGTCAGTCCTACAAAGTTTTGAAAGTGATGTCAAACGTCTTGAGTGTCGCCATTGGGGTAAGTTTGTCTTGGATACGGAATGAACATCTGAGAAGCACCTGTGTTACAGTGTGGGCGCTGGATCGTGCCCAGCACCCTCTTTCTGGGGGTGCTTTGCCTACGAACAGAATGCCAAGCGTTGTGATCGGATATAGGCAGCCTGTTCCAGAATGGAATGTACCAGAACGGCTCATTCTTTAAGCACCAAATGTTAAAATACTTGTGAGGGACTGTGTCCCAGGCAGTTAACCCTCCACAGAGCTGAGGTCGGGCCTACTTAGGCGGCCTTTCCCTGCTCTCTTGAAGGAGTCGCTCTGTCCTCTGTGCCTCAGAGTGCTGCCATTCTTGGAAGAATCACGTTCATTCCCGTCTTGTTGTTTATTGTGGGTGTTGTTCGTTTCTGTCTTATTTGTCGTTGTTACTGAGGGGGACAAGAGGGTGGGAGTCAAGGCTCCCAGGATGAAGGAAATCCGCAACGTGCAGAGATGCTGTGTGACGGAGCTTAGTCTGATGACCAGAGCTGGTGTCCATCATGTCAACATTGAGCCCTGCGGTCTTGGACAACTCATGTCCCCTCCTGGAACCTCAGCTCCTTCCTCTCTAAAACCAGGGGGTTGGACAAAGGGTGTCAAAGTGTTGTGTCTCGGTGACAGGTCAGGAGGGGGAAAAGGATGGAGACGTGGGGGGCAGGGTGCTACCCTCTGTGACCCGGGCTTTGATTTGGAAGAAGAGAGTTCCCAAGGGTACAGACATCCGGCCCCCTGGCCAGCGCTGTCAGATTGGGGGTACACAAGTGACCCGAGAGGTTCCAGGTGAGCCTGTGGCAAAGCTGACAGAGTTTCTGCAGGAAGCCTTCTCTACCTGAGACCTCCCTGAAGCTTTTCCCCCCGAGGTGACTTCTTAACTCTTCAAGACCAGAAGATGCTGTCAGTGACAAGGGGAAGTTCTCCTGGCACAAAAATAAGATGAAGCAGCCACTGGCAGGTGACCATGTGGACTCAGTGGCTTCATTGCCAAAAAGAAGTGAGGATCTGAGGGGCGCCTGGGCTGCTCAGCTGGCTGAGTGTCCAGCTTTGGCTTAGCTCATGACCTCACCAGTTCGAGCTCTGCTGTCAGCACAGAACCTGCTTTGGATCCTCTGTCCCTCTTTCTCTGCACCTCCTGTGCTTATACACACTCTCTCTCAAAAATAAATAAGCATTAAAAAAAAAAGTGAGGATTTGAGGCAGGTGTTTGCATCCGGAACACCTGGTGGCGATCAGATCATGCATCTAGAATGGACAGTGCTGAAGAAATGCGAAACATCTTTGTCTAACAGCCCAGCCACCGAATCTTAGTCCTGCCTCAAGGGCCTTTGGGACTCACACATTCTTCTCTCCTAGTGTGAGTGGGAATAATGTGAGGGTCCCTGGTGAGTCCTCCCGCTCCCAAACACATCAACTCCTCTTATATGTCTAGTTGTATCATTAGAGATTATTTCGTTTGGGTCAAGCAGTTTTCTCGCTTCTTTTAAAAATTCATTCGTCCACTCAACAAATACGTTTTTTAAGAGCTACAGTGTTCTGGGTTCAGTAGCAAGTGCTGGAAATCAGCGAGGGGAAAAAAGTAGAGAGAGATGACGAGTAAACAAATAAGAGCATATCACACCGTGATGGCACAGTGGAGCCGTGGATGAGAGTAGATAAGGGGTCCAGACAGATCGAGGGACATCTGAGGGATGGGTGGAAGGGTCCCAGGCAGCCGGCAGCCGGGACAGAGCTCTGAGCACGGGGTGAGCTCGGTACAGCTGAAGAACAAGATAACTACTGACACGGCTAAAGCACAGTGAGGGGAAGGATCAGGGACGCCAGAGAGCAGTCGCCCCTCACGCAGGGCGCACGAAGGGACTGTATTTACCCTGAGTGCACTGGGACGCCGTGGGACAGGGGGTGGGAGGCGTAGCGGGTTGCATACCCAAAGATATGTCCAAACAAAGCCCCCAGTACCTGCGAATGTGACCTTACTTGAAACTGGGATCTTTGCCAATGTAATTAAAGATCTCAAGATGATTCTGGATTTAGGGTGGGTCCTACATCCAATGACTGGTGTCCTTCTGAGAGAAATGAGGGGTTTGGGGACAGAGCCAGGGAAAGACCACAGGAAGACAGAGGCAGAGATCAGAGTGCCGTGCCTAGAAGCCAGGGAAAGCCAAGGATTGTTCACAGCTGCCAGATGCTGGGAGAGGCAAGGAGGGGCCCCAGGGGTTAACAGCGGCCATCAGAAGCTAGGGGACAGGCATGGGGCAGAGTGTCCCTCCGAGCCTCCAGAGGGAGCAACACTGCCCACACCTCCAGAATTGTGGGAACATACATTTCTATGGTTTTAAGTTCCCAAGTCTGTGGTGATTTATTGTGGCAGCCCTAGGAGACGAATACAGGAGGTGAGTAATTTAGCCATGAGTAGGTGATCTACATACACACACACACACACACACACGCACACGCACACACACACACACACACACACACACACACACACACACTCCCGCACACAGTTTCTCCTTCGCTTGTGCTTTGAGCTTCCCCAGGAGAAGCCCCTGCCCGCTGCCACATTCTGCCTTCTTCAGTGCGCCCTAAAGAGCTGATGGTCTGCCATGCTCACCCAAGGTGATGGGAAGGTGAACCCCTCCATCTCTGAGCCCAGGGCCCTTCCTCAGTCACCTCAGTCTCCACACACACCCAGAGCACAACAGAACTCTGCGTGGGCAGGAAGGTGGAGATAGCATGAATGTGCCTTTCTTGTCTCTCTGTTCCCTCACCACCTGCAAAGGCCTGTCTCAACCCAGTGCCTGTGTGTCTGCACACTTGAGCTGATCATCGCGGGAGTGTGAGTAGGCACGCCTGGCCCTGGCCCTGCCTCCTCAGGTGAACACGCCGGCCACTCACCTCGGTCTTGGGGGCCTCATCAATGGGGCTGCAGCCTGGTTCCAGAACGGTCCCCTCCTCGGACTTCTCCTCGCCCTTCCCCTGTTCAAAGTCGTGGCCACCCTTCACTCCTCCAGGGGGGCTTGGTGGGGCCTCCCCCGCAGCTTCCTCTGCCAGCTCCTTTGTGTCCTGGCTCCTCGGCCTGGGCTCATCCTCTTCATTTTCTGCCTTCTCCTCCTTCACCTCTGCAGACTTTTCTGTCTGTGCTCCGGCTGGCTTTTCCCCTGTGGGGCTCCTGCACCCATTGGCTGCCTCCGGGTTGGAGGCCTGGGCTAGAGGAACAGCCTCCTCTTCAGAGGCCCCCACAGCCTTCCTGTGATGCTGGGCTTCCTCCGGGGCCCTGCCCTTCTCCTCCTGCTTCTCAGTCCTGCTGGACGTCCTCCTCAGAGGAGGCTTCTCCTGGGACCCCAGCTCCCCCGCCGGCCCCTCGCTGGGCAGTGGGGATCCTGGGGCCTTGCTCTTGGCTGGGAACACTTCATCCCCATTCTCTTCCTTGGCACCATTCTCCTGGGAAGACTCGGGGGCCCTGAAGCCTCCCAGGTCCCCACAGTCCGACTGGGACCTTCGGAATCGCCTGGAGGGGGGGCGCCTTTTTATTGAGCCCCTCGTCCGCACCTGGAAGAACGTGTGAAGAAAAATTATCCACAGCCTGTTAAAAAAAGGCCAAGAGGAGGACTGAATGTCCCTTCAATGTCCAAAGCACTGTTCTGTCAACCAGCCATCAAACGGTCATTTGATTTCCCAGGAGAATGTACACTGTGTGCTGGGGCCCCGGGGGTGTCGTGAAAGCACATGGGAACCCATAGGTTTTTGTCTCATGAAATGCAAATGCTTTCCATCCATTAAAAATAATAACCTCTAATTTTATTATCCTGTGAAACATTCATCAGTTTGGTGTCTGACTTACCAATTTGATTCTAACATTTGTTTTTTCAATTGCCTATAAATAGCCAGTTGCTCGAATGTTCTTTGAACAAGCTTTACCCTCTAATAGGTTTCCCCATAAATTGGCAGATTGAATAAAATCTATCTCTATTGCAAATAAGAGTCCTATTTTAGCATTTAGGAAATTATACTTTGACAAAGGTGAACCCAAGAGAGAAGAGGGTTAGGGACCTGCTGATGGCCTGGCCCAGCTCGGGGACCTCATGGGTACACCTCGGGACAGCTGGTGACCAGCTTCGCCCCTTCCCTGGCGGGGCCCTCCCAGCCCTCCCTGAGCTGGCTAACGCCAGGAGATGCCAGACTCCTTTGCTTCCCCAGGGCCGGGCCCACCGTGAGCAGAAGCCGTGGCTCGGACGCGTCCAGCAGAGTGGCTGGAACACCCTCTCCTCTCTGGGAACTGCGCAGGCCTTGCCTAGACCCACAGACTTGGCCCGAAGCTCAGTGGAAATGTTTATTTGGATGCCCTACTTTGTTCATGTGACGTGTCCTTTAAAAA
This sequence comes from Suricata suricatta, assembly GCF_006229205.1. Classification (NCBI taxonomy): domain Eukaryota; kingdom Metazoa; phylum Chordata; class Mammalia; order Carnivora; family Herpestidae; genus Suricata; species Suricata suricatta. The sequence continues at coordinate 123,848,773 of NC_043702.1, read as the reverse complement.
TTTTATAGGTAAATTAAATCTTATTTTTATAAACTTTAAATCTTATTTTCCCATGGGCTTACATTTTGGTTGTCAATTCTAGTTCCTTCTCAGAAATTTGGAGTCAGTACTTGGTTTATAAGGGCTTCCCAGGCCCTTTGCTGAGACCCTGGTGCCGCAGCCCCATAGGCTGTCCAGTGCGGCCCAGCCCTCGTGATCAGAGGGGTTCACGTAGATCCCTGCCTCACTCTGCTGCTGTCAGGAGGCTAAAGCACCTTCTGCAGAGACACGGCTCTTCCTTGGGGTCCTCTCTGCCATCAGGGGTCTCTCCCTGGTCTCACTCTGGCTGAAGACCTCCAACCTACCCCCAGCCAGCAGATTCCAGCCTTAGCGCCAGCTTGTTTCCCCGGGGCCTTACCTGTTTCTACACACTTGACTTTTTTCCCTAGATGGATTTTCTTTCCATCTATAACTTTAACGTTATATCCATTTGCCATCTCTTATGTCGGCCCTCGCCTGGCTCTGGCCCAGATCTGTGGGGCGCTTGCACGGACTGTATTGGACTGTACCCCTGATTCTTACTGTGCACAGAGGCAGGCGGAGGAGCTGATGAAATAGCACACAGCCATCAGGGCATCTCTGCAGAAACGAGCCCTTATGTACGGCTTTTTGCGAAGGGAACAGCTTGGATGTTCTTTAACTGGGTCACCCACAAGGATTCACATCAAGCCAGAACAGGGTGTTCTGGAGTCTTGGCGACCCAGCCCACCCGCTGCATCAATTACTGATCAGGCCTTCAGCGTTTCTTCTCAGCTTCTGACACAACTCTGTGCAGCTGGGATCGGTCCTGAATTCTTACCCCTCTCTCCAGAGGCTAGAGCATTCCACCCCGCACTGTGCCTTCCGGGCGAGCGGCACAGCTCCTGGGAAAGGGGCTGAGAGGCAGGCTAGGCAGAGGGGTGATCCCAGTGACATCACCAGCAGGAGGAGACATTTCCCTTCTGTTGAAAACCAACTCCGACTGCAGCTCAAGTGCGTCTCCCTCTCCCCAAGACAACACCAGGGCAGAAAGAATTCCAGACTGGCACCGGACTGTGCCCCAGGGCTTCGGACCCGGACGTTACCTTATTGTAGCTGGGCAGATGGCTGCCCTCCGGGGGCTGGTCAAAGCTGACCGGCACCTCCTCCAGCTCGCCGGCCTGACACCGCACACCGGGGCTGCTGGGGGTGGATGGCGGGCTCTGGAATGGCGACACCACGGCCTTGAGTCCAGGACTCTTGGGGGACGCGCCAGGCAGCAGGGCTGCTGGGTCAAAAGCTAAGTTGGCCTGCCGAGAAAAGGTGAGACATTTCAACCAGGGGTGGGAGAAGACGGGCATTTCTGCGTGAGCCCGCTGGTGCCTGGCCTGGAACTGGTCAGGACGAGTAACATGGGGCTTTTTGCGTTACTTCCTGACCAGTCATCCGCTGTCACCTCGTGTCCTGCCCACGGAAGCACTACCTACACAAGCCATCTTCGGCTACCTGGCTTACCACAGGCTGCCCTCCAGAATGCCCAGAAAGTACAGCTTTGGCTCCAACAAAAATACCCTAGAACAGCTCCAACTTATAGACAAAGAGGCCAAAACAGTAGCTGTAAGCACCTGTGGGCACACACTCTCCAGCAAGTCAATGCCCTTTCTCAACGTTCTCAGCGGAGCCAATACAGCCACTGCCCACCAGATGCCTACTATTTGTTGGCACACGAAACTTTTCCCTCTCAGACAGCCCCACATGATCCATTTTGTTCTCATTGCAAGCATCAGCAAAGTGGCTCAGGAGCCTGCCCTGGGATTCAAGCCAGGTCTGCTGGTCTCTTAAGCCCTGTTGGTAGATGGCCAGACAGAGTGGTGGACACAGCAGGCTGCCCAGCCCTTCCAAGAGGGAGCCCGTGGAGCAGAAGTGAGTGTGTGCCCCACTTAGGCCATGGCCGGGCAGGTGAAACCAAATTCAAATGCATCTATCGCTTCTCGGCCTTTTGGCTAAGATCAAGTGTAGTATCTGTTCTTATCAGTTTCAAATTCAAATGCATCTGGAAGGCAACAAAGGGGAGAGGCTCCTCAAAGGTAACCTCGGCCTGAGGGAGCCAGAGCGGCGTGGGGGGCAGGGGCGGGAGCAGGGAGAGGCAGGCGGTGGAGAAGGTGCTGGTGCAGAAAGGCCTGTGGGGTGGACGGCAGTCAGCACTGGGTCCTCTTTGGCGCCCTCTAGGGGCAGTCCTTCTGCTCTGCCGCCCTCTGTGTCTCCAGATCCGGCCCAGTGGTGTCCTCCAAAACAGTGAACAGCAGGGGGACTCCCCAGGAAAGGACAGTGTGAGGGACAGATGGTGTGGTGGAAAGTACAGAGGCTATCCACACAGACAGGCCTGACTGCAAAACTCAGATCTTTTCACTTAATAGCTGCGTGACCTCCAATGAGTCCAATAAACAGCCTGAGTCTTGGACTCTGTTTGTCCAAACCAGTTAGCCTGACCGCCTGAGTCCTTTCTGGTCTGGTCCCTGGCACTCGTTCCTGCTGCCACCCACTCACAGTCCACACTCCCCTCCTCCCTCCAGAGTCCCCCTGGTGCCCCCTTGGCTGGAAGAAACACTGATACTTATTTGTACTGTGATTTAGAAAAAGACCTTACAGCAGGGACGCCTGAATGGCTCAGTTAAGTGTCGGACTCTTGATTTCTGCTCGGGTCACGAGCTCTTGGGTCATGAGTTTGAGCCCTGCATCCGGGTCTGCACTGGCAGCACAGAGCCTATTTGGGATTCTCTCTCCTCTGCCCCTTCCCGACTTGTTCTCCCTCTGTCAAAATAAATAAATAAACTTTTTAAAAAAAGGCCTTATAACGTGGACGAAAGTGAGTCATGGTAAGTATTAAGAACACAGAAGTTGCACAGCCATGCTGTGGGCCCAAGCCATGTCAAAAAGCACCATATACTGAGGGGCTGTGACAGGGCTTGAGGGCAGTGGGCACTCGGGTTGGGAGTTTCAGGAGGTCTCCCTCCCCGCCCAATTTTAAGCTGGAAAGTTCCCTCTGTAAGACTACTTGCAAATAAAATACATTTTGCTAGCCAGCAGGCAGGAAACTTGAACTTGGAATTATGAACTACTCCAGTGAAGAAAATCATACCCCAAAAGTCATCTAAGACTATTTAGAAGGCAAGTCTAGCTGATGATGCATTTCTTAGTTCTTGGCCCCCTGCTTCCCAACAAAGCAAGGGCTCCTATGGGATCTGGCCAAATTGTATCCTCTTGCTGACATTCTTCTTCTTCTTTTAGAAGGAGGCTCCAGAATTCAGGACCCTGAGATCAAGACCTGAGCTGAGATGGGAGTCTGACACTTAACCGACTGACTGAGCCACCCAGGCGACCCCTGTTGCTGATAGTCTTAATGAGACTGAGGATCAGTGATCACAACCTTCTCAGTGGCTGAGCTGCCCAGAGAGGCTCCTCGCTGATGGGAAAGGGGAAGGAGACCAAGACTGCGGGGCCCACGGCAGGTGGGAACTTACTTCTGGCGCCTGGATAGGGGCTGAGGTGGGCTGCAGGGGGGGCAAGGGTGCAAGTCCTGGACTACACCCCTCGGCTGGCTGCGCATCTGGACCCCTGTTGAGAGACCCTCCTTATGGACGCAGGAGCCCTGCAGCCTCCAGGTGGCACAGGTGGTCCCTCCTCCCCACTGTGGTGGTGCCAACGGGGCTTTTCAGTAGGAGTTAGACTTCAGGGAGCCCCCACCACCGTCCACAGGGCAGGCTCACTGCCAGAAACCAGATGGTTTTCTTAACCTGAAATCAGGCCTGGGCTCTCCCAGAGGTGGAATTGTAGAAGCGGGAGCCACTTGTCTTGGCACGCCCCTAACAGTGGTTTCAGAACAGTGTCCACGAGCTGGTTTTCTTAGTTGGGCCCAGACGGGAGGCTGTGGTGCATCAGAGCCTGGCTCCTCTCCTGGGTGGTGCAGGGACCGTGGGGGAAGCCCTTGCATCTTCCTCAGGCCTGATCCAGACATACCTCTCTCCTCTGTGCTTTGGCTCACGCTGTTCCCACACCAGGAGCACCTTCCTCCTTCCTTTCTAGCCCCCCATTCTTGAGGACCGACTCAGGGTGTAGGTGTTTCATAAAGCATTCGTTAATTACTCCTGCCCACTCTACTCTCTTCTTGCTCTAAAATTCTAGAGCATGGCTCTCATCTGGGGTGGCGGTAGGGGGCAACTGCGTTCCCAGGAAATGCCTAGGGACATCTTTCAACGTCACAACTCATTGGAGAGTGCTACTGGCATTGAGTGGGTAGGGACCAGTGACGCTGCTAACACCTTGCAATGCACAGGGCAGCGCCCTGCCACAAAATTATTCTCCGCGAACACTGCCAGGTTGAGGAACTCTGATTTAGAGGAGTAGGAGGCGACACACAGCAAGCACACCATTTGGACCTCTGGTGTTTACGCTCCTTTATGTCTCTTATTGTCCCATGTGTGACAGTCCGGTCTCCTCCAAAAGGCTGTGAGCTCAAGTACACTGCCACGTGGTTCAGACCCATCCCCAGGAAAGCCAGTCAGCTGTGGGTGCAATGGTCAGGGCTCTGGGTTCACAAGCTGACAGATGGAGAGGCAGGCATTCCAAACAACGGATTTGGCCATGTCAGGGAAATGCCTAACTGCTAAATTTCAGCCCTGTGTAAAGCTGATATGGTTCGTGGGGGCTTGGGAGGGAGGACTTGACTAGTCCTGGAGTGTTTCTTGGGCTAAAATGTCTTTTTCCTGTAAGATTCTTGAGACATTATCCACCAACTGGAGTTAGCTGTTAAATTCATGAGCTCATGAGTGATAGGATGTTTACGTGAGTTCTTTTCCCCTAGATAGGGCTCCTCATCCTTCACAGCTGGTTATCAGAGGTCAGCTCTTCAGGTGATAGATGCTGTACCCCCAGGAGCCCCAAAGACATTCACATGTTGGGCAAGAGGTGGGCGGGGTCAGAAGTAGCAGTGGGCAACCGTTTTGTACTTACCTGAAGCTTTTCGATCAGAGGCGAACTCTTCACCTTGAATTTAGGAGGGTGGCTTACATTGGGTGGTGATTTCTATAGAGCAAATGGACCAAAACAATGGAATCAGTGAGGTCAGTGGAGGTGGGGTGGCTGGAGCCCCGATGGCCCCGGTGAAAGAAGAGGAGAAGAAGTTGATTTCACTGCTTTCCCACTTAGCTTTAGCACCCCACTCACCTGGTCGGGGTCTGGGGGGGGTCCCCTCCACCCCACCCCACCCTCACCTCACCGCACAAGACCACTTGAATCTATGAAATCAGAACAGGCTGGACAGACTAAAACACAGGCGGTCTCCTGTTCTGGAAAGGATGACTTCATGGTCATTGTGAGGCAACAGACTATGTCTGAGGGGATGAGGTCTTCACCTCATGACCTTCAACAACATGAGCCAACATCGGGAGGGAATTCCAGAGAAAAAGGGCAAAGTGACTATTCTGTTTCACAAACAACAGAAGAAACCACAGACCAAAGGTGAAACCTTATAGAGGTAAAACTGAAATTCTTCCCTTGAACTAATGGTATTTTGGGAAATCCAAACCACCAACAGTGTTATTTATAGATTATTATTTTCCAAAACATTGTTCATTTTGATTAGGCAGACATTTACTGAGTATCTACTACATTCCAGGTATTATGTTGCCTGGTTATACGCGGATGAACATGATTTAGTCTCTGGCCTCTAGAAGCAGTCAATGGCTGATACATACATTAAACCTGTTAAGTGTCTGACTTTGGCCCAGGTCATGATCCCATAGTTCATGGGTTCGAGCCACACATCGGGCTCTGTGCTGGTAGCTCAGAGCCTGGAGCCTGCTTTGGATTCTGTGTCTTCCTCTCTCTCTGCCCCTCCCCTGCTGGTGAAGTCTCTCTTGGTCATTCAAAAATAAATGTTAAGAGAATTTTAAAAATAAACAAAACATTAGGTATGTTCCGCTAGTTGGAGATATCTTTGCGATGAATGCATGTCAGGAATCTTGTCTGCATTTTACTTTATTTAAAAAGATGGACCCCTTCTTGTTTTGTTCCCTGCAACCTGAGTCTGGTTCTACTGGCATATGATGACATGATGGTGATGGCGGTGGCCGGGCCCCCATATACTCACTGACCGGAATCCCAAAAAGAACACTCACCTCTTGGAAATATTCTGAGATACTTACTGAGTGAGGAGATTGTATTTTAGTGATGAAAGAGGGAAGATTTACTCAACTGAACTCCTTGTGACCCTTTTAAGGCCCACCCGTGAGGCAGAGGCCCTGGAGTGGAAGTTTCCAGCCAGGACCCTGGCTTTGACAGGAGGCGGGCAGGCACCCGGATCTCAGCCCCCAGTCCCCACACCAACACCCAGGCAGGTGGGTTAGAATAAATGATTCTAAGGACTCCTCCAGCCCGAAGCGGCCTCTGGCTCCATGAGTTACACCGTCAGACATGCTCCTAGAGCAGCCTTCCAAGGAGCCGTGTGTCAGTGACGAGTACAAAGAGCTGTCAGCCCCAAATCAGTTGATTTCCGTGCTTTACGGTGAAATTTCACATGAGCCAGTATTTCTAAAGATACTGTTTAAGGAAGTGCAGCAACAATTTTGCTGACAAACCTCACTTTATGTAATACCAGAAACTCTTCTCTTCCCCAAATGACCGCTATCCTTTTTTTTTAAAGTAGGCTTCACGCCCAGCATGAGCCCAACGTGGAGCCTGAACTCACAACCCCCAGATCAAGACCTGAGCTGAAATCAAGAGCTGGATGTGTAACCAGCTGAGCCATCCAGGCACCCCCTGACCACTATCTCCTGAAGAGAGTGGAAACTCAATAAACGCAGCCCTTCACTATTGGATATAGTGCAGGGAGCCTGGCTCATGCTCCCCAAATCCTTGTTGGTTGGAATTGAACAGCAAAGCAGAAAGACTCTAAAGCAGCTGCCAGTGCAGTTCCTAGGAATGGCAGTAGGTGGCAGCATTTCCTCTACCATGTACCACGGGACTTGGGGCAGGTGGCGGGGCCCAATACCATCAAGGGAGAAAAACCAGCCTCAAGCTCTATGTGTATGTATCCAAGTCTACACATGATGTTCCTATAATGTCTAGAAATTATGAACCTGTTTTTTCAGACGGGAGTGTTCGTCAGCCCTTCTCTGGCAGACAAGGCAGAGTTTACGGCCATATTAAATACCCTTTTGGCTGGGTCCTCCACGGGGGAATACCTCTGGGCCCCCACACTGTCTCAGCGCAGGAATGAAGGGATGGAGAGGCCCTTCCCTGCACTGTGCCTTGGCAACTGAGAGGCAGCCTGACTGGGGCCTCCCGTCAGGCGCCCTGAGGTTCCTGCAGGCCACAGCGTGGGAGCACGGAGTGCAGAACGGCAGGTCGCAGCCTCCGTCCAGCCCAGCCACACAAAGCTGGTTGTTCTTTTTATTTCTACATGGTTTTCAAGGTGACAAAAAGTCATTGATCTTGGAAGCAATGTCCTTCCTATGTGCAAGCAGCCTGTCACTCCAAGCAGGACTTTTTCCTCTAACGTCCACCCTCCTATTCATCCAGCCTCCGGCTGTTATATGCCGTTTAGCTGCTGGCTGGTACCCCGTGGGAGGAGCCTGTAGATTCATTTCTCCCGGGGCCAGGGCACTAACCTAACTCATTCTGCTTTTATTCCAGAGAATTAAACGTCCCGCCTGGCCATCATCATCTGTTCAGTTAGTGTTCCTGTCCTTCACAACTGAGGAAGAAGGCTCACTGCAGTATGGTGGCTTCTCCAGGGCCACGTCTGGGTCATCAGGGGGCAACCTCCCAGGAGGCTCCTAATGGCCAAGGCCTCAGCCTGTTGCCCAGGGGCTGAAGTCACAAGGAGAAGTTGACCCTCGGTAAAGAGAACTTGTTGCTGTGTATTTGGTCATAGCACAGGCTAATAACCCCATGAAGCCATACGACCATAATGTCGTTGCTTGGGGAAATGCCAACAAAAAAACCCAGTTTTTAAAAACTGTGTTTCTTGGGGGTCCCATTCCAGAAGAAGACCCTTGTCCAGTGTGTGGGGTAGCGATCTCTGAGCAGTGGTGCTCTAGACGCCCCCCACCCCACTGGACCAGGGGCAGCTGTGAGTGTCCACTTTCTCTGGTGGGCTTTGGCCTACAAGCCTTGGGTGGGACAGGTCTGAAAACTGTTGCTCTCCTCCACATGTTAATTACACAGGTGGTTGGGGCGCCTGGGTGGCTCAGTTGGTTAAGTGTCTGGCTTTGGCTCAGGTCATGATCTCATGGTTCATGGGTTCGAGCCCTGTGTCGGGCTCAGTGCTGACAGCTAGCTCAGAGCCTGGAGACTGCTTCAGATTCTGTATCTCCCTCTCTCTGCCTTCCCCTGCTCGCACTCTCTGTCTCTCAAAAATAATTTAAAAACATAAAAAAAATTTAATTACACAGGTGGTGAAGGTCATACAGGTATCTAGGGTCTACTGTCAGGCTGCCGGTCCCCAAAATGGAAGGGGGCAGGAGGTAACTGAAGTGGGATTTGGGAACCAAACTGTCTCTGGCTTGCTTACTCTCTCCAGAGGGTGGCTGCCCGCTGGACGGGAGAACACGTGAGCTCGTTTCTGGGGGAGCGTGATGGGAGCGCAGTGAAGGTTCAGGGGCTGCTGGGATGGGGCATGGAGAAGTCGCTCTGACAGCTACAATTAGATAATTACAGGCAGGTACACACGCAGTCTGGTAATTCACTGCTGGCTCTGACCTGTGACGCCAGAGCCTTCCTCATGTTGATAACATTGGCTGTTTGTATGTGAGGGCAACGAGGCCTTGGTGTGCTCTGATTTTCTTCCAACGATCCAGAACGCCAGCCAGTCTTTGCAAGGATAGCGCAGAACCATGGCATTCGCTCACGTGGCAATTCTGCCTTATGTGAGTGCCGCCTCTCTTTCCGGGTGTCTTCTCCACAAGGAAGATCGTATAAGCTGGACCTGGAGTAAAACATAATACTCTACGGCCCATTCTCTTTGTTGAAAATCTCAGGCTTGAGAAACAGTGTTCCTGTCCTTGACCGACCCTGAAGGGGGCTCCGTAAGAGAGAGCAGGAAGGAACCTGGTTTCCAAAGTAAAGAATTCCAAAGCAGTAAGAGGAGGGTCATCCCAGAATCCGAAAGGGAGAAACTCCCTGCATAGGATTCAAGGTTTACATGTGTGTGTCCTGTGCCCCCTCCTGTCAGAAGGCGAAGGCAGACCCATCACCAGTGTCCCCTGAGCCCTGGAGCGGCACTTACCTCCTCACCGTTCTGGCCCAGCTCTACCTTGGGGGGGAACAGGGGGAGGGAGCAGGGTGGTTTCCTTCTTGTTGGCTTACAGGCTGGTGTCTGGAGGGAGGGGGACAGACAGACACACAGAAAGAAAAATAGAGAGAGGTAATCAGGCAACAGGGAGGAAGAGGAGGAAGTGGAAGCTGGTTTAGGAATGTTCAGGGATGTCTGGAGGAGGAAAGATGTAGGAAGGGTCCCCTGCCACCAGCCACACACAGGAACTCTCTCCACCCATCCGCCGCTGACCCCCAGGCTCCCATCCCAGCTCTCCTGCTCCTGGAGCCTCCTCTTACTTGAGAGTCACTGGCCTGAAACGACACCTCAAAGTGACACCTGTTTCCAGCCTCCAGGCGCTGCCAGTACCTTAGGCAACACTATTTTCTTCACCCTTCGTGACATTCCTATAATGTCTAGAAATTAAAGACTGACTTTTCAGATGATAAAACCAAAGCACAAAACACTGTTTCTAGGTAAGCATGATAGCTATGCCTTTGTTTGTCCCGAGGGGCCACCCCTCAACCTTGGAGTGCCTTTCCTTCCTGGTCACCTAGTGAGCTCTTCAGACTGCGTGACTCCAGAAAATCTAGCCCAAATCTCTCCAGCATTACAACACTCCCTTTCACTCTGTCCTCTCCAGCAGGATACCTCTGGAGCCTATTGGTCAGTGGATTCCTGTCCTTCTTGATCCTTGGCTTCCTATCGGAATGCACTTTCTGAACTTTTCCTCTTCAACTCTCAATTCAGAATCTGCCCCCCTCTGCCTTCTCCTGATTCCTGGACCCTGGGGCAGGGCTAAGCATGAGTCATTTCTTTATTTGGAACCAGTCCAGGCCTGGCACTGCTGGCGGAGATCTAAGTCTCCCACCGTGGATGATCAAGATGGAAATGAATCCAGGCTTCCATCTTTCCAGCTCTCGCCCCGGGGTCTCCTCCCTCCCGGCCAGAGTGTAAGCCTCAGTCTGGTGAGGAAAGATTCTGCACAGGCCAGCAGCATGGTCACATTCCTCGCATTCAGAGGGACCCCCCTCTGGCTTCTCTTCCTAATTTGGTAATTACCAAGCCTCCTCCCTCCCTCTCCTCTGGGCCTGACCCAGACTTCCCCTTCCCCCAGCCCCCTTCCAGAAGAGGGGCTCGGAAGCCGCCTGACTCACCTCCTTTGCAGCCGCTGCCTGCTCCCTAAACCGCCCAGCCAACTGGGCCACCGAGGGGGGCGCCGAGTCGTCCACATTGGCACTGGTCTCTGCCGATCTTTCCTGGCAAACCAAGGGAAAGCAAAAGTTAACCAGCAAATACATACTCAGCTCTTCTCAGTGTTGCTACTGGGTGTCACCCATGGCACATGTCTAGTGGCCATATGTAGGGAAGCTGCGACAATGAGGTATCTTAACGGCATCTTGCAAGTGGCCCTGGCATCCAAGGATTTAAAAAAACCATCTAGTTGACCACATCTAGTGAATATTAACAGTGTGCTCGGCCCTGGGTGTGGCTCTAGGTCCTGTCCTGAAGGGGAACCCGGAGACGTGGGAAGCAGGATGAGCCCCATGTTCCTCATTCTACAAAGACCCAGGCTGAGAAGCAACATAGGAAAAGGAGAGGGCATAGGAGTCTCCTTCCCTTGGATCAGAAGAGGCTTTCAGCAATGGGGACTGGCAAAATGCATTGGCAAGCGAGGCTTCAAGTGTATGAAATGGGGTAAGCAAATGCCCTTCATTAAACTTTCAGTGTGTGTGTGTATATATATATATACATATATATATATATATATATATACATATATATATATGTATATATATATATATATATATATATATATATCTTGTCTTGCCTCCTTAACTGAACACCTTGGACAATGAAGCATTCTGTACATATTTGCTGAATTAATAAATAAATGCCACGAAAGGCAGGTAGCACGAAAGGCAGGTAGCACGTCAGGTGAAAGCAGACCACCTGGATTCAACCCCTGGGCTGCTCCATCTCTCATTAGCTCAGTGACCTGGGCAAATGATGTTACCTTCCTGCGCCCTGATGGGGACAATAGTAGCACACAGCTGGTAGGATTGGTCTGTGGATTAAACGATTGACTACTGGTCTGAAGGGCTAGAACCAGGTCTGGCACACCGTAAGCACTTTGGGAGATTTGTTTAGATTACTACAGCAACAGGATCCTTCCCAGAACCCTTGTGATGATCCAGGTTAGGTACTTGGCCCGGTGCATTTCTGTCTCCACAGAAACTCATCCCTTTCTCTTCTGTTCCTTTTTGCTGGAGGAACCACCGGGAAGTCTCCACGTTGGCTACCGGCCCTCCTGTGTCCCTTCTGTGTCACCAGCGCAGACCACGGCCTCCCTGCAGCCGTCCCTCCCTCCGTGTGCCTGCAGGCTCTCCTAGGAGGCCAAGACGCAGGCAAGACACCGTCCACCTCCACCTGCCACTTGTCACTGTGACACGACACACTCGGTGGGTCAGCAAGTGCAGTAAAGGGCTGCCTCACTTCCGCCGGCTTGCAAGCAGCCTCCATAGTAACTTCTTAAATGTCCCTCCTAGAGACATTAGGTTTTTGTGTTTTGTGACTATGTTGGCGGCATTTCTCACACCGTTGCAAGGGCTCCCTGTCCCTTCCCCTCCTCACGTTTAGCCTGACACTGGAAGGAGCCGAGCAGCAGCTGGCCCAACGAAGTCCACTGCTCCGTGGGGCGTGGAGTCTCCAAACACGATGCCTGCCCGCCGCCTCCCGCGTCCCTGTGCACTGCACACACACACACACACACACACACACACACACGGCACGCATGTTCACACCAATGCACGTACATACATTTGCACACGAGTGCCTAAGACACCTGGGCACATACACACGCGAGCATGCGCACGCCAACACAACACACACATATGCACACATGTGCACGCCAACACATATGTACACACGCGTCCATGCGCTGCACACGCTTCTAGACGCTCCTTTTTGTGCCATGGTGTGTCTCCTTGGGGTGTCACAGTAAATGTCTCTGGTCGTGCCAGACACTATCCGGCTGTGGCAGGAGCAGGGCACACCCCAAGCCCACTAAGGAAAGGTGCAGTTACATAAACAGGGTAGAGCTCTGTGAGGAAGGTGTTGGTTAGAGATGCGAAAGAACTGCTGGAACCACGAATCTTCAGATCTGAGAACAAGCTGTTCTGGAGGAAAGACCAGTCTGTTTTTACTGTTTCCGGCTATAATTCAGGGTCAACCCCATTCCAGCCTAAACACCAAATGCTGACCTTGTATAATGATGTGAAAGGATTCACCTCTATTCAAGATGCCAGGTTCTCCGTGATGCTGTGGAAAAGTGGGGGAATCTGATGCCCACCCTGAGAAGGGACCGCTGGGCAGAGTCACAGGACTCACACCTGTCTGCCTTCCACACTTGCCACGATAGGGGTTGCCAGAGGCGAACAGCTCATCCTTTGGGAACAACAGAGAGGCTTCGGGCACAGGGTGATTAACTGAGGCGCTCTTGGCAAAGAGGCCAGGCTGATCGGTTTGTCCATCTGTCTAACTTCCTGCCCACATAACAGATCAGTCTCTCTGTCTGTTGCTATTTATTGCTCGGGTCCTGCTGACAGCGTACTTTACCTCAGCTTCGAAGGCACCAATCACTGGTGTGCAGGAAGATACATTCCAGATAAAAATAGAGCTGTACAGGAATCAAAAACTCCTCCCTAACTTCCCTGTCTCGAAACTGGGCTTGGCAAAGGGCTCAGAAGTGAGAGAACTATGAGGCTTCTGGAAGCATTTAGGGCTCAAAAGCTGGTTTGAAGGAAAGATTTTAATACAGCTGAGTTTGTTTTCCTGGAGCCCAATGAATGACTTTTCTTTAGAATGTCTAAGGACTCCAGAGCTTGTGGAAGCTGGCAAATCCACTCACCACCAGCCCCTCTTCAGACTCTTATTCTGTGTTGTAGGAGGCTGCCTTCCCCTGGATAGCACATCGAAGCCCAGAAAGGGCAAGTAACTTAGCCCAAGTCACACAGTAATCTACAGAACATTTTACTCCAACACGTGATAACCCAGCAATGGATATTAGTTAAGTAGTATAATTTATGAAGGTATCTTAAAAACTGTAAAGTGCTACATAAAGAGTGAAATTATTATCAGCCACTGGGTTGCACAGGTACAATGGAAGAAGCATGGCCTTGGAGGTGGAGAGAAGCCAGTGGCTCAGCCTGTTTGAAGTTCTGCCCGGATTTCTGCCTTGTGATTCTCACAGGTACAACTACATCCTCCTCCAGGGATCCAGTGGCGTACCACCTCAGGTCCAGGTTAGTGAGCAACTTCACTAGCTTTCTGTCTTGGCCCTGAGGCTGGTTTGGTAACGCCATGTTCTCACCTGGACTGAGAAGGACTTTCTTGTCCTTGCCTAGTCTCAGACTTTCCTGGGACCCCTCAGCCTCCCTGGGATCAAGTGTTCTTTCTCTGTCTCTAAAACATCCATAAAGTATTTAACACAGAGCTTGGAACATCGAAAGTCCTTGTTGAAGGACTCAGCGTGCAGCGTCAGGACCTGGATACCTGTTCCCAGGGCCAAAGACACCCAGAGCTTTACCCCTATGGACCATGTTGGTCACCGGACCACCCTGGCCTGCATCCACACTGAGTCTTAGTCACTGCTTAGACTTCAGCTCATCCTTTCTTCTTGGGCCAATCACTATGTCTTAAATCTGTTTTCTGGACTCCTCTCCCTTTGTGTCTTACTTTAGCTGACACTCATCTTCCTGGACTGTAGGTCTCCGTTCCGTTTTCCTGGGCCCAGATCTTGCTTACCAAGCCCTCCCTGCTACCATTCCAGCCCGGCTCTGCCAGCCAGCTTGGAAACCACTTGTGTGGTTCCTGTCTGACTTTGCCTAGGCCAGAAAAAAAATCACCTCTGGTGTTTACTTTCCATTTCTATGGGACTTTTTTCTGAGAACTGAGGAGCCCCTGTGTCTGGACAGCATGGAACTTCCCCCAAGCTGTTGCCATGTTGAGTAAATACAATTTGCATGCTGCCTACCATCCACATAGTGGAATCTTTGTGTACAGGCCCAGATTGGGCTCTACCTACCTCCCTGGCTCTGCCCCCGTTTCTCCGTCCTCCACCTTGGCCCAAGCCCAAGTATCTGACAGTGTCGGTCCTGGATTAGGGAAACAAGGCACCAAGGGAGGCCTCTTCATCTATAGCTTGGGATGAGAAGCAATGAGGGGGCTCTGCCCAGGGGCTGAAGAACACTTGCTCTTGGCCAAACGGAACTTGGCCAAATGGAAGGTTCTTTTGCTCACCAGAAACAGGCCAGACAACCAGAGCCTTGAAAATATAAGGTATGCTTGCTTCCTGGCTCTTCTAGATCTACAGTGGCTCTTAACCCAGTCATTTAAGGGATTCACACTCTTCCAACAGGGCCATACTTAAACTGTCACTTCAGAGGCATCCACAGACAGTCTCTCTGGGATGCCACAATGGTTCCAGAGTCTTCCTTGACACCCTTTCCTTATCCCTGACTCTTCAGTTCACCCCAGCATCCAGCCATTGCTATCCTTGGATGATGCAAACAGCATTGGACTGGGAGCCAGGTGGGCCCATTTGACCTGCTTCCGTACTCAGAGCACCTGCTATGTGGGAAGCACTCTCCTTAATAGCACTTGACACACTTCCTGTAACCCCCACAGCATTACTGCCAGAAGAAGAAAGTACCCAGAGTTGCTGAGTGACTTGCTATTCAAGCTAGGAAGTGCCAGCACCACAGTTCTCTAGATTCCAAAGCTCTAGCTCTTTCCAGACCAACACGCTTAATAACTCTAGACCTTTACTGGAAGGGTTATCTTATTCAGTCACTAATACCTTACTCATCATCAATAAACATTTACTGTTCTAGGCCCTGGGACAGAATAGCAAACAAGGTAGAGTTCTTATCCTTAAGGGGTTGCTCTCCCAGCGAGGGAGGCAAACCAAGAACATACACACGGATAAATAAGATGGCCTGTTAAATGCTAAGGAAGAGATAAAATAGGGCACTTTATCTCTGGGGGGTGTAGGAAGACATTTATGAGGGAAGACATTTATCATCTGAGTTCAATCCCAGCCAGGGAAAGGATGGGAGGAAAATTCTCCTGAGCAGAAAGCACAGATAGAAAGGCCGAGAGCCAGAGCGAAAAGCGTGGCAGGGACATCTTGTACACGTGAGACAAGGGGAGGTAAGGGCGACAGGCAGCCTGGGGCCTGCCATGTGGGAAGCAATCTGTATTTTATTCTGAGGGCATGGAACACCATTTGGAGGGTTTCAAGGATGGTGTGACCTGGGTCACACATAAGAGGCTGCTCTGTGGAGGATGGATGGGAAGTGGAGGTGGAGACCAGGAAGAAGGTTCTGGCAGTAATCCAGGTAATGGTGGAGCGCCCAGGCTTGCAGCAGGCAGGGAGTGCAAAGGGGGGCGCTGGGAGTAGGTTAGTGAGGAATTATCGATGCACCGGGTCTGGGACACAAGGGATGGAGCAGCCAAGGATGGCTCCTGGAAGTCTGATTTGGACAACGGGATGCAGGGGTATTTTCCTGGGTTGGGAAAGGCTTGCTGGGGAGAGAAATGTGAGTGAGGTAGATGGGGGATGAGCAGTTCTTCGTTGCTCATGAAAGTCTGGACTCTCTGTCGATACCCAAGTGTAGACACGGTACGGGCACCTGCAGATACACCCACATTTGGAGCTCAGAGGCGGCCTCCAGGCTGGAAACAAAACTCACTAGAGCTGGTATTCGTCGCCATCACAGGACTAGATGAAATCATAGGATACACAGACTAGGGAAAGGAAGGGGTCCACACACTGAACTCTGGTCATCTCCTTATCAGCGCTGAGCTGGCTTTGCTCACAAAGGTGGGGACACTGCTCCTGTGGCTGCTGCAAAACCAGCCCCGCAGACACTTTTCCGAAGACTGCAGATGGGAGGAGTCAGCACCGGCAGATTTCTGTGGCCAAGGTGACAGAAGGTAAGAAATCCTGGAATGTCACTGGAAAGAAGAAACATCATGTCCTTCACCCAAGCTGCTGAGTCCCTTATTCCTCATTTCTTGAGCATCTGTAGATGCTGCAGGACATGCTTGGATCACAGCCTTCACAGAGGAAACAGCCTTTTTCGGAGGAGGTGGGAATGGAGAGGAGGTGAAGAAGGAGAACAGCAACATGATGAGGCAGAGGAATAGAAACAGTGGATGTGAACCGTGATCAAATATTTCATGTACGGGCGCCTGGGTGGCTCAGGGGTAAGCATCGACTTCAGCTCAAGTCATGATCACAGCTCCTGAGTTCGAGCGTCCCATTGGGCTCCGTGCTGACAGCTCAGAGCCTGGAGCCTGCTTTGGATTCTCTGTCTCCTTCTCTCTCTGCCCCTCTCCTGCTCCCGCTCTGCCTCTCTCAAAAATAAACACTAAAACTTTTTTTTAACCAACAAATGTTTCATATAAGTCGAAAAAAGTCACAAATATCCCCCACCTACCCAATTACAGGCTTTAAGGATCTGAAAATAGCAGGTCCTTGGCCTCTAAGAATCTCTCCCAGGGGAATCCCAGGTAAAGTGCTATGCTTGCAGGAAGGACAGGCGCCTGACCGGGGGAGTGTGTCCCTCCTGAGGACCTTCAGGGCTTCCCATTTCCTCTCAGGATGTGGCCCAGCAGCATAGACAGAGTTCACCACCCTCAGTCAGCAGGACATAGTGCTGACTGCTTTAGAGGTCTCAGAATTGGTGCAGCCCACAGCCCCCGGTGCCTGGAGGGCCATCCAGTGGGGTCAGCTGGGTTAGCGGCAGTGGTGAGGCAGGGTTAGGGTCCAGGTGTGTCCCAGCCAACAGCAGGGACAACAGAGAAGTGGGACAGAGATGCTTATTCTGAGTGCTCATATAGTGACAGGACCTAAATGATGTAATTTGGGAGATAAGGTACGTTAAATTTCTTTATAAAAACCTGACAACTATTGTATAAGCATAAGGAAAACATTTATTTTAAGTCTGATGCGGTTGGCAATGCACAGGGACAATTTGGCAGAAGCGGAAAGAACAACTCATTCAGAGTCAGACCTGGGGTTTAGTCTTGGCTCTGACATATGTTGCAGGTGGACCTTTCTGACCCTCAGCTTCCTCATTTGTAAACAGAATTATTGACATCCATCAGCCTTTGCTCCAACCCAATGTGCAACACGTGCCCTGTTTTCCAGAGGCTGCACCCTTGTTCTCTCACAGACACCAGCAAGTGGCCGATATCCCCCGAGTCCCCACAAGACGCAGCACTAGCCCTATCTATTCTTCCTAGGAAGCACGTACACCTGATTATATTATTGTGCCCTAAGTGGGGCAGTAGAGCATAGAGCTCAGGCTTTGAGCCCGACTGCCTGGGTTCAAATCCTGGCTCTCCATTTAGCAGTTCCGTGGCCTTGGACAAGTTACCTTTTGTGTGCCTCCATTTCTATCTGTAAAATGGGGATGATGACGGTAGCACTTATGGTATATGGTCAGTGAGGGGTTTAATGAGCTCATGTATGTGAAATGCTTAGAATAGGGCCTGGAATCCAGAACTGTTAGCTATTACTAAATGCTGGCTATGGGGCTAGCAGCCTCTGTAAATATGCCAAGGGATGGCCAGGGTCTCATCTAATCTGCTGCTGCCCTTCCATTCCCTCTGGGTCACAGCAGCCTCAGGGAGCCCCAGCTGGCTAAGATGGGCTCCTGCTGCTTCCTGCCATCCTGAGGTCAGTAGCGGGCTACCTCACTACCAAGGCAGCCTCCTAACACTCTATCACCGAGTGTTCAAACCACCACTGAGAAACTCATGTGCACAGTAACGAGCGATTAAAACAATACATAAAACTAAGTTTAATTTTATGGTTTTTAGGGTCATGACATAGGTCCCAGCTCTCCAAAGCTCTGTATAAAATCAAAACAGCTGGATCAGAATATCAAGCCCATGTCCACTCACTGACCAATGGATGAGCAGCTGTGGCATATAGATATCCTGGACTACTATGTGGCCATTACAAGCAATGAAGTGCTAATCATGCTACAACACTGATGAATGGTGAAGACCTGACGCTTGCCCAGTGAAAGAAGCCAGTCCCAAAAGACCACATATTTGCACGATTCCATTTGCATGAAAAGTCCAGAAGAAGCAAATCTGTGGAGACGAAAGTAGATTCCTAGTTGTACTGGATTGCTGTGCTGCAGATTTCTACAGAGAGCAGTGGGTGCCTAGGGCTGGAGGGGATGGGAAGACAAGGAGGTGGGGCAAGTGCTAAAGGGGGATGGCGTATCTTTTTTGTGCGGTGATGAAAATGTTATGAAATCAACTGTGAGGACAGTTGCACAGCTCTGTGAATATACTAAAACCCATGGAATTTTACCCTTTAAATGAGTGAATTATATGATATATATATATGATATAAATTCTCTCTCAATAAAACTTGTTGGTTTGGGAGTGGGAGAGGCCAATGGAGAGAAAGTAGCTCTGCTTCCACGTTCGTGACTTCCCTTCCTTCATGGTCAGCATCCTCCTCCCAGGGGCTCCCAGGCTCCCAGCATGCCTTGCAGCTGCAGACCTATCTAAGGAGTCCCTCCCAACTTGCTGCTGGAGGGGCTCATTATGCAGTCAGGCACCTTATAGATTTGTAAGGACGGCAGAATAAGTTTGATGCCAAGCACCCAGCGAAGAGCCTGACACCGAGGGGGCACTCAGTTCACAGTCGTTCACTTATTGATCCACTCTGTGAATATTGATTGACCATCTGTCATGTGCCCAACACTGCCTGAGTGTGGGGATATAAAGATGAAAGCTCATGGTCCTGGAGCTCAAGGGGCTTCCAGTCTAGCTGAAAGAATAATAAAACTATGCAGAATAATAAAACTATATAAATAACTACATAAATAACTATATAAAACTATAAGACGGAAAGAGCATGGCTGTGATTGGGAAATGTATGTCACTGTGATAGAAGCTCAGGAGAAGGGCACGTAAGCCATGTGAGTGAATCAGGAATCACAGAGGAAGTGATGCTTCAGCAGTCTGGAAGGGTAAATAAGAGCTTGTTGGGATGGATGGTGGGATGGGGGGGAGAAGGAAGAGGCCTTGTCAGGC
Organism: Suricata suricatta; assembly: GCF_006229205.1. NCBI lineage: Eukaryota > Metazoa > Chordata > Mammalia > Carnivora > Herpestidae > Suricata > Suricata suricatta. The sequence goes on along the minus strand of NC_043702.1, from coordinate 123,829,335 downwards.
ACAGGGGGCCCACTGGCAGGTGCAAAGTGTGGAAGACTAGTATGTCGTTGGGAAACTAACTAGTTCAATATGGCCTAAGTGGAAAGGGGGATGGAAAAGAAGTAGAGAAACAGAAAGATGTGGCTGGTCCAGGGTGAGGCACATCCATTTAATCCAGGCCCTCCCACTTCCTTATTAGCTATACTAACTTTGGGCAAATCTTGATTTCTCTGAGTCTCAGTTTCTTTTTTTTTTAATGTTTTATTTATTTTTGATCTATATATAGAGAGACAGAGCATGAGAGGGGGAGGGGCAGAGAGAGAGAGGGAGACACAGAATCGGAAGCAGGCTCCAGGCTCTGAGCATATCAGCAAAGAACCTGACGCAGGGCTTGAACCCATGAACGTGAGATCATGACCTGAGCCAAAGTTGGAGGCTTAACTGACTGAACCACCCAGGCGCCCCTCTGAGTCTCAGTTTCACTACCTGTACAATTAGGTTGGTAATCCCTGTGGCCACCAGAGCGAGTACTTACTGTGAGCTTCCTCTGTGGTAGGCTCATCCCAAAAGTGTTCTCTGGGCACATGTGACATGCACGATGAAAACCGAGATACTGGGGCTGCGCTATGGAATGTGGATTTTATTCCCTAGGCTAGGGCAAGCTAATAAGACATTCTGATAGGGAGCTATAGGATTTGCTGTTTAGGAGCATCACTCTGGAAGCCGGTGGTACGATGACCAGGGCAGCTGGAGAGACCCAGTGTTCTGCGAAGGCGGTGCTGTTGACAAGGGAAGTGTGTTTCCATCACCATCTTCTTCCTTCTCTCCTCCTTTCTTTCCCTCCTTCTGTTATGATAATTACTTGCTACTATCTGACACAGGGAGCTCTCAGAGGTTTGCTGGTAAGGACACTAGGTAGGTCCCGAGCATAATCTTGGATCTGTCCCTTTCTCGTGTTACTGGAGCTCCTGAAGCCTCAGCCTCCTCGTCTGTGCAGTGAGAATAATGCCTGCCTCACCTTCCTCACGGGACAGCTGTGAGGCTCGAGGGACACAGTGGGGGAAGAAGCAGACATGGCCAGGAGGGGTACTGTCTGCACCCCAGAGTTTATGGGCTGTTGGGGAACAGAGACAGTTCAAACGTATCCAGAGTGTGATAGATCTGCATGGTAGACAGAAATGATCCCCAAAGTTGTCCACATCCTAATCCCTGGACCATGTGAATATGGTAGGTTCTGTGGCAAAGGGGAATGAAGGGAGCAGATGGAATAAAGATTGCTAATCACCTGCCCTTAACACAGGGAGACTGTCCTGAATTAGCTGGGTAGTCCCAGCGCAATGACAAGGGTTCCTAGACGTGGCAGAGTAGGGTGAAAGGGGGGACCTAGTCGGAGTGAGGCTGTAAGGAAGGTGCAACCCACCACCACTGGCCCTGAAGATGGAGGAGGGCGGCAGCCGAGAAGGGCAGGCAGCCTCAGAGCTGGAAAAGGAGGAGGTGGCTTCTCCCCTCGAGCCTCCAGAAGTAACACAGCGCAGTGAGACCCATTCCAGACTTGTGACCGCCAGAACTGCAAAGCAACAGACTTCTACTGTGTAAGCTACGGAGCTTGTTGCGCTGGCTGTGGGAAAAGGCGAGTGTGAGTGTGAGCCACCCGCTGAGGAGGTCTTGCTGAGCACCCGCTGGCTGTGTGTCTGGGCTGCCGGATCACAGCGCTGAGGACAACATGCCCGCTCCCACTGGAACCCTCGTTAGGTGGGGAGGGGCCAGTAGTGAACAAATTAATAAGTGGAGGCATAGAATGTGAGTGGTGTAATGCTCTGAATGGTTAGCCTGAGAGGGGGCGCTAGGCACTGCTTCCCAAGAATCCCAGGATCACAGGAGACCTCCCAGAGGAGGGGGAGGGGCAAGGGGAGGAAAAAGAGGAAGAGGGAGCGGAGGAGGGGGAGGAGGGAGAAGGTGAGTCTCAGTTGAAGACGCTGTGAACTAAGAAGGACAGGATGGAAAGCACAGCTGGGGCACCAACCAGGCAGAGGCATCTGGGAAGCCTTCCAGGAGGAGGCACCAACCTGGCCAAGCTTACGGGATGGGAAGAGCATCAGCTCTCCCTGCCAAGGGAGTGGTGTGTGTGAAGACAGTGAGGCCAGGGGCACCTCAGGAAGCACACGGATGCCCTAAGTCCAGTGCAGAGTGTGATTTGTGAGAGGTGAGAAGAGGCTGGAGGGAGCAGGGCCCTCTAAGCTGGGACCCGGTTCTAAGGGCCATGCAAAGTCACTGGAGGGTTTTAAGAAAAACCACTGGATTTACTCTGATGATCCCTGTGGCTGAGAAATGGATGGGCTTGGGACAGGAGCCCAGTTAGGAGGTGTTGCCGTCGTGATAAAAGGTGAACAATGAGCACAATGACAACCCATTGCTACCCACGGGGCCTCTGTCCAGGTGTGGGTGTGTCAGGGAGCCCGGAGGTGCGTTCGGGGAGACTGAGTGTAGAGAACAGTGGGAGGGGTGGGAAGGGGGCTGAGACCCTGACAAATATCGAGGGACAATGGCTGGGGGCAGTGGCTGGATGAAAGTAAGTCTGGTGACATGGGGGTCCAATAGTCTTGAAGGTCGGGAGCCTGCCATCACTGACATACAGCTGGTAGATGTCTAGTGTTATCTGGACCCTCCTGCAGTCTGGACCTTGAGTAAAGGCTAGAATGCGAGTAGTAGCCTTTTATTTGTGCTTTCTTAATGGGTGAGAATCCAAAGTGTCTATGGCCCACCTTTTGTGGGTAAAGGAATAGCATCAGGACGCAGAGTCTGTGGGTTCATCCACTCAGGAGATGTAAATGAGCCCTTACTACACGGCAGGCCCTCAGCCAGACTCCAGGGGTTTGTGGGTGAGCTGGCTGATGGGGTACTTAGGGCTACTGGTCCTGCAAGAGAGTGAGGACCCGGACTTCGTAGGGGCAGAGAACAGGGCTCAGAGGTGACTGTGAGCAACACGTCCATCTGGGAATTAGCGGCTGTTTTAAGGATGGCTTTACAGCCCTGGGGCTGGAGCCGGCATTCTGCTGACCTCAGGAGTCTGCCAGACTACGGAGCACGGTGTCCTGCGCTGGGAAGGGACCGTGGGGACAGGTCTCAAAAGCAATTTAGGAGAAAGGATTACAAAGCAGGATGGGTGAC